>NC_138772.1:563326216-563338143 GCF_965119305.1 Pelophylax lessonae | reverse complement strand
TGTCCCCACTGTGATGCTGACCCTGTCCCCCCTGTGACACTGACCCTGTCTCCCCTGTGACCCTGTCCCCCCTGTGACACTGACTATGCCCCCCCGTGACACTGACCCTGTCCCCCCTGTGACACTGATCCTGCCCCCCCCCCCCCAGGTGCGACTGATCCTGTGGCACCTGTGACCCTGTGCCCCCTGTGTTACTGATCCTGACCCTCCTTATAATACTGACCCTGTCCTCTCTGTTACTGACCCTGCACCCCCCCATATTACTGATCCTGTCCCTCCTGTTGTGACACTGACCCTGTCCCCCCTGTGTTACTGATCCTGACTCTCCTTAAAATATTTACCCTGTCCCCCCTGTGGCCCTGACCCTGTGCTCTCTGACACTGACCCTGTCTCCCCTATGACCCTGACCCTGTCCCCCCTGTGTTACTGACCCTGTCCCCCCCATGTTACTGACCCTGTCCCCCCCATGTTACTGACCCTGTCCCTCCTTATGTTACTGACCCTGTCCCCCGTGACACTGACCCTCTCCCCCTCATGTTACTGACCCTGTTCCCCCTGTGACACCGACCCTGTTCCCCCATGTTACTGACCCTGCCGTGTTACTGATCCTGTCCCCCCTGTGTCCCTGACCCAGTCCTCTCTGTTACTGACCCTGCCCCCCCCCTGTGTTACTGACCCTATATCCATGACACTAACCCTGTCCCCCACCGTGACCCTATCCACCTGTGACACCCACCCTGTCCCTCCCCATGCTACCAACTCTGTCCCTGCCGTGTTACTGACCTTTCCCCCCCCCCCCCCGTGTTACGGACCCTGTCCCTCCTTATGTTACTGACCCTGTCCGCCCTGTGACACTGTCCCCCCTTGACACTGACCCTGTCTCCCCTGTGTTACTAAAACCAGCCCCCCCCCCCTTGTGTTACTGACCCTGTCCCCCCTGTGTTACAGACCCTGCCCTCCATGACACTGGCCGTCTCCCCTGTGTTACTCCCCCTGTGTCCCTGTCTCTGCCCCCCCCCCCGTGTCACTGTCCCTGTCCCCCAAAAGTAACATTTCCCATCCAGAAGAGCTAACAATCAGACATGGAGGAGGAGACTTCAGATCCTCTTTGCAGGTGGTGTAGTAAGGAGGTCATCCCGGCCAGCTCTGAAAATAACTCTGTATTCTTAAACAGTCCTCCTGTGTACTAATAATGATGTCATTATCTCAGATATTGTGATGTCATTAATATCGCTACTGCACCTCCTCTCCCATCTTGCTGTGGTGGTGGAAGGACTTTGCTCTGAGGTCCTGAGATCCAATATAACCTTTCATGTGCCAGGAGATGAAGGATGGCTGCGATGTCGGCATCGTTCACCTTACATAACATTTCCTCGCAGACTGAAGACTGGAAAACGTTCGATGGTTTTCATGGTTCCTCAATGCAGAGATTCCGATAGACGTGAGCACTTTGTGTGCTGTATTACCAAAGACAGGGCAGGTTTTCTGAGCGCTAGATGTCTAATCAGAGTGAATGAGGGGCCCCATTGCACATGCCATGGAGCAGAGTGGCCAAGCCCCAGTCGCTCTACAATACCCCCAATGGGGAAAAGATTGGCTGGGCCCCAATGGTTCTACAAGACCCCCCAATGTGGAGAAGAGTGGCCAGGGCTCAATGGCTCTTCCAGACCCCCTTCCCCAATGTGGAGAAGAGTGGCCGGGCCCCAATGGCTCTACAAGACCCTCAATGTGGAGAACAGTGGCCAGACCCCAATGGTTGCACAAGACCCCCCCAATGTCCATCCATCTTCGTGTATCAGATTCTCCACTGACCATCATCCTCAGGCTTTGTACACTACAGTTGGATCAGCTGACATCTGAGGGGGCACCACAGACAACTTTTAGGGGATACCAAACCTGTTCTCTGTATTTCTGATCTGTAGAACCGACAGACATTTCTTATTATCAGAAACGGAGAAAATCACTTTACTCAAAGTCCCATCGTTTTTATTATTTCGTCTTCTCATACAGACAGGAGGATCGTCCTATGAAGTGCCAAAGACTGAAATCATCAGGAAAGCCTTAAATAAATATGGCTGCCACAGCAGGACATGGCGGAGGTGCCACAGTGTACCGCCCATAGGCTGGGGGCTAAGTGGCAGGTTCTGCAATTTGTTTACACAAAGCTGCCACCCCTTCCACCCACTTCTTGACCCAGCCCTGATGGCAACCCACAGGACACACCCACCATGATGACCCCCATAGGACACACCCAACATTATCACCACTTACAGGCACACCCACCATGCTAACCCCCATAGGAAACAGCCACCATGATGACCACCTACAGGACACACCCACCATGATGACCACCTACAGGACACACCCACCATGATGACCACCTACAGGACACACCCACCATGATGACCACCTACAGGACACACCCACCATGATGACCACCTACAGGACACACCCACCATGATTACTTCCAACTGTTAATGTAAGCTTGGAGAGTTAGGTTATGATAGGACAAACCAACCATGATGACCCCCACAGGCCACACCCACCATGAAGACCACAACATAGAACACACCCACTATGATGGCTACGCACGTGTTAAAGTAAGTATGGAGTATTAGATTATGATAGGACACACCAACCATTATTACCACCCATAGGACACACCCACCATGATGGCCACCAATGTGTTAATGTAAGTATGGAGAGTTAGGTTATAACTGGATACACCCACCACTAGGACCACCCATGGGACACACCCACCATGATGACCACCCATGGGACACACCCACCATGATGACTACCTATGTGTTAATGTAAGTATGAAGAGTTAGGTTATAATAGGATACACCCACCATGATGGCCGCGCATGTGTTAATGTAAGTATGGAGAGCAAGACAGGAAGGATAATACCCCGGATAATACCCCAAGCAATATATATATGAAATAAAAGGAGTGTGTGACACCTGGGTAGTATGGTGTCCACAAGAAAGGATGGGTGGATGGATGGATGGATGGATGGACACACGGAGCGGTAAAACCTTTATTGAAAACTTTGATTGAATAATTAAAGACACAACGGAAACATCAGAGTGAGCCAGGAAAATAAAAGAGACAACGTTGTCTCATGGGGAAGGGAAAGACCGGCAGCTGCTCATTCCTTCCCCGAGTCCATACATGCACCAATCACCGCAATATCAGCCGATATTATCCGAGTCTGGATGATCCATATAAACAGTCTTAGATTATGTGGATGGAGGTAGAAGAAAGTAGCTGTGCAGTCACAGGGAGGTGGGGGGGGGGGGGGAGGGGAGGGGCAGTATATGAGAAATTTATTGTGGAAATTGCTGATAATGGCGAATAACCATAGACAAATAATCCAAAAATTGTGGCAGGGAAGGCACTTCAGTTACAAAGTGTAGATAATAATCAGATTAAGTATCCATAGATCATCCATCCATCCGCTCATGGATAAGGAGCCCAAGATTGCGGATGGCAGGCAGTTCATAGATTGGAGCAGAGAAGACACTTCAGCCACAAAGTAAGGATTTGGAGAAGATTTTGTATCCATAAATCATCCATCCATCCGTATAACAGTTCTCAGTTATGTGATGATCACCAAACCAATGGCTAGTCGTAGGTTGGACAGTGTGTGGGCTACACTCAGCATTTATATGGAGACAACTCGTGGTCAGTAAGAAAAACTTGGGGTCAGGCTCCGATGCAGTTTGCGTAGCTTGCCAGCGAAACGCGTCAGCATCCCGTCACCAGCACTGACGTGACCTTGGGTTATAACCGACAAACATACACTCTGTAGCTGAGGGCAGTTGTTTGAGCGGGAGGTGGTTACTGGACAAAAGAGAGATGGCGGCAGCATAAGCACAGCACTGCTATTGGAGAAAAGCACCAGTGCGGCATCTAGCAGAGGTCTATAGGGTGAGTGTTCACCTACATGCCTGCATTACCCTGATACCCTGAGATCCAACCTGTTCTCTGAACACGCTATCTACCCGGGACTATTGGCTGTTGAGTGGCCCCAAGTTACAGGGGTATACAATGTACAACATACAGGGGGTATACAATGTACAACATACAGGGGGTATACAATGTACAACATACAGGGGTATACAATGTACAACATACAGGGGGTATACAATGTACAACATACAGGGGGTATACAATGTACAACATACAGGGGGTATACAATGTACAACATACAGGGGGTATACAATGTACAACATACAGGGGGTATACAATATACAACATACAGGGGTATACAATGTACAACATACAGGGGTATAAAATGTACAACATACAGGGGGTATACAATGTACAACATACAGGGGGTATACAATGTACAACATACAGGGGTATACAATATACAACATACAGGGGTATACAATGTACAACATACAGGGGTATACAATGTACAACATACAGGGGGTATACAATGTACAACATACAGGGGTATACAATGTACAACATACAGGGGTATACAATGTACAACATACAGGGGGTATACAATGTACAACATACAGGGGTATACAATGTACAACATACAGGGGGTATACAATGTACAACATACAGGGGGTATACAATATACAACATACAGGGGTATACAATGTACAACATACAGGGGGTATACAATGTACAACATACAGGGGGTATACAATGTACAACATACAGGGGGTATACAATGTACAACATACAGGGGTATACAATGTACAACATACAGGGGTATACAATGTACAACATACAGGGGTATACAATGTACAACATACAGGGGTATACAATGTACAACATACAGGGGGTATACAATGTACAACATACAGGGGGTATGCAATGTACAACATACAGGGGGTATACAATGTACAACATACAGGGGTATATAATGTACAACATACAGGGGTATACAATGTACAACATACAGGGGGTATACAATGTACAACATACAGGGGTATACAATGTACAACATACAGGGGTATATAATGTACAACATACAGGGGTATACAATGTACAACATACAGGAGTATACAATGTACAACATACAGGGGGTATACAATGTACAGTTAACACACACACATCATAGGTTGAACTGGATGGCTATTATGGTTATTCGCCATTATCAGCAATTTCAACAATACATTTTTCATATACTGCCCCTCCCCCCCCCCCCTACCTCCCTGTGACTGCACAGCTACTTTCTTCTACCTCCATCCACATAATCTAAGACTGTTTATATGGATCATCCAGACTCGGATAATATCGGCTGATATTGCGGTGATTGGTGCATGTATGGACTCGGGGAAGGTATGAGCAGCTGCCGGTCTTTCCCTTCCCCATGAGACAACGTTGTCTCTTTTATTTTCCTGGCTCACTCTGATGTTTCCGTTGTGTCTTTTATTATTCAATCGAGGTTTTCAATAAAGGTTTTACCGCTCCGTGTGTCCATCCATCCATCCATCCACCCATCCTTTCTTGTGGACACCATACTACCCAGGTGTCACACACTCCTTTTATTATTTTCAAATGTAAGTATGGAGAGAGTTAAGTTATGATAGGACACACCCACCATGATGACCACCTATTGGACACACCCACCATGATGACCACCCATTGGACACACCCACCATGATGACCACCTATTGGACACACCCACCATGATGACCACCCATTGGACACACCCACCATGATGACCACCTATTGGACACACCCACCATGATGACCACCCATTGGACACACCCACCATGATGACCACCTATTGGACACACCCACCATGATGACCACCCATTGGACACACCCACCATGATGACCACCCATTGGACACACCCACCATGATGACCTACAATGTGTTAATGTAAGTATAGAGAGTTAGGTTATCATCAGAGATGTATAGTAACGAAGTAGAACTACTTCACTACTGTACTAAGTACGGAAATGCGGTATCTGTACTTTCCTAGAGTAGTTTTTTTTTCTCCTACTTCTACTTTTACTTCACTACATTTTTTCGATGATTTCGATACTTCTACTCAAGTATTTTTTTTTTTGTGCTGCATAGTTACTCGTTACTAAAAATTACCACTGCCAGAACAGTAGATGGCAGGTTGCATAAAGCTCAAAAAAGTGTGTATAATGTCATTTGTAAATCAGCGCATACGAAAATAAAGGCTGTGTATAATAAAAGCTGCTATACCAAATCTTTCCAATAAAAAGAAAATATGAAACAAACAAATAAATGGTGCTACAGCGCTTAAAGTGCATCAAGAAACTACTAACAAACACAACTTGGCTGTGCGAATAAAGTGCCTGTGCAATCGATATAATATCATCGGTACCCCCAGTGCCCTGCCCACACTCCACACAGTATGAAAAATAAAGTGACATGAATGTGCTAAAGCCTAAATGCAGTGAAAAGAATTATTCCCACAATGTAACAGTAAATTCAATTCATATAAAATATGACAATAAATCACAATAAAATAAGTTATGAAATAAGTTAGGTCAGGTTGAAGTGTGTAAACCTATCTATAACGAAAAGTCCATAAATGAATTCCAGTGTGCAAATCTAAAGTGTCACTTCACTTGTCAGATGCTTCCACCTCCTTCAGTGCTCGAGTGACCGACCAACACACTTAATGGTGGTGGCACTGGTGGATAGCGTCTGGGTGGCACTGACTGCACTGGTTCTAAAAGCCATATATATTTAATTATTTCAATTCTCAATCTCATAGGTCCTCTCCTCATAAGATATTAATAACTTAAGATTAGGTGATGAACTTCTTGGCGGCCCTGGCAGGATGACGGGGACACCCGCCACTTCTGGAGCCGAGCCGCTGTGATTCCCCAACATGTGACAAAGTGACAGCCAGGAGATCTAGTGGCTAGTAGTGCTCAACAATAGCGCTTTTATATATAAAAATGAAATAAAATATACTGACTCACAATTTAGTAGTAGGTAGCGTGTAGCAGTAGGCAGCACAACTCAATTCAATCAATCCCACAGCCTCGCTCGCGCCGCGGCCCGCGGAATCACTGTCACGATCATCAAGTTAAGACCGCACTGGAGGAGCCGTGCTGCCGTCTTCCCGCTCGAGGTCTCCGCCTCTAAACGTGTTGTGTGTCACTCAGACTCCACCCCTTAGGGCCCTTACTGAGAGGAGTTGTGACACGGGCGGCGGGACGCGGGAGCATTTTCTTCGTTATCTCATCTTCTTCTCTATGAGGTGAGTGAGGTGGACCGTGGAGAGGGCCTAATCCTTGCCATGGCAAATGTGCCATTTGAGAATCAAATAATCAATATAAAATATTAATATATTATATACACACGGGTCATGGGTGGCTTTTTTGAACCAAGAAGAGTGAGACTGACGGCTATGATGATTATCCGACCATCCATGGTCCATGGACCATAAGTGTTGTGTTGTGGTGGTGCCTGTGCTTCCTGCGGCCTGCCTCTGCCTGTGCTTCCTGCGGCCTGCCTCTGCCTGTGCTTCCTGCGGCCTGCCTCTGCCTGTGCTTCCTGCGGCCTGCCTCTGCCTGTGCTTCCTGCGGCCTGCCTCTGCCTGTGCTTCCTGCGGCCTGCCTCTGCCTGTGCTCCCTGCGGCCTGCCTCTCCCTGTGCTTCCTGAGGCCTGCCTCTGCCTGTGCTTCCTGCGGCCTGCCTCTGCCTGTGCTTCCTGCGGCCTGCCTCTGCCTGTGCGGCTGTGCCTGCCTCTGCCTGTGCTTCCTGCGGCCTGCCTCTGCCTGTGCTTCCTGAGGCCTGCCTCTGCCTGTGCTCCCTGCGGCCTGCCTCTGCCTGTGCTTCCTGCGGCCTGCCTCTGCCTGTGCTTCCTGCGGCCTGCCTCTGCCTGTGCTTCCTGCGGCCTGCCTCTGCCTGTGCTTCCTGCGGCCTGCCTCTGCCTGTGCTTCCTGCGGCCTGCCTCTTCCTGTGCTACCTGTGGCCTGCCTCTGCCTGTGCTTCCTGCAGCCTGCCTCTGCCTGTGCGGCTGTGCCTGCCTCTGCCTGTGCTTCCTGCGGCCTGCCTCTGCCTGTGCTTCCTGCGGCCTGCCTCTGCCTGTGCTTCCTGCGGCCTGCCTCTGCCTGTGCTTCCTGCGGCCTGCCTCTGCCTGTGCTTCCTGCGGCCTGCCTCTTCCTGTGCTACCTGTGGCCTGCCTCTGCCTGTGCTTCCTGCAGCCTGCCTCTGCCTGTGCGGCTGTGCCTGCCTCTGCCTGTGCTTCCTGCGGCCTGCCTCTGCCTGTGCTTCCTGCGGCCTGCCTCTGCCTGTGCTTCCTGCGGCCTGCCTCTGCCTGTGCTTCCTGCGGCCTGCCTCTGCCTGTGCTTCCTGCGGCCTGCCTCTGCCTGTGCTTCCTGCGGCCTGCCTCTTCCTGTGCTACCTGTGGCCTGCCTCTGCCTGTGCTTCCTGCAGCCTGCCTCTGCCTGTGCGGCTGTGCCTGCCTCTGCCTGTGCTTCCTGCGGCCTGCCTCTGCCTGTGCTTCCTGCGGCCTGCCTCTGCCTGTGCTTCCTGCGGCCTGCCTCTGCCTGTGCTTCCTGCGGCCTGCCTCTGCCTGTGCTTCCTGCGGCCTGCCTCTGCCTGTGCTTCCTGCGGCCTGCCTCTGCCTGTGCTACCTGCGGCCTGCCTCTGCCTGTGCTTCCTGCGGCCTGCCTCTGCCTGTGCTTCCTGCGGCCTGCCTCTCCCTGTGCTTCCTGCGGCCTGCCTCTGCCTGTGCTTCCTGCGGCCTGCCTCTGCCTGTGCTTCCTGCGGCCTGCCTCTGCCTGTGCTTCCTGCGGCCTGCCTCTGCCTGTGCTTCCTGCGGCCTGCCTCTGCCTGTGCTACCTGCGGCCTGCCTCTGCCTGTGCTTCCTGCGGCCTGCCTCTGCCTGTGCTTCCTGCGGCCTGCCTCTCCCTGTGCTTCCTGCGGCCTGCCTCTGCCTGTGCTTCCTGCGGCCTGCCTCTGCCTGTGCTTCCTGCGGCCTGCCTCTGCCTGTGCTACCTGCGGCCTGCCTCTGCCTGTGCTTCCTGCGGCCTGCCTCTCCCTGTGCTTCCTGCGGCCTGCCTCTGCCTGTGCTCCCTGCGGCCTGCCTCTCCCTGTGCTTCCTGCGGCCTGCCTCTGCCTGTGCTACCTGCGGCCTGCCTCTGCCTGTGCTTCCTGCGGCCTGCCTCTGCCTGTGCTTCCTGCGGCCTGCCTCTCCCTGTGCTTCCTGCGGCCTGCCTCTGCCTGTGCTTCCTGCGGCCTGCCTCTGCCTGTGCTCCCTGCGGCCTGTCTCTCCCTGTGCTTCCTGCGGCCTGTCTCTGCCTGTGCTTCCTGCGGCCTGTCTCTCCCTGTGCTTCCTGTGGCCTGCCTCTGCCTGTGCTTCCTGCGGCCTGCCTCTGCCTGTGCTTCCTGCGGCCTGCCTCTGCCTGTGCTTCCTGCGGCCTGCCTCTTCCTGTGCTACCTGCGGCCTGCCTCTGCCTGTGCTTCCTGCGGCCTGCTTCTGCCTGTGCTTCCTGCGGCCTGCCTCTGGCTGTGCTTCCTGCGGCCTGCCTCTGCCTGTGCTACCTGCAGCCTGCCTCTGCCTGCGCTTCCTGCAGCCTGCCTCTGGCTGTGCTTCCTGCGGCCTGCCTCTGCCTGTGCGGCTGTGCGGCTGGGCCTGCACTGCAGTGGCCACTGGCAGTGGCACTTGACTTGAGCAAAGCAAATGAGAACTACTAGTGTGAAGGACAGGTGGTGGAAGCATGTTCTGACAAGTTCTTATAATGAAAATAATATAGACAGCTTTTTGAAGCAGTGCAGTGCCAGTGCTGCTAAGGTGAGAGGCAGAGAGAGAGGCTATCCAGTCCACCACTTTACTGAGCAGATGACAGAAGAAAGGTGGAAGCATCTGACAGCAAGTGACAGCACTTCTTAGATTGCACACTGGAATTCAGTTATGGACTTTTCCTTATAAAGTTTAGTTTACACACTTAAACTTTCACCTAACTTATTCACAATCACAACTTATTTTATTGTGGTATTGTCATATAATATATTTTATATGAATTACATTTACATTGTGGGAATAATTTGCACTGCATTTAGCACAGACATGTCACTTTATTTTTGATACTGTGGGCGATGATTTTGAATACAAGAAGAATATATATATATAATTGCAGGCACTTTATTAGCATTTTTAGCACAGCCACTTTGTTAGTAGTTTTTGATGCATTTTTCACTTTAAGCGTTGTAGGTTTGATGAAGCTGGCCTGGCACATCATCATCAATTGAGAAAATCAAATCAAACCGCGATTAAGAAGACTGCGCATGCTCCTGTTCTGCCTTTTGATCAGCTGAAAAGATGGACGAACCAAAAACACCGCCTTCCACCCCTGGCCCTTCAACTTCAAGTGATCTGCCTGGCTGTGAGAGTGAGGACGCTCAGGAAGGAGACCACCCCTGGCTTTAAAAGGGGAAGGGAGGGACTTTATCTGTTTTTTGTTTACAAAAAGTTACAGCCTAAGGAATTGTGATTGTCCTTTAGGTTAATCATTTGAATAAATCATTTGAAATAATAAAAAACAATATGATGTTCAAACTTTTGACTTCTTTCTTTAATAACTACATAACACAGTACTTGTACTTCTACTTTCAGTACTTGAGTAGAATTTTTTTTTCAAAACTACTGGTACTTTTTACTTTTAGTACTTAAGTAGCAAATTTTTTGAAAAAACTACTTGCAATACTTAAGTAAAAAAAATGTTGAATACTTTAGTACTTCTACTTAAGTAACTTTTTCTGCGAGCACTTCCACTTCTACTCAAGTAGAAATTTTGAATACTTTATACAAGTCTGGTTATCATAGGACACACCCACCATGATGACCTCCCATAGGATACACCCACCATTATGGTCACCCATAGGACACACCCACCGTAATGTCCACCCGTAGGGCACATCCGCCATGATGACCACCCATGTGTTAGTGTAAGCATGGATAGTTAGGTTGTGATAGGATACACCCACCACTATGACCACCCATGGGACACACCCACCATGATGGCCACCCACGTGTTAATGTAAGCATGGAGAGTTAGGTTATGATGAAACACACCTACAATTCTGACCACCCATAGGACATACCCACCATTATGACCACCCATAGGACACACCCACCATTATGACCAACCATGGGACACACCCACCATGATGGCCACCCATGTGTTAATGTAAGCATGGAGAGTTAGGTTATGATGAGACACACCTACCATTATGACCTCCCATAGGACACACCCACCATTATGACAACCCATAAGACACACCCACCATTATGACCACCCATAGGACACACCCACCATTATGACCACCCATAGGACACACCCACCATTATGACCTCCCATAGGACACACCCACCATTATGACCAACCATGGGACACACCCACCATGATGGCCACCCATGTGTTAATGTAAGCATGGAGAGTTAGGTTATGATGAGACACACCTACAATTCTGACCACCCATAGGACACACCCACCATTATGACCAACCATGGGACACACCCACCATGATGGCCACCCATGTGTTAATGTAAGCATGGAGAGTTAGGTTATGATGAGACACACCTACCATTATGACCTCCCATAGGACACACCCACCATTATGACCACCCATAGGACACACCCACCATTATGACCACCCATAGGACACACCCACCATTATGACCTCCCATAGGACACACCCACCATTATGACCACCCATATGACACACCCACCATTATGACCACCCATAGGACACACCCACCATTATGACCTCCCATAGGACACACCCACCATTATGACCACCCATAAGACACACCCACCATTATGACCACCCATAGGACACACCCACCATTATGACCACCCATAGGACACACCCACCATTATGACCTCCCATAGGACACACCCACCATTATGACCACCCATAGGACACACCCACCATTATGACCTCCCATAGGACACACC
>NC_138772.1:563271216-563316216 GCF_965119305.1 Pelophylax lessonae | reverse complement strand
TGGCATGAGAGGAACAAGTCCGTAAAATTCGGTTTTCCTGGACTGAATTTACATCCAAATATCAGCAAATTTCAGGATCACAATTAATGAACTGGGTAATGTGTTAGGACCTATACTGGTGTGGACTGGGTAATGCATTAGGATCTATATTGGTATGGACTGGGTAATGTGTTAGGATCTATACTGGTGTGGACTGGGTAATGTATTAGGATCTATACTGGTATGGACTGGGTAATGTGTTAGGATCTATACTGGTAAGGACTGGGTAATGTGTTAGGACCTATACTGGTGTGGACTGGGTAATGCATTAGGATCTATATTGGTATGGACTGGGTAATGTGTTAGGATCTATACTGGTGTGGACTGGGTAATGTATTAGGATCTATATTGGTATGGACTGGGTAATGTGTTAGGATCTATACTGGTATGGACTGGGGAATGTGTTAGGATCTATACTGGTATGGACTGGGTAATGTGTTAGGATCTATACTGGTATGGACTGGGTAATGCGTTAGGATCTATACTGGTATGGACTGGGTAATGTGTTAGGATCTATACTGGTATGGACTGGGTAATGTGTTAGGATCTATACTGGTATGGACTGGGTAATGTGTTAGAATCTATACTGGTATGGACTGGGTGATGTGTTGGGATCTATACTGGTATGGACTGGGTAATGTGTTGGGATCTATACTGGTATGGACTGGGTAATGTGTTAGGATCTATACTTGTATGGACTGGGTAATGTGTTAGGATCTATACTGGTATGGACTGGGTAATGTGTTAGGATCTATACTTGTATGGACTGGGTAATGTGTTAGGATCTATACTGGTATGGACTGGGTAATGTTTAGGAAGGAAAGGATGTCACATCGTTTGATGGAAATGAAAATTATCACCCTACAGAGGGCTGAATTCAAAGACACCCCGAATATCAAAGTGAAAAAATGATGCAGCAGGCGAGTCCATTTTGGTGAAATGTCATTGCAGGACCTCAGAATGGTCCTCAGTAGTTTGTTTGGCCCCCATGTGCTTGTATGTATGCCTGACAACGTCGGGGCATTCTCCTAATGAGACGACGGATGGTGTCCTGGGGTATTTCCTCCCAGATCTGGACAAGGGCATCACTGAGTTCCTAAACAGACTGAGGGGTAACCTGGCATTGGATGGACTGAAACAGAATGTCCCAGAGATGTTCTATTGGATTTAGGTCAGGTGAGTGTGGGGGCCATTTATTGGTATCAATTCTTTCATTCTTCAGGAACTGGCTGCATATTCTTGCCCCATGAGGCCGGGCATTGTTGTTCACCAGGAGGAACCCAGGACCCACTGCACCAGCCTAGGGTCGGACAATGGGTCCAAGAAGTTCATTCCGATACCTAATGGCAGTCAGGGTGCCATTGTCTGGCCTGTAGAGGACTGTGCGTCCCTCCATGGATATTCCTCCCCAGACCATCTCTGACCCCCACCCAACCGGTCATACTGAACGATGTGACAGGCAGCATAACGTTCTCCATGGCTTCTCCAGACCCTTTCACGTCTGTAACATGTGCTCAGGGTGAACTCTGCTCTCATCTGTGAAAAGCACAGGGTGCCAGTGGTGGACCTCAAAATTCTGGGGTTCAATGGCAAATGCCAATCGAGCTCCATGGTGCCGGGCAGTGAGCACAGGGACCCCTAGAGGATGTCGGGCCCTCAGGCCACCCTCATGAAGTCTGTTTCTGATTGGTTGGTCAGAAACATTCACACCAGTGGCTGCTGGAGGTCATTTTGTAGGCCTCTGGCAGAGCTCATCCTGTTCCTCCTTGCACAAAGGAGCAGATACCGGTCCTGCTGATGGGTTAAGGACCTTCTACGGCCCTGTCCCTTCCCCTGTGAAGGGGTAGACAAGCGCCAGAGCTTTTCCTGACCGAATGACCAGAAATTCGGCTGTGGCTGGAAGGTTTGGAGGGGGGGGGGGTGCTGATGCACATTTGTCACCTGGAGGCACCTGAACTATTTCCCCCTGACGAAGTCTCTGTAAAAGGAAATGTTAAAACCCCCTCAATGTGATATATGTCCATCGTTCCTCTCCTGAGTCCTGAATTACCAGAGACACAAGTCCTAGTCTGAGAGACAGGGACAACCCTGGAGATGTCTTCTATGGAGATGAAGGGTCCCTCAAGGTGGGGGTGCATGAAGAGGTCCTCTTACTATGGACTTTTTCTATCTCTAGGTGGAGGACATGGGGAATGAACTGACCTGCTGTTCTTCTTCTGGGACCACCTCGGCCCAGTCTTCTGTCCCTCGCAGCTTACTGTACGTGTTCAGCAGAACTTCCACCGTCCGCGGAGACGTGTAACAATAACGCAGAACCTGAAATAGAACCTTCGTGTTATTCCTTCCAGAATGGCAAAGATTTCTAGACATTTCCTATAAAAGTGAAGATATCCTGGACCTGATATATACTGTATACTGTACATGGAAGGGGATATAGGAGGACCATGGCAGGGTGTATACTGTACATGGAAGGGGATATAGGAGGACCATGGTAGGACGTATACTGTACATGGAAGGGGATATAGGAGGACCATGGCAGGGTGTATACTGTACATGGAAGGGGATATAGGAGGACCATGGTAGGATGTATACTGTACATGGAAGGGGATATAGGGGGACCATGGCAGGACGTATACTGTACATGGAAGGGGATATAGGGGGACCATGGTAGGGTGTATACTGTACATGGAAGGGGATATAGGAGGACCATGGCAGGGTGTATACTGTACATGGAAGGGGATATAGGAGGACCATGGCAGGACGTATACTGTACATGGAAGGGGATATAGGAGGACCATGGTAGGATGTATACTGTACATGGAAGGGGATATAGGAGGACCATGGTAGGATGTATACTGTACATGGAAGGGGATATAGGAGGACCATGGCAGGGTGTATACTGTACATGGAAGGGGATATAGGAGGACCATGGTAGGACGTATACTGTACATGGAAGGGGATATAGGGGGACCATGGTAGGACGTATACTGTACATGGAAGGGGATATAGGAGGACCATGGCAGGGTGTATACTGTACATGGAAGGGGATATAGGAGGACCATGGCAGGACGTATACTGTACATGGAAGGGGATATAGGAGGACCATGGTAGGACGTATACTGTACATGGAAGGGGATATAGGGGGACCATGGTAGGGTGTATACTGTACATGGAAGGGGATATAGGGGGACCATGGTAGGACGTATACTGTACATGGAAGGGGATATAGGGGGACCATGGTAGGATGTATACTGTACATGGAAGGGGATATAGGAGGACCATGGTAGGATGTATACTGTACATGGAAGGGGATATAGGAGGACCATGGCAGGACGTATACTGTACATGGAAGGGGATATAGGAGGACCATGGTAGGACGTATACTGTACATGGAAGGGGATATAGGAGGACCATGGTAGGATGTATACTGTACATGGAAGGGGATATAGGAGGACCATGGTAGGATGTATACTGTACATGGAAGGGGATATAGGAGGACCATGGTAGGATGTATACTGTACATGGAAGGGGATATAGGAGGACCATGGTAGGACGTATACTGTACATGGAAGGGGATATAGGAGGACCATGGTAGGACATATACTGTACATGGAAGGGGATATAGGAGGACCATGGTAGGACATATACTGTACATGGAAGGGGATATAGGAGGACCATGGCAGGACGTATACTGTACATGGAAGGGGATATAGGAGGACCATGGTAGGATGTATACTGTACATGGAAGGGGATATAGGGGGACCATGGTAGGACGTATACTGTACATGGAAGGGGATATAGGAGGACCATGGCAGGACGTATACTGTACATGGAAGGGGATATAGGAGGACCATGGCAGGGTGTATACTGTACATGGAAGGGGATATAGGAGGACCATGGTAGGACGTATACTGTACATGGAAGGGGATATAGGAGGACCATGGTAGGGTGTATACTGTACATGGAAGGGGATATAGGAGGACCATGGCAGGGCATATACTGTACATGGAAGGGGATATAGGAGGACCATGGTAGGACGTATACTGTACATGGAAGGGGATATAGGAGGACCATGGTAGGGTGTATACTGTACATGGAAGGGGATATAGGAGGACCATGGTAGGACATATACTGTACATGGAAGGGGATATAGGAGGACCATGGCAGGGTGTATACTGTACATGGAAGGGGATATAGGAGGACCATGGTAGGATGTATACTGTACATGGAAGGGGATATAGGGGGACCATGGTAGGACGTATACTGTACATGGAAGGGGATATAGGAGGACCATGGTAGGACGTATACTGTACATGGAAGGGGATATAGGGGGACCATGGTAGGACATATACTGTACATGGAAGGGGATATAGGAGGACCATGGCAGGGTGTATACTGTACATGGAAGGGGATATAGGAGGACCATGGTAGGATGTATACTGTACATGGAAGGGGATATAGGAGGACCATGGTAGGACATATACTGTACATGGAAGGGGATATAGGAGGACCATGGCAGGGTGTATACTGTACATGGAAGGGGATATAGGAGGACCATGGTAGGATGTATACTGTACATGGAAGGGGATATAGGAGGACCATGGTAGGATGTATACTGTACATGGAAGGGGATATAGGAGGACCATGGTAGGACGTATACTGTACATGGAAGGGGATATAGGAGGACCATGGTAGGACATATACTGTACATGGAAGGGGATATAGGAGGACCATGGTAGGATGTATACTGTACATGGAAGGGGATATAGGAGGACCATGGCAGGGCATATACTGTACATGGAAGGGGATATAGGGGGACCATGGTAGGGTGTATACTGTACATGGAAGGGGATATAGGAGGACCATGGTAGGATGTATACTGTACATGGAAGGGGATATAGGAGGACCATGGTAGGACGTATACTGTACATGGAAGGGGATATAGGAGGACCATGGTAGGATGTATACTGTACATGGAAGGGGATATAGGAGGACCATGGTAGGACGTATACTGTACATGGAAGGGGATATAGGGGGACCATGGCAGGGTGTATACTGTACATGGAAGGGGATATAGGAGGACCATGGCAGGGCATATACTGTACATGGAAGGGGATATAGGAGGACCATGGCAGGGTGTATACTGTACATGGAAGGGGATATAGGAGGACCATGGCAGGACGTATACTGTACATGGAAGGGGATATAGGAGGACCATGGCAGGGTGTATACTGTACATGGAAGGGGATATAGGAGGACCATGGCAGGGTGTATACTGTACATGGAAGGGGATATAGGAGGACCATGGCAGGGTGTATACTGTACATGGAAGGGGATATAGGAGGACCATGGTAGGACGTATACTGTACATGGAAGGGGATATAGGGGGACCATGGTAGGACGTATACTGTACATGGAAGGGGATATAGGAGGACCATGGCAGGACGTATACTGTATATGGAAGGGGATATAGGAGGACCATGGCAGGGTGTATACTGTACATGGAAGGGGATATAGGAGGACCATGGCAGGACGTATACTGTACATGGAAGGGGATATAGGAGGACCATGGTAGGACGTATACTGTACATGGAAGGGGATATAGGGGGACCATGGTAGGGTGTATACTGTACATGGAAGGGGATATAGGGGGACCATGGTAGGACGTATACTGTACATGGAAGGGGATATAGGGGGACCATGGTAGGATGTATACTGTACATGGAAGGGGATATAGGAGGACCATGGTAGGATGTATACTGTACATGGAAGGGGATATAGGAGGACCATGGCAGGACGTATACTGTACATGGAAGGGGATATAGGAGGACCATGGTAGGACGTATACTGTACATGGAAGGGGATATAGGAGGACCATGGTAGGATGTATACTGTACATGGAAGGGGATATAGGAGGACCATGGTAGGATGTATACTGTACATGGAAGGGGATATAGGAGGACCATGGTAGGATGTATACTGTACATGGAAGGGGATATAGGAGGACCATGGTAGGACATATACTGTACATGGAAGGGGATATAGGAGGACCATGGTAGGACATATACTGTACATGGAAGGGGATATAGGAGGACCATGGCAGGACGTATACTGTACATGGAAGGGGATATAGGAGGACCATGGTAGGATGTATACTGTACATGGAAGGGGATATAGGGGGACCATGGTAGGACGTATACTGTACATGGAAGGGGATATAGGAGGACCATGGCAGGACGTATACTGTACATGGAAGGGGATATAGGAGGACCATGGCAGGGTGTATACTGTACATGGAAGGGGATATAGGAGGACCATGGTAGGACGTATACTGTACATGGAAGGGGATATAGGAGGACCATGGTAGGGTGTATACTGTACATGGAAGGGGATATAGGAGGACCATGGTAGGACATATACTGTACATGGAAGGGGATATAGGAGGACCATGGCAGGGTGTATACTGTACATGGAAGGGGATATAGGAGGACCATGGTAGGATGTATACTGTACATGGAAGGGGATATAGGAGGACCATGGCAGGACATATACTGTACATGGAAGGGGATATAGGGGGACCATGGTAGGACGTATACTGTACATGGAAGGGGATATAGGAGGACCATGGTAGGACGTATACTGTACATGGAAGGGGATATAGGGGGACCATGGTAGGACATATACTGTACATGGAAGGGGATATAGGAGGACCATGGCAGGGTGTATACTGTACATGGAAGGGGATATAGGAGGACCATGGTAGGATGTATACTGTACATGGAAGGGGATATAGGAGGACCATGGTAGGACATATACTGTACATGGAAGGGGATATAGGAGGACCATGGCAGGGTGTATACTGTACATGGAAGGGGATATAGGAGGACCATGGTAGGATGTATACTGTACATGGAAGGGGATATAGGAGGACCATGGTAGGATGTATACTGTACATGGAAGGGGATATAGGAGGACCATGGTAGGACGTATACTGTACATGGAAGGGGATATAGGAGGACCATGGTAGGACATATACTGTACATGGAAGGGGATATAGGAGGACCATGGTAGGATGTATACTGTACATGGAAGGGGATATAGGGGGACCATGGTAGGACGTATACTGTACATGGAAGGGGATATAGGAGGACCATGGTAGGGTATATACTGTACATGGAAGGGGATATAGGAGGACCATGGCAGGACGTATACTGTACATGGAAGGGGATATAGGAGGACCATGGCAGGACGTATACTGTACATGGAAGGGGATATAGGAGGACCATGGCAGGGTGTATACTGTACATGGAAGGGGATATAGGAGGACCATGGCAGGACGTATACTGTACATGGAAGGGGATATAGGAGGACCATGGTAGGGTGTATACTGTACATGGAAGGGGATATAGGAGGACCATGGCAGGGTGTATACTGTACATGGAAGGGGATATAGGAGGACCATGGTAGGACGTATACTGTACATGGAAGGGGATATAGGAGGACCATGGTAGGGTGTATACTGTACATGGAAGGGGATATAGGAGGACCATGGCAGGGCATATACTGTACATGGAAGGGGATATAGGAGGACCATGGTAGGACGTATACTGTACATGGAAGGGGATATAGGAGGACCATGGTAGGGTGTATACTGTACATGGAAGGGGATATAGGAGGACCATGGTAGGACATATACTGTACATGGAAGGGGATATAGGAGGACCATGGCAGGGTGTATACTGTACATGGAAGGGGATATAGGAGGACCATGGTAGGATGTATACTGTACATGGAAGGGGATATAGGAGGACCATGGCAGGACGTATACTGTACATGGAAGGGGATATAGGGGGACCATGGTAGGACATATACTGTACATGGAAGGGGATATAGGAGGACCATGGCAGGGTGTATACTGTACATGGAAGGGGATATAGGAGGACCATGGTAGGATGTATACTGTACATGGAAGGGGATATAGGAGGACCATGGTAGGATGTATACTGTACATGGAAGGTGATATAGGAGGACCATGGTAGGACGTATACTGTACATGGAAGGGGATATAGGAGGACCATGGTAGGACATATACTGTACATGGAAGGGGATATAGGAGGACCATGGCAGGGTGTATACTGTACATGGAAGGGGATATAGGAGGACCATGGTAGGATGTATACTGTACATGGAAGGGGATATAGGAGGACCATGGTAGGATGTATACTGTACATGGAAGGGGATATAGGAGGACCATGGTAGGACATATACTGTACATGGAAGGGGATATAGGAGGACCATGGCAGGGTGTATACTGTACATGGAAGGGGATATAGGGGGACCATGGCAGGACGTATACTGTACATGGAAGGGGATATAGGGGGACCATGGCAGGACGTATACTGTACATGGAAGGGGATATAGGAGGACCATGGCAGGGTGTATACTGTACATGGAAGGGGATATAGGGGGACCATGGCAGGACGTATACTGTACATGGAAGGGGATATAGGGGGACCATGGTAGGATGTATACTGTACATGGAAGGGGATATAGGAGGACCATGGCAGGACGTATACTGTACATGGAAGGGGATATAGGAGGACCATGGTAGGATGTATACTGTACATGGAAGGGGATATAGGGGGACCATGGCAGGGTGTATACTGTACATGGAAGGGGATATAGGAGGACCATGGCAGGACGTATACTGTACATGGAAGGGGATATAGGGGGACCATGGTAGGACGTATACTGTACATGGAAGGGGATATAGGAGGACCATGGCAGGACGTATACTGTACATGGAAGGGGATATAGGGGGACCATGGCAGGGTGTATACTGTACATGGAAGGGGATATAGGAGGACCATGGTAGGATGTATACTGTACATGGAAGGGGATATAGGAGGACCATGGCAGGGTGTATACTGTACATGGAAGGGGATATAGGAGGACCATGGCAGGACGTATACTGTACATGGAAGGGGATATAGGGGGACCATGGTAGGACGTATACTGTACATGGAAGGGGATATAGGAGGACCATGGCAGGGTGTATACTGTACATGGAAGGGGATATAGGAGGACCATGGTAGGGTGTATACTGTACATGGAAGGGGATATAGGAGGACCATGGCAGGACGTATACTGTACATGGAAGGGGATATAGGAGGACCATGGTAGGACGTATACTGTACATGGAAGGGGATATAGGAGGACCATGGTAGGACGTATACTGTACATGGAAGGGGATATAGGAGGACCATGGTAGGATGTATACTGTACATGGAAGGGGATATAGGGGGACCATGGCAGGGTGTATACTGTACATGGAAGGGGATATAGGAGGACCATGGCAGGACGTATACTGTACATGGAAGGGGATATAGGGGGACCATGGCAGGGTGTATACTGTACATGGAAGGGGATATAGGAGGACCATGGTAGGACGTATACTGTACATGGAAGGGGATATAGGAGGACCATGGTAGGACGTATACTGTACATGGAAGGGGATATAGGGGGACCATGGTAGGATGTATACTGTACATGGAAGGGGATATAGGAGGACCATGGTAGGACGTATACTGTACATGGAAGGGGATATAGGAGGACCATGGCAGGACGTATACTGTACATGGAAGGGGATATAGGAGGACCATGGTAGGACGTATACTGTACATGGAAGGGGATATAGGAGGACCATGGCAGGACGTATACTGTACATGGAAGGGGATATAGGGGGACCATGTATACTGTACATGGAAGGGGATATAGGAGGACCATGGTAGGATGTATACTGTACATGGAAGGGGATATAGGGGGACCATGGTAGGACGTATACTGTACATGGAAGGGGATATAGGAGGACCATGGTAGGACGTACACTGTACATGGAAGGGGATATAGGAGGACCATGGCAGGGTGTATACTGTACATGGAAGGGGATATAGGAGGACCATGGTAGGATGTATACTGTACATGGAAGGGGATATAGGGGGACCATGGTAGGACGTATACTGTACATGGAAGGGGATATAGGAGGACCATGGCAGGACGTATACTGTACATGGAAGGGGATATAGGAGGACCATGGTAGGATGTATACTGTACATGGAAGGGGATATAGGGGGACCATGGTAGGACGTATACTGTACATGGAAGGGGATATAGGAGGACCATGGCAGGACGTATACTGTATATGGAAGGGGATATAGGAGGACCATGGTAGGATGTATACTGTACATGGAAGGGGATATAGGAGGACCATGGCAGGGCATATACTGTACATGGAAGGGGATATAGGAGGACCATGGCAGGGTGTATACTGTACATGGAAGGGGATATCGGAGGACCATGGTAGGACGTATACTGTACATGGAAAGGGATATAGGAGGACCATGGTAGGATGTATACTGTACATGGAAGGGGATATAGGAGGACCATGGTAGGACGTATACTGTACATGGAAGGGGATATAGGAGGACCATGGTAGGATGTATACTGTACATGGAAGGGGATATAGGAGGACCATGGTAGGACGTATACTGTACATGGAAGGGGATATAGGAGGACCATGGTAGGACGTATACTGTACATGGAAAGGGATATAGGAGGACCATGGTAGGATGTATACTGTACATGGAAGGGGATATAGGAGGACCATGGTAGGACGTATACTGTACATGGAAGGGGATATAGGGGGACCATGGCAGGACGTATACTGTACATGGAAGGGGATATAGGAGGACCATGGTAGGACGTACACTGTACATGGAAGGGGATATAGGAGGACCATGGTAGGATGTATACTGTAAATGGAAGGGGATATAGGGGGACCATGGTAGGACGTATACTGTACATGGAAGGGGATATAGGGGGACCATGGTAGGACGTATACTGTACATGGAAGGGGATATAGGGGGACCATGGTAGGATGTATACTGTACATGGAAGGGGATATAGGAGGACCATGGTAGGACGTATACTGTACATGGAAGGGGATATAGGGGGACCATGGCAGGACGTATACTGTACATGGAAGGGGATATAGGGGGACCATGGCAGGACGTATACTGTACATGGAAGGGGATATAGGAGGACCATGGTAGGACGTACACTGTACATGGAAGGGGATATAGGAGGACCATGGTAGGATGTATACTGTAAATGGAAGGGGATATAGGGGGACCATGGTAGGACGTATACTGTACATGGAAGGGGATATAGGGGGACCATGGTAGGGTGTATACTGTACATGGAAGGGGATATAGGGGGACCATGGCAGGGTGTATACTGTACATGGAAGGGGATATAGGAGGACCATGGTAGGATGTATACTGTACATGGAAGGGGATATAGGGGGACCATGGTAGGACGTATACTGTACATGGAAGGGGATATAGGGGGACCATGGCAGGACGTATACTGTACATGGAAGGGGATATAGGGGGACCATGGCAGGACGTATACTGTACATGGAAGGGGATATAGGAGGACCATGGCAGGACGTATACTGTACATGGAAGGGGATATAGGAGGACCATGGTAGGACGTACACTGTACATGGAAGGGGATATAGGAGGACCATGGCAGGGTGTATACTGTACATGGAAGGGGATATAGGAGGACCATGGTAGGATGTACACTGTACATGGAAGGGGATATAGGAGGACCATGGTAGGATGTATACTGTAAATGGAAGGGGATATAGGGGGACCATGGCAGGGTGTATACTGTACATGGAAGGGGATATAGGAGGACCATGGTAGGATGTATACTGTAAATGGAAGGGGATATAGGAGGACCATGGCAGGACGTATACTGTACATGGAAGGGGATATAGGAGGACCATGGTAGGACGTACACTGTACATGGAAGGGGATATAGGAGGACCATGGCAGGGTGTATACTGTACATGGAAGGGGATATAGGAGGACCATGGTAGGACGTATACTGTACATGGAAGGGGATATAGGAGGACCATGGCAGGACGTATACTGTACATGGAAGGGGATATAGGAGGACCATGGCAGGACGTATACTGTACATGGAAGGGGATATAGGGGGACCATGGCAGGACGTATACTGTACATGGAAGGGGATATAGGGGGACCATGGTAGGATGTATACTGTACATGGAAGGGGATATAGGGGGACCATGGTAGGACGTATACTGTACATGGAAGGGGATATAGGAGGACCATGGCAGGGCATATACTGTACATGGAAGGGGATATAGGAGGACCATGGCAGGGCATATACTGTACATGGAAGGGGATATAGGGGGACCATGGTAGGGTGTATACTGTACATGGAAGGGGATATAGGAGGACCATGGTAGGATGTATACTGTACATGGAAGGGGATATAGGAGGACCATGGCAGGGCATATACTGTACATGGAAGGGGATATAGGGGGACCATGGTAGGGTGTATACTGTACATGGAAGGGGATATAGGGGGACCATGGTAGGACGTATACTGTACATGGAAGGGGATATAGGAGGACCATGGCAGGGTGTATACTGTACATGGAAGGGGATATAGGGGGACCATGGTAGGATGTATACTGTACATGGAAGGGGATATAGGAGGACCATGGCAGGGCATATACTGTACATGGAAGGGGATATAGGGGGACCATGGTAGGGTGTATACTGTACATGGAAGGGGATATAGGAGGACCATGGCAGGATGTATACTGTACATGGAAGGGGATATAGGAGGACCATGGTAGGACGTATACTGTACATGGAAGGGGATATAGGAGGACCATGGCAGGACGTATACTGTACATGGAAGGGGATATAGGAGGACCATGGCAGGGTGTATACTGTACATGGAAGGGGATATAGGAGGACCATGGTAGGATGTATACTGTACATGGAAGGGGATATAGGAGGACCATGGTAGGACGTATACTGTACATGGAAAGGGGTTTAGGAGGACCATGGCAGACGTAGAGGTAAGCTGAAGATGTTGTCTATTCTATAGGTGACCAGGGGAGGAGCTTAATGATCCGAAAACAAATTTGCACTGAACCCCTGCTGTTCACCTGTTCAGCGGGAGCCAAATGTCACCTACAGTAGCGGTTTCACCACCGTTATTATACATCGGCCATCAATGGTTGTTAAAGTGTCACTAAACCCCCATCAATAAATGGTGTCCTGTCCATACTCACTCATGGAAACTTCCCCCCACAGCAGTGTCCTCCGCCCCCCCCCCCCCACACAGTAGTGTTCTGTCCCCCCCCCCATAGCAGTGTCCTCCGCCCCCCCCCCACACAGTAGTATTCTGTCCCCCCCCCCCATAGCAGTGTCCTCCGCCCCCCCCCCCCACACAGTAGTGTTCTGACCCCCCCCCCCCCCCATAGCAGTGTCCTCTGCTCCTTCAAATCGCATCACCCCCTTCCCCCCCCCCACACACACACACACTGTAGTGTCCTCTGCCCCTTAACATTACCCCCCCCCCCCACACACACTTAGTTACATGTAGTGTCCTCTGCTCCCCCCACAGTAGTGTTCTGTACCCCCCAATTTTTTCTCTGACCCTTCACATCAGAGGAACTGTCATTTACTGGCAAACACACTTTTGTCTTTGTAAATGTTGGTGTTGGTGGGGGGTTGGTGGGTTGCATAGATCGTACAGATGGGTCACCTCACAGGCCGGGTCAGGGCACCCCCCCTCCCCCTACCCCCAGGAATGATATTTGAGGAAATTGTGCATTTTTAATATTTCACTTTAAACTCATCACTAAAACCGCTACTCCCCGCCAAATGGGTTTTTTTCCTTCATTTTTGATTTGGTACATGCCTTCCAGGGCAGTGCCCAGCACCCATCCCCCCATGCCCCTCTCGAGGACAATCTTTTGCCTATTAGCCCCTGAAATGGCCAATACAACTTTTTAATATTCGGCCCCCTTTGACATCAATGGGGTTCGGATTCAGCCTCTGAACTTTAGTCACTTACCAGGTATGTTTGTCCCATCGCTTTAGGTGGCAAATCAATGCTGTAACTCAGGAGGAAGACGGCTCCGTCATGTCTCCTTTACCACCTGCTGTTCCATTTTATCTGGTAGTCTGCCTTTTGGTTCCAGTCTCCTCTCTCATGTCTGTTATAGTCAAATTTAACCTCCTGGGTCAGGGTCCAATTTTGTCTCTAGGGTCTGGTATGATCCAGTCTAAACTCTAGAGTCTGGTACGGTCCAGTCTAGTCTCCACGATCTGGTATGATCCAGTCTAGTCTCCAAGATCTGGTAGAGTCCAGTCTAGTTTCCAATATCTGGTACAGTCCAGTCTAGTCTCCAATATCTGGTACAGTCCAGTCTAGTCTCCAATATCTGGTACAGTCCAGTCTAGTCTCTAGAGTCTAGTACAGTCCAGTCTAGTCTCTGATACAGTCCAGTCTAGTCTCTAGGGTGTGGAACAGTCCAGTCTTGTCTCTAGGGTGTGGTACAGTCCAGTCTAGTCTCTAGGGTGTGGTACAGTCCAGTCTAGTCTCTAGAGTCTGGTACAGTCCAGTCTAGTCTCTAGAGTCTGGTACAGTCCAGTCTAGTCTCTAGAGTCTGATACAGTCCAGTCTAGTATCTAGGGTCTGGTAGAGTCCAGTCTAGTCTCTAGGGTCTGGTAGAGTCCAGTCTAGTCTATAGGGTCTGGTACAGTCCAGTCTAGGCTCTAGGGTCTGGTACAGTCCAGTCTAGTCTCTAGGGTCTGGTAGAGTCCAGTCTAGTCTATAGGGTCTGGTACAGTCCAGTCTAGTCTCTAGGGTGTGGTACAGTCCAGTCTAGTCTCTAGGGTCTGGTAGAGTCCAGTCTAGTCTCTAGGGTCTGGTAGAGTCCAGTCTAGTCTCTAGAGTCTGGTAGAGTCCAGTCTAGTCTCTAGAGTCTGGTACAGTCCAGTCTAGTCTCTAGAGTCTGGTACAGTCCAGTCTAGTCTCTAGGGTCTGGTAGAGTCCAGTCTAGTCTCTAGGGTCTGGTACAGTCCAGTCTAGTCTCTAGGGTCTGGTACGGTCCAGTCTAGTATCTAGGTTCTAGTACAGTCCAGTCTTGTCTTTAGGGTGTGGTACAGTCTAGTCTCTAGGGTCTGGTACGGTCCAGTCTAGTCTCTAGGGTGTGGTACGGTCCAGTCTAGTCTCTAGGGTGTGGTACAGTCCAGTCTAGTCTCTAGGGTCTAGTAGAGTCCAGTCTAGTCTCTAGGGTCTGGTACAGTCCAGTCTAGTCTCTAGGGTCTGGTACAGTCCAGTCTAGTCTCTAGGGTGTGGTAAAGTCCAGTCTAGTCTCTAGGATCTAGTACAGTCCAGTCTAGTCTCTAGGGTGTGGTAGAGTCCAGTCTAGTCTCTAGGGTCTGGTAGAGTCCAGTCTAGTCTATAGGGTCTGGTACAGTCAAGTCTAGTTTCCAATATCTGGTACAGTCCAGTCTAGTCTCCAAGATCTGGTAGAGTCCAGTCTAGTCTCCAATATCTGGTACAGTCCAGTCTAGTCTCTAGGGTGTGGTACAGTCCAGTCTTGTCTCTAGGGTGTGGTACAGTCCAGTCTAGTCTCTAGAGTCTGGTACAGTCCAGTTTAGTCTCTAGAGTCTGGTACAGTCCAGTCTAGTATCTAGGGTCTAGTACAGTCCAGTCTTGTCTCTAGGGTGTGGTACAGTCCAGTCTAGTCTCTAGGGTCTGGTAGAGTCCAGTCTAGTCGCTAGGGTCTGGTACAGTCCAGTCTAGTCTTTAGGTTCTGGTAGAGTCCAGCCTAGTCTCTAGGGTCTGGTACAGTCCAGTCTAGTATCTAGGGTCTGGAAGAGCCCAGTCTAGTCTTTACGGTCTGGTAGAGTCCAGTCTAGTCTCTAGGGTCTGGTACGGTCCAGTCTAGTATCTAGGGTCTAGTACAGTCCAGTCTTGTCTTTAGGGTGTGGTACAGTCTAGTCTCTAGGGTCTGGTACGGTCCAGTCTAGTCTCTAGGGTGTGGTACGGTCCAGTCTAGTCTCTAGGGTCTGGTAGAGTCCAGTCTAGTCTCTAGGGTCTGGTAGAGTCCAGTCTAGTCTCTAGGGTCTGGTACAGTCCAGTCTAGTCTCTAGGGTGTGGTAGAGTCCAGTCTAGTCTCTAGGATCTAGTACAGTCCAGTCTAGTCTCTAGGGTCTGGTACAGTCCAGTCTAGTCTCTTGGGTTTGGTACTGTCCAGTCTAGTCTCTAGGATCTGATACAGTCCAGTCTAGTCTCTAGGGTCTGGTACAGTCCAGTCTAGTCTCTAGGGTCTGGTACCGTCCAGTCTAGTCTCTAGGGTCTGGTAGAGTCCAGTCTAGTCTCTAGGGTGTGGTACAGTCCAGTCTAGTCTCTAGGGTCTGGTACCGTCCAGTCTAGTCTCTAGGGTCTGGTAGAGTCCAGCCTAGTCTCTAGGGTCTGGTACAGTCCAGTCTAGTCTATAGGGTCTGATACACTCCAGTCTAGTCTCTAGGGTGTGGTACAGTCCAGTCTAGTCTATAGGGTCTGGTACAGTCCAGTCTAGTCTCTAGGGTTTGGTACAGTCCAGTCCAGTCTCTAGGGCAGAGTTGCTAACCTACCAGATTGAAATTTACTGATACGACACTTAAAATTTACTGAAACAGCCAAGTTTTTACTGGCATTTCCAAAAGTTCCAAAATGACAGTTTTAAGTGCAAATTTCAGTTTTTAGGCTGCAAATAAGTACAATATGCAATTTGATTTAAGGTAGATATTAAGGCAAAAAAAATATTTCTTATTTTATTTTTGATATAGTAAGTAGGTAGCCCAGGGACAGGAGGGCAAGAAATTAGAATGGGCACACACATGAAATTGACTCTCACAGTGACACTGACACAACAGTGTCCAGCAGCACAGATGATGATGACACCTCCCCAACACGACATGTCCCCTCCTGAGTCACAGTGAAAGTCTTTCCCCGTGCCAGGTGGTCCCTTCAGTCCAAACATCCCTGACAGTCCCGCTCCCAGCTTGGCTCTCTTGCACTATGACATCACACAACACGCTCAGGCACCGCAGTGGGCACTTGGATGGTCTCTGCTGGCTCCAGACTGAAACTGTACATGCATGTTCTGAGCCGAGCGTCACAGCCATATTTTCTGACAGTCAGCAGCTCTCCGCTCGGGGAGCTGTGAGAACCAAATGATCAGCGGTAGTAGATCGCTCGGTTCTCGGTGTTAGAGCTGGCAGGGGACAGATACAGAGCATCGCACATGCTGCATCCACATAGGTAAGTATACATGTACAAAAACCCCATACTTCTTTTTGAAGATCGTACGATGACTCACCTTGATGAGGGATCCTGGCCACACCCGAACGGCCCCATGATTCAGCAGTGCCCGTACAATGAGTTCTGGTTGGTTCTGAAGCTTGTATGAGGTCACCTGGAGTATGTTCTGCATGGCGGTGTTCCCACTATAGCTCATGGTGTTGACCTCTGCCCCCTTCTCCAAGAGCAGCTTCACCACCTGAGGATTGGCACTTTTACAGGCCAGGTGTAGAGGGCTCTGCTGGTCCTTGTCTAGGCTATGAATGTCAGCTCCATGCCCTATGAGATGCTGACACACCTGGTAGTATCTGTCCAAATCCTGCGGTCCCTGAGGATGACTACACGCAACACTCAGTGGAGTCTCTCCATTTATACTTCTCTTATCAACGACAGCTCCATAACGAAGGTAAAGGTCAACGTGTTGTAGCAATCCATGCTGGGCTGCCACATGGAGAGGCGTGAACTCCTCGTCCTCCGTCTGCCGGTTCACATGGGCTCCATATTGGAGAAGAAGCTTGGCGCAGCTTGGAGAAAGAAGACAAATTAGTGAATCCTCACATACTATGAGACAGAACTCCATTCATCATCAATGGGGGATCTGAGACGCTCCAACCCAACTCTTTATTAATGTAGAACTGAAGACAAAACTTTTTTATGTTCATTTTGGATGGAATAAGGGAGGGTTATAACCTCTGTCAGGTGTCCCATCAAGGAGATTTCCCTTCACTTCCTGTCCCATAACCAAAATAGGAAGTAAAGGAATCCCCATTGGAAGCTTTCCCCTCTATTCCTGTTCCGGTGACAACCCAAAATTTGGAATTTTCTTTTATTCTTGTGAGAACGGTCACCGGGACAAATAGAGAGGACGAATCTCCCTAATGGGGGCACCTGACAGGGGGTCAAATCCCTCTCCACTCCATTCAAAACTATAAAAGAAATTTTACCCTTAGTTATAATTTAAAGAAAAAGTCTTCTCACTAAAAATAAACTCAACATAAATAACTGGCAGACGATCCATTCTGTACTATAATGTTATGTAATCTGCAGATATTCTACAGCGTGATTCCAATATGGTGTCCCGGGGGTCCCGTAAACCGGCCTGTAGGTGTCCCCTGTGTGTGTGGAGTCCTCTACGGGCCGAGTCACAAGTTCTGTCCTCATTCTGACTTCATGATTGTTGCAGGTCAGTGACTCCAAATATAATGAAGTCATAGGATCATGTGTGGCAGTCAGGTGATTAGCATTTTCAGTAGGAGGTCAGTAATGGCAACTTTCCTACATAATGCTCAGAGAACGATCTGTTCCCCACCAGAGGGACCAGAAACCAATAGGTAACTGAGGTCATTGTAATAATGAGAGCTTCACCCCTCTTACAAGCACTCATCATAAAGTCCTCATATTAATGGTCAGTAGACACCATTGAAGAACACTAACTGTCCAAGATGGGACCCAGTATCTGGAATGGTGGGATGTCCTCATATTAATGGTCATTGGGCACCATTGAAGAACACTCACTGTCTGGGATTGGACCCAGTATCTGGATTGTTGGGATATCTTTATATTGATGGTTAGTTGACACCATTGAAGAATACTCACTGTCTGGGATGGGGCCAAGTATGTGGAATGGTGGGATGTCCTCATATTATTGGTCAGTGGGCACCACTGAAGAACACTAACTGTTCGGGATGGGACCCAGTATCTGGAATGGTGGGATGTCATAGTTACATAGTAGTTGAGGTTGAATAAAGACAATAGTCCATCCAGTTCCCCCTGTGTAGGTGTGTGTGGGCGGAGTTCCCCCTGTGTAGGTGTGTGTGGGCGGAGTTCCCCCTGTGTAGGTGTGTGTGGCTGTAATCATCTCTCATACCCCTGAATGTTCTGATCCTTGAGATGTAAGTCTAAGAGTCTTTTGAAAGTCACCATACTTCCCGCAGAAACCACCTCTTGTGGTAGAGAATTCCACAATCTGGTAGCCCTAACAGTAAAGAACCCCCCACGTTGCCTGAGGTTAAAACGCTTCTCCTCTAATCGCATTGTATGCCCCCGAGTCCTCATGCAATCCCTTCGACTGAACAGATTTTTTTCTAAGCCTAGATCCCCATTGAGATATTTATAAATTGCTATCATGTCCCCCCTCAGGCGTCTCTTCTCCAGGGAGAATAAATCAAGCGATTGCAGACGCTCCTCATAATTAAGGTCCTCCAATCCCCTAATTAGTTTAGTTGCCCTTCTCTGGACTCTCTCCAGCTCCAACACATCCCTCCTGAGGACTGGCGACCAGAACTGGACAGAATACTCCAGATGCGGTCGGACCAGAGTTTTATAAAGTGGAAGGATTATAGTCTTATCTCTGGAATGCATCCCTTTCTTTATGCATGCTAATATTCTGCTGGCTTTGGCAGCTGCCGCTTGACATTGCATGCTGTTGCCTAATCTATCATCAACCAAGACTCCCAGATCCTTCTCCATTTTTGATTCCCCCAAGGGTTCCCCTCCTAACGTGTATTGTGCTTTTATGTTTTTAGTCCCCAAGTGCAAAACCTTCCACTTCTCCACATTAAACCTCATTTGCCATGTTGTTGCCCACTCCGTTATTTTGTCCAGGTCATTCTGTAGGATATCTGCTTCATGCTGTGCAGTTATTGCCCTGCCCAATTTTGTGTCATCTGCAAAAACTGATATAGAACTCCTGATCCCGACCTCAATGCTGTTTATGAATAAATTGAACAAGGTTGGTCCCAGGACTGAGCCCTGGGGGACCCCGCTTACCACCGCAGACCAGTCTGAGTATGCGCTGTTTATTACCACCCTTTGGACACGCCCTTTTAGCCAGTTCCGTATCCAAGAGCAAACCCTGCTGTCGATACCTGCAGACCTTATTTTATAAATTAGGCGCTTGTGGGGAACTGTATCAAACGCCTTAGCGAAATCCAAGTACACCACATCCACTGGTCTGCCCCTATCCAGCTCACAGCTCACCTCCTCGTAGAATGCTAAGAGATTGGTTTGACAAGAACGCCCATTTGTAAACCCGTGCTGATTACTGCTGATGATGTTGTTGTCTTTAGCAAACTCTACGATATAGTCCCTTATCATCCCCTCCAGAAGTTTACATACTACTGATATAGTTTGATGTTAGTTTCAGACTAACAGGCCTATAATTTCCCGGGATATGCTTCTGACCCTTTTTGAATATCGGAATCACGTTAGCTTTCCTCCACTCCCCTGGTACATCTCCTGTCCTAATACTGTCCGCAAAGATCAGGAACAGTGGTCTGGATATAACCTTACTGAGTTCCTTGAGTACTCTCGGATGTACGCCATCCGGGCCTGGTGATTTGTTTGTGTTAAGTTTATCCAGCCTTTCCCTGATTTCACCCTCTGTTAGCCATAGTGGCAAGTCCTGTGTATTACTACTAACCATACAGTCATGGTCAGTGTACCCCTCCGTTTCCTGTGTAAATACTGACGAGAAAAAAGCATTCAGCACGGTTGCTTTTTCAGTGTCCTCTGTAACCATCCTCCCATCATTGTTAATTATGTGTGTCCTCAGATTAATGGTCATTGGGCACCATTGAAGAACACTCACCATCCGGGATGGGAACCCAGTATCTGGAATGGTGGGATGTCCTCATATTAATGGTTAGTGGATACCATTGAAGAACACTCACTGTCCAAGATGGGGCCCAGTATGTGGAATGGTAGGATGTCTTCATATTAATGGTTACTGGGCACCATTGAAGAACACTAACTGTACGGGATGTGACCCAGTATCTGAAATGGTGGGATGTCTTTATATTGATGGTTAGGGGACAGCATTGAAGAACAATCACTGTCCAGGATGGGGCCCAGTATGTGGAATGGTGGGATGTCTGTGTATAAATGGTCATTGGGCACCTTTGAAGAACACTCACCATCCGGGATGGGGACCCAGTATGTGGAATGGCGGGATGTCCTCATATTATTGGTCAGTGAACATCATTGAAAAATACTCACTGTCCAAGATGGGACCCAATATCTGGAATAGTGGGATGTCCTCATATTAATGGTCAGTGGACACCATTGAAGAACGCTCACTGTCCGGGATGGGACCCAGTATCTGGAATGGTGGGATGTCCTCATATTAATGGCTATTGGACACCATTGAAGAACGCTCACTGTCTGGGATGGGACCCAGTATCTGGAATGGTGGGATGTCTTTATATTAATGGTTAGTGGACACCATTGAAGAACACTCACTGTCCGAGATGGGGCCCAGTATGTGGAATGATGGGAGGTCCTCAGATTAATGGTTAGTGGACACCATTGAAGAACGCTCACTGTCCGGGATGGGATCCAGTATCTGGAATGGTGGAATGTCCTCAGATTAATGGTCATTGGACACCATTGAAGGACACTAGCTGTCTAGGATGGGAGCAAGTATCTAGAATGGTGGAGTGCCCTCCAGTGGTGTATTTGGGTTTTGTGCTACCCTAGGCCTGACTAAACTCGTGCACCCCCTAATTTAAATATGACCCACCCCTTCCTGCCAAGGCCACACCCCTTCCTGTTTAAGAACCCCCCTGTCATTTGCAAACCGCACCTCTTCCTCTTTAGGCTTCACCGCTGGTGTGAATGGACCCTAAGCTGTGTTGAGAGGCTTTTGCTTGCTTCAAGTAGGTTTTCCATATCTCTGCAAGTCTATGGGGATGCAAAATCTGCCTTAAGCACAGGTAAATGCAGGTCAGAAGGAGGTCAGGTGCTCCTGTCAATGAATTCTGAATGATCACTGAAACATCTCAGACTGATGTCAGAACAAATGCCAGTGCTAAGTGATAAGAAAGTCTCTTCCAGTGGTGGCAGTGCTCATAGTCACCTGCTAAAATACCCCTAAATGACATCACATTGGGCCAGCAGATAGGGTTGGGCTAAATCCATATTGTAGATTATTGGACATCCAATGCTGATCTAACCACACATGTACCCCTCTTGGCTGTCTGTGCCACTTATCCCAGGAGGAACACGGGGGATGGGGACCGGCCCGACTACACTTCCATTGGAAGGTGGTCATGTGACATTCACAAACCAGTTTAATAGTCAAAGGATTAGGACTCAATCAGTTCAAAAGTGACCCCAAAATATGTCAACACACAGACTGAGAGATCTTTTACCTGTGTATGTTAAATTACAAAAACCAGGAGCAAAAAAAGTACTGTATATATTCCAGCTTTACTTCTCATCCAGAAGACTACAAAAGCCGCAGAGGAGGGAAGGCCACACTTACTAGTATGGCCCTTTGTATGCCGCCAGTTGTATTAAGTGTGGCTGCCGGTCTGTCCAAGCGTCAGGCCAGTCATTGGCAGCAGTGGGGGCGCTTTATGGGGGCACCAGACCGATTAGCCTCCTAGGCCCTGCCACCTGGCCCAGTCCGGCCCATAAGACTGGCGGCTTTTTTGTCACCCCCCCCGTGAAGTGCCACCCTAGGCCTGGGCCTTGTTGGCCTAGGCCAAGATACAGCATTGGTGCCCTCATAATAATGGTCAGGGGACACCATTGAGGATTTCTCACTGTCCAGGATGTGGTCCCAGTATGTGGAATGGTGGGATATCCTCATATCATTGGTCATTGGACAGCTTTACACAGAGAACACTCACTGTCCGGGATAGGGACCTGTTATCTGGAATGCTGGGATGTCCTCATATTAATAGTCAGTGGACACCATTGAAGAAAGCTCACTATCCGGGATGAGGGCCCAGTATCTGGAATGTCCTCATTTTAAAAGTCATTGGACAGCTTTACACAGAGAATAATACTCACTGTCCAGGATGGGGACTCGGTATCTGGAATGGTGGAAGCCCCTCATATTAATGGTCAGTGGACGCCATTAAAGAACGATCACTGTCCGGGATAGGGACCCAGTATCTGGAATGGTGGGATGTCCTCATATTAATGGTCAGTGGACACCATTGAAGAACACTCACTGTCCGGGATGGGGACCCAGTATCTGGAATGGTGGGATGTCCTCATATTAATGGTCAGTGGACACCATTGAAGAAAGCTCACTGTCCGGGATAGGGACTCAGTATCTGGAATGGTGGAAGCCCCTTATATTAATGGTCAGTGGACACCATTGAAGAAAGCTCACTGTCCGGGATAGGGACTCAGTATCTGGAATGGTGGAAGCCCCTTATATTAATGGTCAGTGGACGCCATTGAAGAACACTCACTGTCCGGGATAGGGACTCAGTATCTGGAATGGTGGGAGGTCCTCATATTAATGGTCAGTGGACACCATTGAAGTTTGCTCACTGTCCGGGATAGGGACCCAGTATCTGGAACGGTGGGATGTCACCAATCTCTATAATAAGTAACACAACCGGGCACCGGCCACCCTGACTTACTGGTAGGACTCAGGCTTCTGGCAGTAATGAAGAGGTAAAGTCCCGTCTTGGGATTCCACGTTAGGATTGGCACCATGTCTCAGTAGCAGTCTCACACATTCGCTGTGGCCATTTTGGCAGGCTCCATGTAAGGCGCTCTCCCCACCGGGGGAAAAGTCCACTTCAGCCCCCTTCTTCAGGAGGAGATGGAGGCAATCAGAGTAACCACGATTGGCAGTCACATAGAGCGGGCAAGTATATTCCTCTTCATACGTCAAAGACCAGATTCCTGAAAGAGAGAGAAGAGAGTTAGGACTCCAAGCTGGTCACATCCCACCCTGCCCATACTTCCGCTCTTTATAATCTCAGCTCCCGAATTTTGGGCACTCTTTATTCTGGTAACATACTCAGGGCCGTAGTGTTGTAGCGATAGTTCCTCCATTCCTCCACATCACTTGTATCAAACACAGAGTTGGGGTGAATAGAATCATCTGGGACTTCCAGCAATTGATGGATAGTGGAGGTGTCCCCTGAGACGAGTGACAACCAGAAATCCAGGGCTGACCCCTCCGCCTTTCGAGTCACAATCACCCCGGACATTCTCTAAGGATCTACAGACAGAGCAGGAAAGAGGTCAAGTCAGGGGGTCACATATAGTCAGGGGGTCACATATAGTCAGGGGGTCACGTATAGTCAGGGGGTCAGTCTGTCCTGAAGTGTGAGAACACCAACAGGAAGTGGTCCAGAACCAACGAGAAATGTACAGGGTGGAATGCATGCAATTGAGTATGGTGCAGAGTCCAGTATATATACCATGGAATGAAGGTGTTTTGGTATGGTGCAGAGTCTGGAATATACCATGGAATGAAGGTGTTTCGGTATGGTTCAGAGCCCGGTATATACCATGGAATGAAGGTGTTTCAGTATGGTGCAGAGTCCGGTATATACCATGGAATGAAGGTGTTTCCGTATGGTACAGAGTCCGGTATATACCATGGAATGAAGGGGTTTCGGTATGGTGCAGAGCCCGGTATATACCATGGAATGAAGATGTTTCAGTATGGTGCAGAGTCCGGTATATACCATGGAATGAAGGTGTTTCCGTATGGTACAGAGTCCGGTATATACCATTGAATGAAGGTGTTTCGGTATGGTTCAGAGCCCGGTATATACCATGGAATGAAGGTGTTTCAGTATGGTGCAGAGTCCGGTATATACCATGGAATGAAGGTGTTTCCGTAGGGTACAGAGTCCGGTATATACCATGGAATGAAGGTGTTTCCGTATGGTGCAGAGTCCGGTATATACCATGGAATGAAGGTGTTTCCGTATGGTACAGAGTCCGGTATATACCATGGAATGAAGGGGTTTCGGTATGGTGCAGAGTCTGGTATATACCATGGAATGAAGGTGTTTCAGTATGGTGCAGAGCCCGGTATATACCATGGAATGAAGGTGTTTCAGTATGGTGCAGAGTCCGGTATATACCATGGAATGAAGGTGTTTCAGTATGGTGCAGAGTCCGGTATATACCATGGAATGAAGGTGTTTCGGTATGGTGCAGAGTCCGGTATATACCATGGAATGAAGGTGTTTCAGTATGGTGCAGAGTCCGGTATATACCATGGAATGAAGGTGTTTCCGTATGGTACAGAGTCCGGTATATACCATGTAATGAAGGTGTTTCGGTATGGTGCAGAGTCTGGTATATACCATGGAATGAAGGTATTTCAGTATGGTGCAGAGTCCGGTATATACCATGGAATGAAGGTATTTCAGTATGGTGCAGAGTCTTGTATTGTTAGACTTCCAGTACGAAATAGAAATACATTTTTATTATTACAGGTCAAGAATTGTGAACTTTGAGGCCTCAAATGACCTTGTCACAGATTCAGTCAAAACCCCTTCAGTTTGAAGCACGCATTGCGTCCATTGTTGAAATTGTTTTATTTACATGTATTTGAGATGAGAAGCTATGTCGTTTGCCCCCAAAAGGAAATTGTGTTTGGTAAACTTTGAATATAATGCTCTGGAGAGGCAGGCGACCAAATTGCTTATCCCAGGTGGAATGGCCTTGGGGGGAAGGTTTACATACAACGGACCTCAAAGGATAAAAAGCCATTATTCCCCTGGTCATGAAAAGAGAGAAGCCAGAGGGATCATAAAACATTATGTTCTGGCCAAGAGACGTTTTAACACACAATGGCCAAAACTCAAATTCAGGATCACACCTGTGTTCACCCATTCACTAGTAAATAAACTATTGTTTCTACCCTGAGAAGTCAAACAAACGGAAAACAGCCTGGACAAAGACTAGAATCTGTAATTCATTTACCTACACCAAAGATGGGGGGTAGAGATTGTGTCATACAGACAATTGTCCATTGAAAGCTAGATGGTGTCAAATAAACATTGTCACTTAGACTGATGAGAACTGCATCTTCAAATGAATTTTATATAATCATAAGCTTATACAACATCCTTGTCCCATCATATACCAAAGGGGGTTGTGGAACTTATGATGTTATGACAATCTTCTATTGAGAAGTACATTATATCTATTATATAGTAGTGTCAAATGGTCAGAATTTCTCCCTTATTTTATGTCCAGTCCCAAATCATGAATGTATTGTTGTTAACATAATAATCCCTTAATGGATAATATTCTGATCGGAAATAACCCATGTGTAGAAAAGTTTACATATACAAGTTGTTGTGTAGCAATATACAGTATATATCTGTATATGTATCTATATAATTCTTACTGCTACTAAATGTAAAGTATATGGGTAAATCAGTCATTTCCAATCAATATATATATTGTATTAGTAATATTCTTAATTCAATGGTGTTACCAGGTCCAATCCTTACTTAGCTACAAGATGGATATAGTAAATGGACATGTAATAGATGAGAGTATGGATAAATTATTATGTTGTTTTTATGATAGTCTTAAATGGAGAAATTATACAGTTTTAATATCCCATATATTGGTTAACCAGTAGAGGTGTCGCCCAATGACCTCGTCAGTTAATGGTTAAGTTATCCCAACCAATGGGGATAAGGTTACTCCTTCTGGGTTTGACTTATGGTAATTTTACAGCCCCTTTGTTCAATACAATATAAAAAGGGAACCCCAGATGAGAGAGACACACATAACTCACATTACATTACACAACATACATTACGCATACAACACACACGCTACTACAGCCATGCATATACTCATCTATACAGACTCCATTTTGCTCCATCATGTATTTGAAACTTTGAAGGACGCCAAACGAAACTCCTCCCTAACTGGCCACCATCTTGGTAAGGCAGCTATCTTAAGGACTCTGGTAACGACCATTCTAAGCTAGCAGCCATTTTAAATATGGTAATTGTACCTTGCTGTTATTTGATATTATTTACTATCATTTATTTTCTTCCTTATATGTTTTATATTTCATATTTAAGGGTAACGAGATTACAGTCCCAGCCGTATTAACCATATGTAGATTTTTCTCTAAGAGCTGATTTTTGCTTTTTATACATTTTTATTAATATCAGAATTAGCGCTTATTGGCGTATTAGTCTCTCGTTTTGCATGGCCTATTCTCGCTCCATCTGCAGTGGAGTGACTGTCGGCCGCGCAATTCGCAGACAATTGTGGTCTGATTATATAGCACACTTAAATATGGTTTATGCTACTACATCTGGGAAAACGTAATCTTGCTTTAGTTTTACTTTCATCATTAAGCTAAATATCACATTGCATTTATCGTTTTTAGTTTGTATTTTATGTAAGGTTATCTTTTTGTGTCATCGCAAGCCTGATCATTTATTGTGAATACATGTCTTGTGAATAAATATTCTTATATATTCCCTGCTGTAGACTGTTTTCACTAAGATTTTTTTTTAAAAAGAAATTAATCGATCAAAAAGAACTCGTTATACTCGTTCAGAATAATATTCTCGAACGTGTAAAACGCACAACAGTATATACCATGGAATGAAGGTGTTTCGGTATGGTGCAGAGTCCGGTATAGACCATGGAATGAAGGTGTTTCGGTATAGTGCAGAGTCCGGTATATACCATAGAATGTAGGTGTTTCGGTATTGTGCAGAGCTCGGTATATACCATGGAATGAAGGTGTTTCGGTATGGTGCAGAGTCCGGTATAGACCATGGAATGAAGGTGTTTCAGTATGGTGCAGAGTCCGGTATAGACCATGGAATGAAGGTATTTCGGTATGGTGCAGAGTCCAGTATGGACCATGGAATGAAGATGTTTCGGTATGGTGCAGAGTTCGGTATATACCATGGAATGAAGGTGTTTCGGTATGGTGCAGAGTCCGGTATATACCATGGAATGAAGGTATTTCGGTATGGTGCAGAGTCTGGTATATACCATGGAATGAAGGTGTTTCGGTATGGTGCAGAGTCCGATATAGACCATGGAATGAAGGTATTTTGGTATGGTGCAGAGTCCGGTATATACCATGGAATGAAGGTATTTCGGTATGGTGCAGAGTCTGGTATATACCATGGAATGAAGGTGTTTTTCGGTATGGTGCAGAGTCCGATATAGACCATGGAATGAAGGTGTTTCGGTATGGTGCAGAGTCCAGTATGGACCATGGAATGAAGATGTTTCGGTATGGTGCAGAGTTCGGTATATACCATGGAATGAAGGTGTTTCGGTATGGTGCAGAGTCCGGTATATACCATGGAATGAAGGTATTTCGGTATGGTGCAGAGTCTGGTATATACCATGGAATGAAGGTGTTTCGGTATGGTGCAGAGTCCGATATAGACCATGGAATGAAGGTGTTTCGGTATAGTGCAGAGTCCGGTATATACCATAGAATGTAGGTGTTTCGGTATTGTGCAGAGCTCGGTATATACCATGGAATGAAGGTGTTTCGGTATGGTGCAGAGTCCGGTATAGACCATGGAATGAAGGTATTTCGGTATGGTGCAGAGTCCAGTATGGACCATGGAATGAAGATGTTTCGGTATGGTGCAGAGTTCGGTATATACCATGGAATGAAGGTGTTTCGGTATGGTGCAGAGTCCGGTATATACCATGGAATGAAGGTATTTCGGTATGGTGCAGAGTCTGGTATATACCATGGAATGAAGGTGTTTCGGTATGGTGCAGAGTCCGATATAGACCATGGAATGAAGGTATTTCGGTATGGTGCAGAGTTCGGTATATACCATGGAATGAAGGTGTTTCGGTATGGTGCAGAGTCCGGTATATACCATGGAATGAAGGTATTTCGGTATGGTGCAGAGCCTGGTATATACCATGGAATGAAGGTGTTTCGGTATGGTGCAGAGTCCGATATAGACCATGGAATGAAGGTATTTCGGTATGGTGCAGAGTCCGGTATATACCATGGAATGAAGGTATTTCGGTATGGTGCAGAGTCTGGTATAGACCATGGAAAGAAGGTATTTCGGTATGGTGCAGAGTCCGGTATATACCATGGAATGAAGGTATTTCGGTATGGTGCAGAGTCCGATATATACCATGGAATGAAGGTATTTCGGTATGGTGCAGAGTCCGATATAGACCATGGAAAGAAGGTATTTCAGTATGGTGCAGAGTCTGGTATATACCATGGAATGAAGGTGTTTCGGTATGGTGCAGAGTCCGATATAGACCATGGAATGAAGGTATTTCGGTATGGTGCAGAGTCCGGTATATACCATGGAATGAAGGTATTTCAGTATGGTGCAGAGTCCGGTATATACCATGGAATGAAGGTATTTCAGTATGGTGCAGAGTCTGGTATATACCATGGAATGAAGGTATTTTGGTATGGTGCAGAGTCCAGTATAGACCATGGAATGAAGATGTTTCGGTATGGTGCAGAGTCCGGTATATACCATGGAATGAAGGTATTTCAGTATGGTGCAGAGTCTGGTATATACCATGGAATGAAGGTGTTTCGGTAAGGTGCAGAGTCTGATATAGACCATGGAATGAAGGTATTTCAGTATGGTGCAGAGTCTGGTATATACCATGGAATGAAGGTGTTTCGGTATGGTGCAGAGTCCGATATAGACCATGGAATGAAGGTATTTCGGTATGGTGCAGAGTCCGGTATATACCATGGAATGAAGGTATTTCAGTATGGTGCAGAGTCTGGTATATACCATGGAATGAAGGTGTTTCGGTATGGTGCAGAGTCCGATATATACCATGGAATGAAGGTATTTCAGTATGGTACAGAGTCCGGTATATACCATGGAATGAAGGTATTTCGGTATGGTGCAGAGTCCGGTATATACCATGGAATGAAGGTATTTCGGTATGGTGCAGAGTCCGGTATATTCCATGGAATGAAGGTATTTCGGTATGGTGCAGAGTCCGGTATATACCATGGAATGAAGGTATTTCGGTATGGTGCAGAGTCCAGTATAGACCATGGAATGAAGATGTTTCGGTATGGTGCAGAGTCCAGTATAGACCATGGAATGAAGATGTTTCGGTATGGTGCAGAGTCTGGTATATACCATGGAATGAAGGTATTTCGGTACGGTGCAGAGTCCGGTATATACCATGGAATGAAGGTGTTTCGGTATGGTGCAGAGTCCGATATATACCATGGAATGAAGGTATTTCGGTATGGTGCAGAGTCCGGTATATACCATGGAATGAAGGTATTTCGGTATGGTGCAGAGTCTGGTATAGACCATGGAATGAAGGTATTTCGGTATGGTGCAGAGTCCAGTATAGACCATGGAATGAAGATGTTTCGGTATGGTGCAGAGTCTGGTATAGACCATGGAATGAAGGTGTTTCGGTATGGTGCAGAGTCCGGTATATACCATGGAATGAAGGTGTTTCGGTATGGTGCAGAGTCCGGTATATACCATGGAATGAAGGTGTTTCGGTATGGTGCAGAGTCCGGTATAGACCATGGAATGAAGGTGTTTCGGTATGGTGCAGAGTCCGGTATAGACCATGGAATGAAGGTGTTTCGGTATGGTGCAGAGTTCGGTATATACCATGGAATGAAGGTGTTTTGGTATGGTGCAGAGTCCGGTATATACCATGAAATGAAGGTGTTTCGGTATGGTGCAGAGTCTGGTATATACCATGGAATGAAGGTATTTCGGTATGGTACAGAGTCCGGTATATACCATGGAATGAAGGTATTTCGGTATGGTGCAGAGTCCGGTATATACCATGAAATGAAGGTGTTTCGGTATGGTGCAGAGTCCGGTATATACCATGGAATGAAGGTATTTCGGTATGGTACAGAGTCCGGTATATACCATGGAATGAAGGTATTTCGGTATGGTGCAGAGTCCGGTATAGACCATGGAATGAAGGTGTTTCGGTATGGTGCAGAGTCCGGTATATACCATGGAATGAAGGTATTTCGGTATGGTGCAGAGTCTGGTATATACCATGGAATGAAGGTGTTTCGGTATGGTGCAGAGTCCGATATAGACCATGGAATGAAGGTATTTCGGTATGGTGCAGAGTCCGGTATATACCATGGAATGAAGGTATTTCAGTATGGTGCAGAGTCCGGTATATACCATGGAATGAAGGTATTTCAGTATGGTGCAGAGTCCGGTATATACCATGGAATGAAGGTATTTCAGTATGGTGCAGAGTCTGGTATATACCATGGAATGAAGGTATTTCAGTATGGTGCAGAGTCCGGTATATACCATGGAATGAAGGTATTTCGGTATGGTGCAGAGTCCGGTATATACCATGGAATGAAGGTGTTTTGGTATGGTGCAGAGTCTGGTATATACCATGGAATGAAGGTGTTTCGGTATGGTGCAGAGTCCGATATAGACCATGGAATGAAGGTGTTTCGGTATGGTGCAGAGTCTGGTATATACCATGGAATGAAGGTGTTTCGGTAAGGTGCAGAGTCCGGTATATACCATGGAATGAAGGTGTTTCGGTATGGTGCAGAGTCTGGTATATACCATGGAATGAAGGTGTTTCGGTAAGGTGCAGAGTCCGGTATATACCATGGAATGAAGGTATTTCGGTATGGTGCAGAGTCTGGTATAGACCATGGAATGAAGGTATTTCAGTATGGTGCAGAGTCTGGTATATACCATGGAATGAAGGTATTTCGGTATGGTGCAGAGTCCGGTATATACCATGGAATGAAGGTATTTCGGTATGGTGCAGAGTCCGGTATATACCATGGAATGAAGGTATTTCAGTATGGTGCAGAGTCCGATATAGACCATGGAATGAAGGTGTTTCATTATGGTGCAGAGTCCGGTATATACCATGGAATGAAGGTGTTTCAGTATGGTGCAGAGTCCGATATAGACCATGGAATGAAGGTGTTTCGGTATGGTGCAGAGTCCGGTATACACCATGGAATGAAGGTGTTTCAGTATGGTGCAGAGTCCGATATAGACCATGGAATGAAGGTATTTCGGTATGGTGCAGAGTCTGGTATATTCCATGGAATGAAGGTGTTTCGGTATGGTGCAGAGTCCGGTATATACCATGGAATGAAGGTATTTCAGTATGGTGCAGAGTCTGGTATATACCATGGAATGAAGGTATTTCAGTATGGTGCAGAGTCCGATATAGACCATGGAATGAAGGTGTTTCATTATGGTGCAGAGTCCGGTATATACCATGGAATGAAGGTGTTTCAGTATGGTGCAGAGTCCGATATAGACCATGGAATGAAGGTATTTCGGTATGGTGCAGAGTCTGGTATATTCCATGGAATGAAGGTGTTTCGGTATGGTGCAGAGTCCGGTATATACCATGGAATGAAGGTATTTCAGTATGGTGCAGAGTCTGGTATATACCATGGAATGAAGGTATTTCGGTATGGTGCATAGTCCGGTATATACCATGGAATGAAGGTGTTTCAGTATGGTGCAGAGTCCGATATAGACCATGGAATGAAGGTATTTCGGTATGGTGCAGAGTCTGGTATATACCATGGAATGAAGGTGTTTCGGTATGGTGCAGAGTCCGGTATATACCATGGAATGAAGGTGTTTCGGTATGGTGCAGAGTCCGATATAGACCATGGAATGAAGGTGTTTCGGTATGGTGCAGAGTCCGATATAGACCATGGAATGAAGGTGTTTCGGTATGGTGCAGAGTCCGATATAGACCATGGAATGAAGGTGTTTCGGTATGGTGCAGAGTCCGATATAGACCATGGAATGAAGGTGTTTCGGTGTGGTGCAGAGTCCGGTATATACCATGGAATGAAGGTGTTTCGGTATGGTGCAGAGTCTGGTATATACCATGGAATGAAGGTGTTTCGGTATGGTGCAGAGTCCGGTATATACCATGGAATGAAGGTGTTTCGGTATGGTGCAGAGTCCGGTATATACCATGGAATGAAGGTGTTTCGGTATGGTGCAGAGTCCGGTATAGACCATGGAATGAAGGTGTTTCGGTATGGTGCAGAGTCCGGTATATAGCATGGAATGAAGGTGTTTCAGTATGGTGCAGAGTCTGGTATATTCCATGGAATGAAGGTATTTCAGTATGGTGCAGAGTCCGGTATATACCATGGAATGAAGGTGTTTCGGTATGGTGCATAGTCTGGTATATACCATGGAATGAAGGTATTTCAGTATGGTGCAGAGTCTGGTATATACCATGGAATGAAGGTGTTTCGGTATGGTGCAGAGTCCGGTATGTACCATGAAATGAAGGTGTTTCGGTATGGTGCATAGTCCGGTATATACCATGGAATGAAGGTATTTCAGTATGGTGCAGAGTCTGGTATATACCATGGAATGAAGGTGTTTCGGTATGGTGCAGAGTCCGGTATATACCATGGAATGAAGGTGTTTCGGTATGGTGCAGAGTCCGATATAGACCATGGAATGAAGGTATTTCGGTATGGTGCAGAGTCCGGTATATACCATGGAATGAAGGTGTTTCGGTATGGTGCAGAGTCCGATATAGACCATGGAATGAAGGTATTTCAGTATGGTGCAGAGTCTGGTATATACCATGGAATGAAGGTGTTTCGGTATGGTGCATAGTCCAGTATAGACCATGGAATGAAGGTGTTTCGGTGTGGTGCAGAGTCCGGTATATACCATGGAATGAAGGTGTTTCGGTATGGTGCAGAGTCCGATATAGACCATGGAATGAAGGTATTTCGGTATGGTGCAGAGTCTGGTATATACCATGGAATGAAGGTGTTTCGGTATGGTGCAGAGTCCGGTATATACCATGGAATGAAGGTGTTTCGGTATGGTGCAGAGTCTGGTATATACCATGGAATGAAGGTGTTTCGGTAAGGTGCAGAGTCCGGTATATACCATGGAATGAAGGTATTTCAGTATGGTGCAGAGTCCGGTATATACCATGGAATGAAGGTATTTCGGTATGGTGCAGAGTCTGATATAGACCATGGAATGAAGCTATTTCGGTATGGTGCAGAGTCCGATATAGACCATGGAATGAAGGTGTTTCGGTATGGTGCAGAGTTCGGTATATACCATGGAATGAAGGTATTTCGGTATGGTGCAGAGTTCGGTATATACCATGGAATGAAGGTGTTTCGGTGTGGTGCAGAGTCTGATATAGACCATGGAATGAAGCTATTTCGGTATGGTGCAGAGTCCGATATAGACCATGGAATGAAGGTATTTCGGTATGGTGCAGAGTTCGGTATATACCATGGAATGAAGGTGTTTCGGTGTGGTGCAGAGTCTGATATAGACCATGGAATGAAGCTATTTCGGTATGGTGCAGAGTCCGATATAGACCATGGAATGAAGGTATTTCGGTATGGTGCAGAGTCCGGTATATACCATGGAATGAAGGTGTTTCAGTATGGTGCAGAGTCCGGTATATACCATGGAATGAAGGTGTTTCGGTGTGGTGCAGAGTCCGGTATATACCATGGAATGAAGGTATTTCAGTATGGTGCAGAGTCCGGTATATACCATGGAATGAAGGTGTTTCGGTGTGGTGCAGAGTCTGATATAGACCATGGAATGAAGCTATTTCGGTATGGTGCAGAGTCCGATATAGACCATGGAATGAAGGTATTTCGGTATGGTGCAGAGTCCGGTATATACCATGGAATGAAGGTGTTTCAGTATGGTGCAGAGTCCGGTATATACCATGGAATGAAGGTATTTCAGTATGGTGCAGAGTCCGGTATATACCATGGAATGAAGGTGTTTCGGTATGGTGCAGAGTTTGGTATATACCATGGAATGAAGGTGTTTCGGTATGGTGCAGAGTCCGGTATAGACCATGGAATGAAGGTACTGTATTTCGGTGTGGTGCAGAGTCCGGTATATACCATGGAATGAAGGTGTTTCGGTATGGTGCAGAGTCCAGTATAGACCATGGAATGAAGGTGTTTCGGTATGGTGCAGAGTCCGGTATATACCATGGAATGAAGGTATTTCGGTATGGTGCAGAGTCCGGTATATACCATGGAATGAAGGTGTTTCGGTGTGGTGCAGAGTCCGGTATAGACCATGGAATGAAGGTGTTTCGGTGTGGTGCAGAGTCCAGTATAGACCATGGAATGAAGATGTTTCGGTATGGTGCAGAGTCCGGTATATACCATGGAATGAAGGTATTTCGGTATGGTACAGAGTCCGGTATAGACCATGGAATGAAGGTGTTTCGGTGTGGTGCAGAGTCCGGTATATACCATGGAATGAAGGTATTTCGGTATGGTGCATAGTCCAGTATAAATGACATAGAATGTAGGTGCAGACTCCGGTATACATCGAAGAGCCATAACATTCTGACCACTGATAGGTAACTGATAACTGATTATCTTGTTACAATGGCATCCTATAGTCAGTGGGATATATTCGGCAGGAAGTGAACATTCTGTCTCTGAAGTTGATGGTCATCGTAGTTTGTTGTGTATGGGGGAGGGGCTGTGTGGTAGCACATCGGTCAGGGTGTCCATGCTGACCCATGTCCACAGCCAAAAGTGCCTACAGTGGAGCATCAGAACTGGACCACAGAGCGATGGAAGAAGGTGGTCTGGTCTGATGATCATGTGGATGGCCAGGTGGGTCACTTACCTGGGGAAGAGATGTAGTATGGGAGGAAGGCAAGTGAAGGAAGTGTGAGGCTTTGGGGAATCCTTGGCTCCTCCCATTCATGTGATGGTTCTGTACACATGCCACCTACTTAAACCAAGTCCAAGTCCACTCCTTCATGGAAACGGTATTCTGTGATGGCAGTGACCTCTTTTAGCCGGATAATGTACCCTGCTACACTGCAACAATGGTTCAAGACTGGTTTGAAGAACACAAAGATGAATTGGAGTTGTTGACTTGGCCTCCAAATTCTCCAGATCTCAATCAAATTGAGCATCTGTGAGATGTGCTAGAAAAACAAGTCCAATCCATGTAGACCCCCACCTCACACCTCACAGGAGTTATTGGATCTGCTAGTGATGGTTTGGTGCCAAATACCACAGCCTACCTTCAGAGGTATAGTGGAGTCCATTGCATTACCAATAGTGGGTGGTCATAATGTTATGGCTGATGGATGGATATCACGGAATGTACGAAGTTCTCTCTATACGTGAAGCGATGCCCGCTATGTATTATGTGGTTACCGTGTCCCAGGAATATGAGTGATCTGTGTCTCTTTCCAGCCGCTCTACTCCCGGCAGTGTCTGTGACTTCCCCTATCAGCGTCTATATATAAACTCGGTGTCATGTCTCCTATTTAGAGGCCGGAGTCACAGCCAGGACCTAAGCAGTCTATTTCGGGTGACACAAATACACAGCCAGCTCTGCAATGAATTCCCTCCAATCCACTGATCCTCACTCATTGTAAGGGAAGTCACATGTCCGGTATGGAAGCCACCAGACTGTCATCCCTATCCTGTCTTCACTAGGAAGATGTATGAGACATCCGGTGTCCCAGCACTTCCCTGGCTGGATATGTGTTTTGGTTCAAAAAGTTTTGAAGGAAGGATAAGGATAAGCCAGTAATAGCAACTCTGAATTTGGGGACATGACCGGTCCTCTTTCAGGCAAGGCTTAGTATTAGGGCAGTGTATTTGGCAGTTGGGTTGGGATATCGGTATTGCTGCACTCAGTGTATTTGGCAGTTGGGTTGGGATATCGGTATTGCTGCACTCAGTGTATTTGGCAGTTGGGTTGGGATATCGGTATTGCTGCACTCAGTGTATTTGGCAGTTGGGTTGGGATATCGGTATTGCTGCACTCAGTGTATTTGGCAGTTGGGTTGGGATATCGGTATTGCTGCACTCAGTGTATTTGGCAGTTGGGTTGGGATATCGGTATTGCTGCACTCAGTGTATTTGGCAGTTGGGTTGGGATATCGGTATTGCTGCACTCAGTGTATTTGGCAGTTGGGTTGGGATATCGGTATTGCTGCACTCAGTGTATTTGGCAGTTAGGTTGGGATATCGGTATTGCTGCACTCAGTGTATTTGGCAGTTAGGTTGGGATATCGGTATTGCTGCACTCAGTGTATCTGGCAGTTGGGTTGGGATATCGGTATTGCTGCACTCAGTGTATTTGGCAGTTGGGTTGGGATATCGGTATTGCTGCACTCAGTGTATTTGGCAGTTGGGTTGGGATATCGGTATTGCTGCACTCAGTGTATTTGGCAGTTGGGTTGGGATATCGGTATTGCTGCACTCAGTGTATCTGGCAGTTGGGTTGGGATATCGGTATTGCTGCACTCAGTGTATTTGGCAGTTGGGTTGGGATATCGGTATTGCTGCACTCAGTGTATTTGGCAGTTGGGTTGGGATATCGGTATTGCTGCACTCAGTGTATTTGGCAGTTGGGTTGGGATATCGGTATTGCTGCACTCAGTGTATTTGGCAGTTGGGTTGGGATATCGGTATTGCTGCACTCAGTGTATCTGGCAGTTGGGTTGGGATATCGGTATTGCTGCACTCAGTGTATCTGGCAGTTGGGTTGGGATATCGGTATTGCTGCACTCAGTGTATTTGCCAGTTGGGTTGGGATATCGGTATTGCTGCACTCAGTGTATTTGGCAGTTGGGTTGGGATATCGGTATTGCTGCACTCAGTGTATTTGGCAGTTGGGTTGGGATATCGGTATTGCTGCACTCAGTGTATTTGGCAGTTGGGTTGGGATATCGGTATTGCTGCACTCAGTGTATCTGGCAGTTGGGTTGGGATATCGGTATTGCTGCACTCAGTGTATTTGGCAGTTGGGTTGGGATATCGGTATTGCTGCACTCAGTGTATTTGGCAGTTGGGTTGGGATATCGGTATTGCTGCACTCAGTGTATTTGGCAGTTGGGTTGGGATATCGGTATTGCTGCACTCAGTGTATTTGGCAGTTGGGTTGGGATATCGGTATTGCTGCACTCAGTGTATCTGGCAGTTGGGTTGGGATATCGGTATTGCTGCACTCAGTGTATTTGGCAGTTGGGTTGGGATATCGGTATTGCTGCACTCAGTGTATTTGGCAGTTGGGTTGGGATATCGGTATTGCTGCACTCAGTGTATTTGGCAGTTGGGTTGGGATATCGGTATTGCTGCACTCAGTGTATTTGGCAGTTGGGTTGGGATATCGGTATTGCTGCACTCAGTGTATTTGGCAGTTGGGTTGGGATATCGGTATTGCTGCACTCAGTGTATTTGGCAGTTGGGTTGGGATATCGGTATTGCTGCACTCAGTGTATTTGGCAGTTGGGTTGGGATATCGGTATTGCTGCACTCAGTGTATTTGGCAGTTGGGTTGGGATATCGGTATTGCTGCACTCAGTGTATCTGGCAGTTGGGTTGGGATATCGGTATTGCTGCACTCAGTGTATCTGGCAGTTGGGTTGGGATATCGGTATTGCTGCACTCAGTGTATTTGGCAGTTGGGTTGGGATATCGGTATTGCTGCACTCAGTGTATTTGCCAGTTGGGTTGGGATATCGGTATTGCTGCACTCAGTGTATTTGGCAGTTGGGTTGGGATATCGGTATTGCTGCACTCAGTGTATCTGGCAGTTGGGTTGGGATATCGGTATTGCTGCACTCAGTGTATTTGGCAGTTGGGTTGGGATATCGGTATTGCTGCACTCAGTGTATTTGGCAGTTGGGTTGGGATATCGGTATTGCTGCACTCAGTGTATTTGGCAGTTGGGTTGGGATATCGGTATTGCTGCACTCAGTGTATTTGGCAGTTGGGTTGGGATATCGGTATTGCTGCACTCAGTGTATCTGGCAGTTGGGTTGGGATATCGGTATTGCTGCACTCAGTGTATTTGGCAGTTGGGTTGGGATATCGGTATTGCTGCACTCAGTGTATTTGGCAGTTGGGTTGGGATATCGGTATTGCTGCACTCAGTGTATTTGGCAGTTGGGTTGGGATATCGGTATTGCTGCACTCAGTGTATTTGGCAGTTGGGTTGGGATATCGGTATTGCTGCACTCAGTGTATCTGGCAGTTGGGTTGGGATATCGGTATTGCTGCACTCAGTGTATTTGGCAGTTGGGTTGGGATATCGGTATTGCTGCACTCAGTGTATCTGGCAGTTGGGTTGGGATATCGGTATTGCTGCACTCAGTGTATCTGGCAGTTGGGTTGGGATATCGGTATTGTTGCACTCAGTGTATTTGGCAGTTGGGTTGGGATATCGGTATTGCTGCACTCAGTGTATTTGGCAGTTGGGTTGGGATATCGGTATTGCTGCACTCAGTGTATTTGGCAGTTGGGTTGGGATATCGGTATTGCTGCACTCAGTGTATCTGGCAGTTGGGTTGGGATATCGGTATTGTTGCACTCAGTGTATTTGGCAGTTGGGTTGGGATATCGGTATTGCTGCACTCAGTGTATTTGGCAGTTGAGTTGGGATATCGGTATTGCTGCACTCAGTGTATTTGGCAGTTGGGTTGGGATATCGGTATTGCTGCACTCAGTGTATTTGGCAGTTGGGTTGGGATATCGGTATTGCTGCACTCAGTGTATTTGGCAGTTGGGTTGGGATATCGGTATTGCTGCACTCAGTGTATTTGGCAGTTGGGTTGGGATATCGGTATTGCTGCACTCAGTGTATCTGGCAGTTGGGTTGGGATATCGGTATTGCTGCACTCAGTGTATCTGGCAGTTGGGTTGGGATATCGGTATTGCTGCACTCAGTGTATTTGGCAGTTGGGTTGGGATATCGGTATTGCTGCACTCAGTGTATTTGGCAGTTGGGTTGGGATATCGGTATTGCTGCACTCAGTGTATCTGGCAGTTGGGTTGGGATATCGGTATTGCTGCACTCAGTGTATTTGGCAGTTGGGTTGGGATATCGGTATTGCTGCACTCAGTGTATTTGGCAGTTGGGTTGGGATATCGGTATTGCTGCACTCAGTGTATCTGGCAGTTGGGTTGGGATATCTGTATTGCTGCACTCAGTTTATTTGGCAGTTGGGTTGGGATATCGGTATTGCTGCACTCAGTGTATCTGGCAGTTGGGTTGGGATATCTGTATTGCTGCACTCAGTGTATTTGGCAGTTGGGTTGGGATATCGGTATTGCTGCACTCAGTGTATTTGGCAGTTGGGTTGGGATATCGGTATTGCTGCACTCAGTGTATCTGGCAGTTGGGTTGGGATATCGGTATTGCTGCACTCAGTGTATCTGGCAGTTGGGTTGGGATATCGGTATTGCTGCACTCAGTGTATTTGGCAGTTGGGTTGGGATATCGGTATTGCTGCACTCAGTGTATTTGGCAGTTGGGTTGGGATATCGGTATTGCTGCACTCAGTGTATCTGGCAGTTGGGTTGGGATATCGGTATTGCTGCACTCAGTGTATTTGGCAGTTGGGTTGGGATATCGGTATTGCTGCACTCAGTGTATTTGGCAGTTGGGTTGGGATATCGGTATTGCTGCACTCAGTGTATTTGGCAGTTGGGTTGGGATATCGGTATTGCTGCACTCAGTGTATTTGGCAGTTGGGTTGGGATATCGGTATTGCTGCACTCAGTGTATCTGGCAGTTGGGTTGGGATATCGGTATTGCTGCACTCAGTGTATTTGGCAGTTGGGTTGGGATATCGGTATTGCTGCACTCAGTGTATTTGGCAGTTGGGTTGGGATATCGGTATTGCTGCACTCAGTGTATTTGGCAGTTGGGTTGGGATATCGGTATTGCTGCACTCAGTTTATTTGGCAGTTGGGTTGGGATATCGGTATTGCTGCACTCAGTGTATTTGGCAGTTGGGTTGGGATATCGGTATTGCTGCACTCAGTGTATTTGGCAGTTGGGTTGGGATATCGGTATTGCTGCACTCAGTGTATTTGGCAGTTGGGTTGGGATATCGGTATTGCTGCACTCAGTGTATTTGGCAGTTGGGTTGGGATATCGGTATTGCTGCACTCAGTGTATTTGGCAGTTGGGTTGGGATATCGGTATTGCTGCACTCAGTGTATCTGGCAGTTGGGTTGGGATATCGGTATTGTTGCACTCAGTGTATTTGGCAGTTGGGTTGGGATATCGGTATTGCTGCACTCAGTGTATTTGGCAGTTGGGTTGGGATATCGGTATTGCTGCACTCAGTGTATCTGGCAGTTGGGTTGGGATATCGGTATTGCTGCACTCAGTGTATTTGGCAGTTGGGTTGGGATATCGGTATTGCTGCACTCAGTGTATTTGGCAGTTGGGTTGGGATATCGGTATTGCTGCACTCAGTGTATCTGGCAGTTGGGTTGGGATATCGGTATTGTTGCACTCAGTGTATCTGGCAGTTGGGTTGGGATATCGGTATTGTTGCACTCAGTGTATTTGGCAGTTGGGTTGGGATATCGGTATTGCTGTACTCAGTGTATTTGGCAGTTGGGTTGGGATATCGGTATTGCTGCACTCAGTGTATCTGGCAGTTGGGTTGGGATATCGGTATTGCTGCACTCAGTGTATTTGGCAGTTGGGTTGGGATATCGGTATTGCTGCACTCAGTGTATTTGGCAGTTGGGTTGGGATATCGGTATTGCTGCACTCAGTGTATTTGGCAGTTGGGTTGGGATATCGGTATTGCTGCACTCAGTGTATTTGGCAGTTGGGTTGGGATATCGGTATTGCTGCACTCAGTGTATTTGGCAGTTGGGTTGGGATATCGGTATTGCTGCACTCAGTGTATTTGGCAATTGGGTTGGGATATCGGTATTGCTGCACTCAGTGTATCTGTCAGTTGGGTTGGGATATCGGTATTGCTGCACTCAGTGTATCTGGCAGTTGGGTTGGGATATCGGTATTGTTGCACTCAGTGTATTTGGCAGTTGGGTTGGGATATCGGTATTGCTGCACTCAGTGTATTTGGCAGTTGGGTTGGGATATCGGTATTGCTGCACTCAGTGTATTTGGCAGTTGGGTTGGGATATCGGTATTGCTGCACTCAGTGTATTTGGCAGTTGGGTTGGGATATCGGTATTGCTGCACTCAGTGTATTTGGCAGTTGGGTTGGGATATCGGTATTGCTGCACTCAGTGTATCTGGCAGTTGGGTTGGGATATCGGTATTGCTGCACTCAGTGTATTTGGCAGTTGGGTTGGGATATCGGTATTGCTGCACTCAGTGTATTTGGCAGTTGGGTTGGGATATCGGTATTGCTGCACTCAGTGTATTTGGCAGTTGGGTTGGGATATCGGTATTGCTGCACTCAGTGTATTTGGCAGTTGGGTTGGGATATCGGTATTGCTGCACTCAGTGTATTTGGCAGTTGGGTTGGGATATCGGTATTGCTGCACTCAGTGTATTTGGCAGTTGGGTTGGGATATCGGTATTGCTGCACTCAGTGTATTTGGCAGTTGGGTTGGGATATCGGTATTGCTGCACTCAGTGTATTTGGCATTTGGGTTGGGATATCGGTATTGCTGCACTCAGTGTATTTGGCAGTTGGGTTGGGATATCGGTATTGCTGCACTCAGTGTATTTGGCAGTTGGGTTGGGATATCGGTATTGCTGCACTCAGTGTATCTGGCAGTTGGGTTGGGATATCGGTATTGTCCGGCACTCAGGATTGTATTTGGCAGTTGGGTTGGGATATCGGTATTGCTGCACTCAGTGTATTTGGCAGTTGGGTTGGGATATCGGTATTGCTGCACTCAGTGTATTTGGCAGTTGGGTTGGGATATCGGTATTGCTGCACTCAGTGTATTTGGCAGTTGGGTTGGGATATCGGTATTGTTGCACTCAGTGTATTTGGCAGTTGGGTTGGGATATCGGTATTGCTGCACTCAGTGTATCTGGCAGTTGGGTTGGGATATCGGTATTGCTGCACTCAGTGTATTTGGCAGTTGGGTTGGGATATCGGTATTGCTGCACTCAGTGTATTTGGCAGTTGGGTTGGGATATCGGTATTGCTGCACTCAGTGTATTTGGCAGTTGGGTTGGGATATCGGTATTGTTGCACTCAGTGTATTTGGCAGTTGGGTTGGGATATCGGTATTGCTGCACTCAGTGTATTTGGCAGTTGGGTTGGGATATCGGTATTGCTGCACTCAGTGTATTTGGCAGTTGGGTTGGGATATCGGTATTGCTGCACTCAGTGTATTTGGCAGTTGGGTTGGGATATCGGTATTGCTGCACTCAGTGTATTTGGCAGTTGGGTTGGGATATCGGTATTGCTGCACTCAGTGTATTTGGCAGTTGGGTTGGGATATCGGTATTGCTGCACTCAGTGTATCTGGCAGTTGGGTTGGGATATCGGTATTGCTGCACTCAGTGTATTTGGCAGTTGGGTTGGGATATCGGTATTGCTGCACTCAGTGTATCTGGCAGTTGGGTTGGGATATCGGTATTGTTGCACTCAGTGTATTTGGCAGTTGGGTTGGGATATCGGTATTGCTGCACTCAGTGTATTTGGCAGTTGGGTTGGGATATCGGTATTGCTGCACTCAGTGTATTTGGCAGTTGGGTTGGGATATCGGTATTGCTGCACTCAGTGTATTTGGCAGTTGGGTTGGGATATCGGTATTGCTGCACTCAGTGTATTTGGCAGTTGGGTTGGGATATCGGTATTGCTGCACTCAGTGTATCTGGCAGTTGGGTTGGGATATCGGTATTGTTGCACTCAGTGTATTTGGCAGTTGGGTTGGGATATCGGTATTGTTGCACTCAGTGTATTTGGCAGTTGGGTTGGGATATCGGTATTGCTGTACTCAGTGTATCTGGCAGTTGGGTTGGGATATCGGTATTGCTGCACTCAGTGTATCTGGCAGTTGGGTTGGGATATCGGTATTGCTGCACTCAGTGTATTTGGCAGTTGGGTTGGGATATCGGTATTGCTGCACTCAGTGTATTTGGCAGTTGGGTTGGGATATCGGTATTGCTGCACTCAGTGTATTTGGCAGTTGGGTTGGGATATCGGTATTGCTGCACTCAGTGTATTTGGCAGTTGGGTTGGGATATCGGTATTGCTGCACTCAGTGTATTTGGCAGTTGGGTTGGGATATCGGTATTGCTGCACTCAGTGTATTTGGCAGTTGGGTTGGGATATCGGTATTGCTGCACTCAGTGTATTTGGCAGTTGGGTTGGGATATCGGTATTGCTGCACTCAGTGTATTTGGCAGTTGGGTTGGGATATCGGTATTGCTGCGCTCAGTGTATTTGGCAGTTGGGTTGGGATATCGGTATTGCTGCACTCAGTGTATTTGGCAGTTGGGTTGGGATATCGGTATTGCTGCACTCAGTGTATTTGGCAGTTGGGTTGGGATATCGGTATTGCTGCACTCAGTGTATTTGGCAGTTGGGTTGGGATATCGGTATTGCTGCGCTCAGTGTATTTGGCAGTTGGGTTGGGATATCGGTATTGCTGCACTCAGTGTATTTGGCAGTTGGGTTGGGATATCGGTATTGTTTGCACTCAGTGTATTTGGCAGTTGGGTTGGGATATCGGTATTGCTGCACTCAGTGTATTTGGCAGTTGGGTTGGGATATCGGTATTGCTGCACTCAGTGTATTTGGCAGTTGGGTTGGGATATCGGTATTGCTGCACTCAGTGTATCTGGCAGTTGGGTTGGGATATCGGTATTGTTGCACTCAGTGTATTTGGCAGTTGGGTTGGGATATCGGTATTGCTGCACTCAGTGTATTTGGCAGTTGGGTTGGGATATCGGTATTGCTGCACTCAGTGTATTTGGCAGTTGGGTTGGGATATCGGTATTGCTGCACTCAGTGTATTTGGCAGTTGGGTTGGGATATCGGTATTGCTGCACTCAGTGTATTACTGATACGCAGTTGGGTTGGGATATCGGTATTGCTGCACTCAGTGTATCTGGCAGTTGGGTTGGGATATCGGTATTGCTGCACTCAGTGTATTTGGCAGTTGGGTTGGGATATCGGTATTGCTGCACTCAGTGTATTTGGCAGTTGGGTTGGGATATCGGTATTGCTGCACTCAGTGTA
>NC_138772.1:562958020-563271016 GCF_965119305.1 Pelophylax lessonae | reverse complement strand
AGTTGTGCAAGTTGGGTTGGGATATCGGTATTGCTGCACTCAGTGTAATATGGCAGTTGGGTTGGATATCGTATTGCTGCACTCAGTGTATTTGGCAGTTGGGGTTGGGATATCGGTATTGCTGCAATCAGTGTATTTGGCAGTTGGGTTGGGATATCGGTTTGCTGCACTCAGTGTATTTGGCAGTTGGGTTGGGATATCGGTATTGCTGCACTCAGTGTATTTGGCAGTTGGGTTGGGATATCGGTATTGCTGCACTCAGTGTATTTGGCAGTTGGGTTGGGATATCGGTATTGCTGCACTCAGTGTATCTGGCAGTTGGGTTGGGATATCGGTATTGCTGCACTCAGTGTATTTGGCAGTTGGGTTGGGATATCGGTATTGCTGCACTCAGTGTATTTGGCAGTTGGGTTGGGATATCGGTATTGCTGCACTCAGTGTATCTGGCAGTTGGGTTGGGATATCGGTATTGCTGCACTCAGTGTATTTGGCAGTTGGGTTGGGATATCGGTATTGCTGCACTCAGTGTATTTGGCAGTTGGGTTGGGATATCGGTATTGCTGCACTCAGTGTATTTGGCAGTTGGGTTGGGATATCGGTATTGCTGCACTCAGTGTATTTGGCAGTTGGGTTGGGATATCGGTATTGCTGCACTCAGTGTATCTGGCAGTTGGGTTGGGATATCGGTATTGCTGCACTCAGTGTATTTGGCAGTTGGGTTGGGATATCGGTATTGCTGCACTCAGTGTATTTGGCAGTTGGGTTGGGATATCGGTATTGCTGCACTCAGTGTATTTGGCAGTTGGGTTGGGATATCGGTATTGCTGCACTCAGTGTATCTGGCAGTTGGGTTGGGATATCGGTATTGCTGCACTCAGTGTATTTGGCAGTTGGGTTGGGATATCGGTATTGCTGCACTCAGTGTATTTGGCAGTTGGGTTGGGATATCGGTATTGCTGCACTCAGTGTATTTGGCAGTTGGGTTGGGATATCGGTATTGCTGCACTCAGTGTATTTGGCAGTTGGGTTGGGATATCGGTATTGCTGCACTCAGTGTATTTGGCAGTTGGGTTGGGATATCGGTATTGCTGCACTCAGTGTATTTGGCAGTTGGGTTGGGATATCGGTATTGCTGCACTCAGTGTATTTGGCAGTTGGGTTGGGATATCGGTATTGCTGCACTCAGTGTATTTGGCAGTTGGGTTGGGATATCGGTATTGCTGCACTCAGTGTATTTGGCAGTTGGGTTGGGATATCGGTATTGCTGCACTCAGTGTATTTGGCAGTTGGGTTGGGATATCGGTATTGCTGCACTCAGTGTATTTGGCAGTTGGGTTGGGATATCGGTATTGCTGCACTCAGTGTATTTGGCAGTTGGGTTGGGATATCGGTATTGCTGCACTCAGTGTATTTGGCAGTTGGGTTGGGATATCGGTATTGCTGCACTCAGTGTATTTGGCAGTTGGGTTGGGATATCGGTATTGCTGCACTCAGTGTATTTGGCAGTTGGGTTGGGATATCGGTATTGCTGCACTCAGTGTATTTGGCAGTTGGGTTGGGATATCGGTATTGCTGCACTCAGTGTATTTGGCAGTTGGGTTGGGATATCGGTATTGCTGCACTCAGTGTATTTGGCAGTTGGGTTGGGATATCGGTATTGCTGCACTCAGTGTATTTGGCAGTTGGGTTGGGATATCGGTATTGCTGCACTCAGTGTATTTGGCAGTTGGGTTGGGATATCGGTATTGCTGCACTCAGTGTATCTGGCAGTTGGGTTGGGATATCGGTATTGCTGCACTCAGTGTATCTGGCAGTTGGGTTGGGATATCGGTATTGTTGCACTCAGTGTATTTGGCAGTTGGGTTGGGATATCGGTATTGCTGTACTCAGTGTATTTGGCAGTTGGGTTGGGATATCGGTATTGCTGCACTCAGTGTATCTGGCAGTTGGGTTGGGATATCGGTATTGCTGCACTCAGTGTATTTGGCAGTTGGGTTGGGATATCGGTATTGCTGCACTCAGTGTATTTGGCAGTTGGGTTGGGATATCGGTATTGCTGCACTCAGTGTATTTGGCAGTTGGGTTGGGATATCGGTATTGCTGCACTCAGTGTATTTGGCAGTTGGGTTGGGATATCGGTATTGCTGCACTCAGTGTATTTGGCAGTTGGGTTGGGATATCGGTATTGCTGCACTCAGTGTATTTGGCAGTTGGGTTGGGATATCGGTATTGCTGCACTCAGTGTATTTGTCAGTTGGGTTGGGATATCGGTATTGCTGCACTCAGTGTATCTGGCAGTTGGGTTGGGATATCGGTATTGTTGCACTCAGTGTATTTGGCAGTTGGGTTGGGATATCGGTATTGCTGCACTCAGTGTATTTGGCAGTTGGGTTGGGATATCGGTATTGCTGCACTCAGTGTATTTGGCAGTTGGGTTGGGATATCGGTATTGCTGCACTCAGTGTATTTGGCAGTTGGGTTGGGATATCGGTATTGCTGCACTCAGTGTATTTGGCAGTTGGGTTGGGATATCGGTATTGCTGCACTCAGTGTATCTGGCAGTTGGGTTGGGATATCGGTATTGCTGCACTCAGTGTATTTGGCAGTTGGGTTGGGATATCGGTATTGCTGCACTCAGTGTATTTGGCAGTTGGGTTGGGATATCGGTATTGCTGCACTCAGTGTATTTGGCAGTTGGGTTGGGATATCGGTATTGCTGCACTCAGTGTATTTGGCAGTTGGGTTGGGATATCGGTATTGCTGCACTCAGTGTATTTGGCAGTTGGGTTGGGATATCGGTATTGCTGCACTCAGTGTATTTGGCAGTTGGGTTGGGATATCGGTATTGCTGCACTCAGTGTATTTGGCAGTTGGGTTGGGATATCGGTATTGCTGCACTCAGTGTATTTGGCATTTGGGTTGGGATATCGGTATTGCTGCACTCAGTGTATTTGGCAGTTGGGTTGGGATATCGGTATTGCTGCACTCAGTGTATTTGGCAGTTGGGTTGGGATATCGGTATTGCTGCACTCAGTGTATCTGGCAGTTGGGTTGGGATATCGGTATTGTTGCACTCAGTGTATTTGGCAGTTGGGTTGGGATATCGGTATTGCTGCACTCAGTGTATTTGGCAGTTGGGTTGGGATATCGGTATTGCTGCACTCAGTGTATTTGGCAGTTGGGTTGGGATATCGGTATTGCTGCACTCAGTGTATTTGGCAGTTGGGTTGGGATATCGGTATTGTTGCACTCAGTGTATTTGGCAGTTGGGTTGGGATATCGGTATTGCTGCACTCAGTGTATCTGGCAGTTGGGTTGGGATATCGGTATTGCTGCACTCAGTGTATTTGGCAGTTGGGTTGGGATATCGGTATTGCTGCACTCAGTGTATTTGGCAGTTGGGTTGGGATATCGGTATTGCTGCACTCAGTGTATTTGGCAGTTGGGTTGGGATATCGGTATTGTTGCACTCAGTGTATTTGGCAGTTGGGTTGGGATATCGGTATTGCTGCACTCAGTGTATTTGGCAGTTGGGTTGGGATATCGGTATTGCTGCACTCAGTGTATTTGGCAGTTGGGTTGGGATATCGGTATTGCTGCACTCAGTGTATTTGGCAGTTGGGTTGGGATATCGGTATTGCTGCACTCAGTGTATTTGGCAGTTGGGTTGGGATATCGGTATTGCTGCACTCAGTGTATTTGGCAGTTGGGTTGGGATATCGGTATTGCTGCACTCAGTGTATCTGGCAGTTGGGTTGGGATATCGGTATTGCTGCACTCAGTGTATTTGGCAGTTGGGTTGGGATATCGGTATTGCTGCACTCAGTGTATCTGGCAGTTGGGTTGGGATATCGGTATTGTTGCACTCAGTGTATTTGGCAGTTGGGTTGGGATATCGGTATTGCTGCACTCAGTGTATTTGGCAGTTGGGTTGGGATATCGGTATTGCTGCACTCAGTGTATTTGGCAGTTGGGTTGGGATATCGGTATTGCTGCACTCAGTGTATTTGGCAGTTGGGTTGGGATATCGGTATTGCTGCACTCAGTGTATTTGGCAGTTGGGTTGGGATATCGGTATTGCTGCACTCAGTGTATCTGGCAGTTGGGTTGGGATATCGGTATTGTTGCACTCAGTGTATTTGGCAGTTGGGTTGGGATATCGGTATTGTTGCACTCAGTGTATTTGGCAGTTGGGTTGGGATATCGGTATTGCTGTACTCAGTGTATCTGGCAGTTGGGTTGGGATATCGGTATTGCTGCACTCAGTGTATCTGGCAGTTGGGTTGGGATATCGGTATTGCTGCACTCAGTGTATTTGGCAGTTGGGTTGGGATATCGGTATTGCTGCACTCAGTGTATTTGGCAGTTGGGTTGGGATATCGGTATTGCTGCACTCAGTGTATTTGGCAGTTGGGTTGGGATATCGGTATTGCTGCACTCAGTGTATTTGGCAGTTGGGTTGGGATATCGGTATTGCTGCACTCAGTGTATTTGGCAGTTGGGTTGGGATATCGGTATTGCTGCACTCAGTGTATTTGGCAGTTGGGTTGGGATATCGGTATTGCTGCACTCAGTGTATTTGGCAGTTGGGTTGGGATATCGGTATTGCTGCACTCAGTGTATTTGGCAGTTGGGTTGGGATATCGGTATTGCTGCGCTCAGTGTATTTGGCAGTTGGGTTGGGATATCGGTATTGCTGCACTCAGTGTATCTGGCAGTTGGGTTGGGATATCGGTATTGCTGCACTCAGTGTATCTGGCAGTTGGGTTGGGATATCGGTATTGCTGCGCTCAGTGTATTTGGCAGTTGGGTTGGGATATCGGTATTGCTGCGCTCAGTGTATTTGGCAGTTGGGTTGGCATATCGGTATTGCTGCACTCAGTGTATTTGGCAGTTGGGTTGGGATATCGGTTTTGCTGCACTCAGTGTATTTGGCAGTTGGGTTGGGATATCGGTATTGCTGCACTCAGTGTATTTGGCAGTTGGGTTGGGATATCGGTATTGCTGCACTCAGTGTATTTGGCAGTTGGGTTGGGATATCGGTATTGCTGCACTCAGTGTATCTGGCAGTTGGGTTGGGATATCGGTATTGTTGCACTCAGTGTATTTGGCAGTTGGGTTGGGATATCGGTATTGCTGCACTCAGTGTATTTGGCAGTTGGGTTGGGATATCGGTATTGCTGCACTCAGTGTATTTGGCAGTTGGGTTGGGATATCGGTATTGCTGCACTCAGTGTATTTGGCAGTTGGGTTGGGATATCGGTATTGTTGCACTCAGTGTATTTGGCAGTTGGGTTGGGATATCGGTATTGCTGCACTCAGTGTATCTGGCAGTTGGGTTGGGATATCGGTATTGCTGCACTCAGTGTATTTGGCAGTTGGGTTGGGATATCGGTATTGCTGCACTCAGTGTATTTGGCAGTTGGGTTGGGATATCGGTATTGCTGCACTCAGTGTATTTGGCAGTTGGGTTGGGATATCGGTATTGTTGCACTCAGTGTATTTGGCAGTTGGGTTGGGATATCGGTATTGCTGCACTCAGTGTATTTGGCAGTTGGGTTGGGATATCGGTATTGCTGCACTCAGTGTATTTGGCAGTTGGGTTGGGATATCGGTATTGCTGCACTCAGTGTATTTGGCAGTTGGGTTGGGATATCGGTATTGCTGCACTCAGTGTATTTGGCAGTTGGGTTGGGATATCGGTATTGCTGCACTCAGTGTATTTGGCAGTTGGGTTGGGATATCGGTATTGCTGCACTCAGTGTATTTGGCAGTTGGGTTGGGATATCGGTATTGCTGCACTCAGTGTATCTGGCAGTTGGGTTGGGATATCGGTATTGTTGCACTCAGTGTATTTGGCAGTTGGGTTGGGATATCGGTATTGCTGCACTCAGTGTATTTGGCAGTTGGGTTGGGATATCGGTATTGCTGCACTCAGTGTATTTGGCAGTTGGGTTGGGATATCGGTATTGCTGCACTCAGTGTATTTGGCAGTTGGGTTGGGATATCGGTATTGCTGCACTCAGTGTATTTGGCAGTTGGGTTGGGATATCGGTATTGCTGCACTCAGTGTATCTGGCAGTTGGGTTGGGATATCGGTATTGTTGCACTCAGTGTATTTGGCAGTTGGGTTGGGATATCGGTATTGTTGCACTCAGTGTATTTGGCAGTTGGGTTGGGATATCGGTATTGCTGTACTCAGTGTATCTGGCAGTTGGGTTGGATATCGGTATTGCTGCACTCAGTGTATCTGGCAGTTGGGTTGGGATATCGGTATTGCTGCACTCAGTGTATTTGGCAGTTGGGTTGGGATATCGGTATTGCTGCACTCAGTGTATTTGGCAGTTGGGTTGGGATATCGGTATTGCTGCACTCAGTGTATTTGGCAGTTGGGTTGGGATATCGGTATTGCTGCACTCAGTGTATTTGGCAGTTGGGTTGGGATATCGGTATTGCTGCACTCAGTGTATTTGGCAGTTGGGTTGGGATATCGGTATTGCTGCACTCAGTGTATTTGGCAGTTGGGTTGGGATATCGGTATTGCTGCACTCAGTGTATTTGGCAGTTGGGTTGGGATATCGGTATTGCTGCACTCAGTGTATTTGGCAGTTGGGTTGGGATATCGGTATTGCTGCGCTCAGTGTATTTGGCAGTTGGGTTGGGATATCGGTATTGCTGCACTCAGTGTATCTGGCAGTTGGGTTGGGATATCGGTATTGCTGCACTCAGTGTATCTGGCAGTTGGGTTGGGATATCGGTATTGCTGCGCTCAGTGTATTTGGCAGTTGGGTTGGGATATCGGTATTGCTGCGCTCAGTGTATTTGGCAGTTGGGTTGGCATATCGGTATTGCTGCACTCAGTGTATTTGGCAGTTGGGTTGGGATATCGGTTTTGCTGCACTCAGTGTATTTGGCAGTTGGGTTGGGATATCGGTATTGCTGCACTCAGTGTATTTGGCAGTTGGGTTGGGATATCGGTATTGCTGCACTCAGTGTATTTGGCAGTTGGGTTGGGATATCGGTATTGCTGCACTCAGTGTATCTGGCAGTTGGGTTGGGATATCGGTATTGCTGCACTCAGTGTATCTGGCAGTTGGGTTGGGATATCGGTATTGCTGCACTCAGTGTATTTGGCAATTGGGTTGGGATATCGGTATTGCTGCACTCAGTGTATTTGGCAGTTGGGTTGGGATATCGGTATTGCTGCACTCAGTGTATTTGGCAGTTGGGTTGGGATATCGGTATTGCTGCACTCAGTGTATTTGGCAGTTGGGTTGGGATATCGGTATTGCTGCACTCAGTGTATTTGGCAGTTGGGTTGGGATATCGGTATTGCTGCACTCAGTGTATTTGGCAGTTGGGTTGGGATATCGGTATTGCTGCACTCAGTGTATTTGGCAGTTGGGTTGGGATATCGGTATTGCTGCACTCAGTGTATTTGGCAGTTGGGTTGGGATATCGGTATTGCTGCACTCAGTGTATTTGGCAGTTGGGTTGGGATATCGGTATTGCTGCACTCAGTGTATTTGGCAGTTGGGTTGGGATATCGGTATTGCTGCACTCAGTGTATTTGGCAGTTGGGTTGGGATATCGGTATTGCTGCACTCAGTGTATTTGGCAGTTGGGTTGGGATATCGGTATTGCTGCACTCAGTGTATCTGGCAGTTGGGTTGGGATATCGGTATTGTTGCACTCAGTGTATTTGGCAGTTGGGTTGGGATATCGGTATTGCTGCACTCAGTGTATTTGGCAGTTGGGTTGGGATATCGGTATTGCTGCACTCAGTGTATCTGGCAGTTGGGTTGGGATATCGGTATTGCTGCACTCAGTGTATTTGGCAGTTGGGTTGGGATATCGGTATTGCTGCACTCAGTGTATTTGGCAGTTGGGTTGGGATATCGGTATTGCTGCACTCAGTGTATCTGGCAGTTGGGTTGGGATATCGGTATTGTTGCACTCAGTGTATCTGGCAGTTGGGTTGGGATATCGGTATTGTTGCACTCAGTGTATTTGGCAGTTGGGTTGGGATATCGGTATTGCTGTACTCAGTGTATTTGGCAGTTGGGTTGGGATATCGGTATTGCTGCACTCAGTGTATCTGGCAGTTGGGTTGGGATATCGGTATTGCTGCACTCAGTGTATTTGGCAGTTGGGTTGGGATATCGGTATTGCTGCACTCAGTGTATTTGGCAGTTGGGTTGGGATATCGGTATTGCTGCACTCAGTGTATTTGGCAGTTGGGTTGGGATATCGGTATTGCTGCACTCAGTGTATTTGGCAGTTGGGTTGGGATATCGGTATTGCTGCACTCAGTGTATTTGGCAGTTGGGTTGGGATATCGGTATTGCTGCACTCAGTGTATTTGGCAATTGGGTTGGGATATCGGTATTGCTGCACTCAGTGTATCTGGCAGTTGGGTTGGGATATCGGTATTGCTGCACTCAGTGTATCTGGCAGTTGGGTTGGGATATCGGTATTGTTGCACTCAGTGTATTTGGCAGTTGGGTTGGGATATCGGTATTGCTGCACTCAGTGTATTTGGCAGTTGGGTTGGGATATCGGTATTGCTGCACTCAGTGTATTTGGCAGTTGGGTTGGGATATCGGTATTGCTGCACTCAGTGTATTTGGCAGTTGGGTTGGGATATCGGTATTGCTGCACTCAGTGTATTTGGCAGTTGGGTTGGGATATCGGTATTGCTGCACTCAGTGTATCTGGCAGTTGGGTTGGGATATCGGTATTGCTGCACTCAGTGTATTTGGCAGTTGGGTTGGGATATCGGTATTGCTGCACTCAGTGTATTTGGCAGTTGGGTTGGGATATCGGTATTGCTGCACTCAGTGTATTTGGCAGTTGGGTTGGGATATCGGTATTGCTGCACTCAGTGTATTTGGCAGTTGGGTTGGGATATCGGTATTGCTGCACTCAGTGTATTTGGCAGTTGGGTTGGGATATCGGTATTGCTGCACTCAGTGTATTTGGCAGTTGGGTTGGGATATCGGTATTGCTGCACTCAGTGTATTTGGCAGTTGGGTTGGGATATCGGTATTGCTGCACTCAGTGTATTTGGCATTTGGGTTGGGATATCGGTATTGCTGCACTCAGTGTATTTGGCAGTTGGGTTGGGATATCGGTATTGCTGCACTCAGTGTATTTGGCAGTTGGGTTGGGATATCGGTATTGCTGCACTCAGTGTATCTGGCAGTTGGGTTGGGATATCGGTATTGTTGCACTCAGTGTATTTGGCAGTTGGGTTGGGATATCGGTATTGCTGCACTCAGTGTATTTGGCAGTTGGGTTGGGATATCGGTATTGCTGCACTCAGTGTATTTGGCAGTTGGGTTGGGATATCGGTATTGCTGCACTCAGTGTATTTGGCAGTTGGGTTGGGATATCGGTATTGTTGCACTCAGTGTATTTGGCAGTTGGGTTGGGATATCGGTATTGCTGCACTCAGTGTATCTGGCAGTTGGGTTGGGATATCGGTATTGCTGCACTCAGTGTATTTGGCAGTTGGGTTGGGATATCGGTATTGCTGCACTCAGTGTATTTGGCAGTTGGGTTGGGATATCGGTATTGCTGCACTCAGTGTATTTGGCAGTTGGGTTGGGATATCGGTATTGTTGCACTCAGTGTATTTGGCAGTTGGGTTGGGATATCGGTATTGCTGCACTCAGTGTATTTGGCAGTTGGGTTGGGATATCGGTATTGCTGCACTCAGTGTATTTGGCAGTTGGGTTGGGATATCGGTATTGCTGCACTCAGTGTATTTGGCAGTTGGGTTGGGATATCGGTATTGCTGCACTCAGTGTATTTGGCAGTTGGGTTGGGATATCGGTATTGCTGCACTCAGTGTATTTGGCAGTTGGGTTGGGATATCGGTATTGCTGCACTCAGTGTATCTGGCAGTTGGGTTGGGATATCGGTATTGCTGCACTCAGTGTATTTGGCAGTTGGGTTGGGATATCGGTATTGCTGCACTCAGTGTATCTGGCAGTTGGGTTGGGATATCGGTATTGTTGCACTCAGTGTATTTGGCAGTTGGGTTGGGATATCGGTATTGCTGCACTCAGTGTATTTGGCAGTTGGGTTGGGATATCGGTATTGCTGCACTCAGTGTATTTGGCAGTTGGGTTGGGATATCGGTATTGCTGCACTCAGTGTATTTGGCAGTTGGGTTGGGATATCGGTATTGCTGCACTCAGTGTATTTGGCAGTTGGGTTGGGATATCGGTATTGCTGCACTCAGTGTATCTGGCAGTTGGGTTGGGATATCGGTATTGTTGCACTCAGTGTATTTGGCAGTTGGGTTGGGATATCGGTATTGTTGCACTCAGTGTATTTGGCAGTTGGGTTGGGATATCGGTATTGCTGTACTCAGTGTATCTGGCAGTTGGGTTGGGATATCGGTATTGCTGCACTCAGTGTATCTGGCAGTTGGGTTGGGATATCGGTATTGCTGCACTCAGTGTATTTGGCAGTTGGGTTGGGATATCGGTATTGCTGCACTCAGTGTATTTGGCAGTTGGGTTGGGATATCGGTATTGCTGCACTCAGTGTATTTGGCAGTTGGGTTGGGATATCGGTATTGCTGCACTCAGTGTATTTGGCAGTTGGGTTGGGATATCGGTATTGCTGCACTCAGTGTATTTGGCAGTTGGGTTGGGATATCGGTATTGCTGCACTCAGTGTATTTGGCAGTTGGGTTGGGATATCGGTATTGCTGCACTCAGTGTATTTGGCAGTTGGGTTGGGATATCGGTATTGCTGCACTCAGTGTATTTGGCAGTTGGGTTGGGATATCGGTATTGCTGCGCTCAGTGTATTTGGCAGTTGGGTTGGGATATCGGTATTGCTGCACTCAGTGTATCTGGCAGTTGGGTTGGGATATCGGTATTGCTGCACTCAGTGTATCTGGCAGTTGGGTTGGGATATCGGTATTGCTGCGCTCAGTGTATTTGGCAGTTGGGTTGGGATATCGGTATTGCTGCGCTCAGTGTATTTGGCAGTTGGGTTGGCATATCGGTATTGCTGCACTCAGTGTATTTGGCAGTTGGGTTGGGATATCGGTTTTGCTGCACTCAGTGTATTTGGCAGTTGGGTTGGGATATCGGTATTGCTGCACTCAGTGTATTTGGCAGTTGGGTTGGGATATCGGTATTGCTGCACTCAGTGTATTTGGCAGTTGGGTTGGGATATCGGTATTGCTGCACTCAGTGTATCTGGCAGTTGGGTTGGGATATCGGTATTGTTGCACTCAGTGTATTTGGCAGTTGGGTTGGGATATCGGTATTGCTGCACTCAGTGTATTTGGCAGTTGGGTTGGGATATCGGTATTGCTGCACTCAGTGTATTTGGCAGTTGGGTTGGGATATCGGTATTGCTGCACTCAGTGTATTTGGCAGTTGGGTTGGGATATCGGTATTGTTGCACTCAGTGTATTTGGCAGTTGGGTTGGGATATCGGTATTGCTGCACTCAGTGTATCTGGCAGTTGGGTTGGGATATCGGTATTGCTGCACTCAGTGTATTTGGCAGTTGGGTTGGGATATCGGTATTGCTGCACTCAGTGTATTTGGCAGTTGGGTTGGGATATCGGTATTGCTGCACTCAGTGTATTTGGCAGTTGGGTTGGGATATCGGTATTGTTGCACTCAGTGTATTTGGCAGTTGGGTTGGGATATCGGTATTGCTGCACTCAGTGTATTTGGCAGTTGGGTTGGGATATCGGTATTGCTGCACTCAGTGTATTTGGCAGTTGGGTTGGGATATCGGTATTGCTGCACTCAGTGTATTTGGCAGTTGGGTTGGGATATCGGTATTGCTGCACTCAGTGTATTTGGCAGTTGGGTTGGGATATCGGTATTGCTGCACTCAGTGTATTTGGCAGTTGGGTTGGGATATCGGTATTGCTGCACTCAGTGTATTTGGCAGTTGGGTTGGGATATCGGTATTGCTGCACTCAGTGTATCTGGCAGTTGGGTTGGGATATCGGTATTGTTGCACTCAGTGTATTTGGCAGTTGGGTTGGGATATCGGTATTGCTGCACTCAGTGTATTTGGCAGTTGGGTTGGGATATCGGTATTGCTGCACTCAGTGTATTTGGCAGTTGGGTTGGGATATCGGTATTGCTGCACTCAGTGTATTTGGCAGTTGGGTTGGGATATCGGTATTGCTGCACTCAGTGTATTTGGCAGTTGGGTTGGGATATCGGTATTGCTGCACTCAGTGTATCTGGCAGTTGGGTTGGGATATCGGTATTGTTGCACTCAGTGTATTTGGCAGTTGGGTTGGGATATCGGTATTGTTGCACTCAGTGTATTTGGCAGTTGGGTTGGGATATCGGTATTGCTGTACTCAGTGTATCTGGCAGTTGGGTTGGGATATCGGTATTGCTGCACTCAGTGTATCTGGCAGTTGGGTTGGGATATCGGTATTGCTGCACTCAGTGTATTTGGCAGTTGGGTTGGGATATCGGTATTGCTGCACTCAGTGTATTTGGCAGTTGGGTTGGGATATCGGTATTGCTGCACTCAGTGTATTTGGCAGTTGGGTTGGGATATCGGTATTGCTGCACTCAGTGTATTTGGCAGTTGGGTTGGGATATCGGTATTGCTGCACTCAGTGTATTTGGCAGTTGGGTTGGGATATCGGTATTGCTGCACTCAGTGTATTTGGCAGTTGGGTTGGGATATCGGTATTGCTGCACTCAGTGTATTTGGCAGTTGGGTTGGGATATCGGTATTGCTGCACTCAGTGTATTTGGCAGTTGGGTTGGGATATCGGTATTGCTGCGCTCAGTGTATTTGGCAGTTGGGTTGGGATATCGGTATTGCTGCACTCAGTGTATCTGGCAGTTGGGTTGGGATATCGGTATTGCTGCGCTCAGTGTATTTGGCAGTTGGGTTGGCATATCGGTATTGCTGCACTCAGTGTATTTGGCAGTTGGGTTGGGATATCGGTTTTGCTGCACTCAGTGTATTTGGCAGTTGGGTTGGGATATCGGTATTGCTGCACTCAGTGTATTTGGCAGTTGGGTTGGGATATCGGTATTGCTGCACTCAGTGTATTTGGCAGTTGGGTTGGGATATCGGTATTGCTGCACTCAGTGTATCTGGCAGTTGGGTTGGGATATCGGTATTGCTGCACTCAGTGTATCTGGCAGTTGGGTTGGGATATCGGTATTGCTGCACTCAGTGTATTTGGCAATTGGGTTGGGATATCGGTATTGCTGCACTCAGTGTATTTGGCAGTTGGGTTGGGATATCGGTATTGCTGCACTCAGTGTATTTGGCAGTTGGGTTGGGATATCGGTATTGCTGCACTCAGTGTATTTGGCAGTTGGGTTGGGATATCGGTATTGCTGCACTCAGTGTATTTGGCAGTTGGGTTGGGATATCGGTATTGCTGCACTCAGTGTATTTGGCAGTTGGGTTGGGATATCGGTATTGCTGCACTCAGTGTATTTGGCAGTTGGGTTGGGATATCGGTATTGCTGCACTCAGTGTATTTGGCAGTTGGGTTGGGATATCGGTATTGCTGCACTCAGTGTATTTGGCAGTTGGGTTGGGATATCGGTATTGCTGCACTCAGTGTATTTGGCAGTTGGGTTGGGATATCGGTATTGCTGCACTCAGTGTATTTGGCAGTTGGGTTGGGATATCGGTATTGCTGCACTCAGTGTATCTGGCAGTTGGGTTGGGATATCGGTATTGCTGCACTCAGTGTATTTGGCAGTTGGGTTGGGATATCGGTATTGCTGCACTGAACCATCACATGTGCTAAAATGTCAGCTGGTGACAAGGATGATGTCCATCATTAGCACCAATGTATCCTCACCAAGAGATCGCCAAATTCCAGAGGTCAATAATCCATGCCGTGCAGCACATTCCTTGTGTTTCCTTTCCTTCGCTGATCACTCATCTACCCAGGACAGGCACCGAGCCTCTGACCACCAGTAATGGCGGCATGTTCTTATATCTCAGAGGTAAGTACATTCAATCAGAATCATTCCCAACTCTGGGGGGAGTTTTTGCCCATCGAGTTGCAGCTTAAGAACCAATGCTGTAAGGTTGTATCCTCTGTAGGTTGGAGATGGGATGAAAGTCATCTGCTGAAATTTTGGACTGATGGAGGAATATGTACAAGCAGGAAGGTCTGACCACACCCACTGGTCCTTATACCAAAACCGCTTCCCTGGTGTCACTACACGATGAGGTCTGTGACAGTAGTCACCGTCTCTGGGAATGAAAGTCAGACATCAGCTCAACCACCTGTCTTCCAGACATCGCTGACTCTGCTGATTTACTCACCTGTTCTGTATTTACACCTATTCTTTGTGTATTGTATTGCAGGAGCTCGAGGACGGCCGTCTGCTACTTAATTGGCTCAGGTTGTGTGACGGTGTTCACTGTCACTGGGGGGGGGGGAGGGACAGATACTTGGGGGACGCTGAGAGAATGGTTTGGATGGCTTCAGATGGGAAAGTGATATTTGTCAACGGTGTCTCTCAAGTAAATGTGGAGATTTGATCCCCCTTTGCACTATGAGACCTGTGGGCTGTTGCTATGGAGTCTGTGACACCTAGATGTGTATTCCATGTGTTTCATTATAGTAGACGGACAGACTGTCATTGGCAGTCTTGTCCTATTGTCTATCTATTGAGCTGGGTGTGTATTGTGTGAAGTCTGCCTGTCCAATTGTTAAATCTTAATGACCTCACATTGTTCTGACCAGATGGCTAGATAATTAGTTCAGGTTAATTCTATTTCTGTGTACAATTTCATCTGCATATGATAATGTAATCAGGCAACCCCTGACCTGTGTGTGGTAATATGATCAGGGGGGAGGGGGGTGTGCCCATGTGTGTATAAATTGAGCGTGAAACTGATCAATAAAGGAGAAGGTTCCTTATCTTGTACAAGCTAAGTTGTCGGCTAGCTTTGTATTGGGGCAGCTGGGAAAATCTGGTATATATGTTCATGACTGCAAGGAAGCCGTATACTGACGGAAGACCAAAAGTACAGTGTGGGTCGGCGGTTCCATTACAGGTTGTTTGAATTGCTGTCATTTATTAGTTGCTGAGTGGAAATATACTGTTTGTGTTGGTTGTTCTTTAGATGTTAATTCTATTTCTGTTTACAATTTCATCTGCCTGGGATAATGTAGTCAGGCAACCCCTGGCCTGTATGTAGTAATTTGATCAGGAGAGGGGTGTACTCATGTGTTTATAAATTGAGTGTGAAACTGTTCAATAAAGTAGAAGGTTCCTTAACTTGTACAAACTAAGTTGTTGGCTAGCTTTGTATGGGGGTGGCTGGGATTTGATATCTATGTTCATGACTGGAAGGAAGCCGTATACTGATGGAAGACCACAAGTACAGTGTGGGTCGGCGGTTCTGTTACAAGGTCCAAAAAGGTCATCACCCCAGACCACCGACTAAGACTACTGACGGTGACCATCAACCCTTACCACCGACCCTAACCACTGTTATTTCATTCCTCCTAAAAAAGAACTGCTCAGGGGTTACCTGTGCCTCTGAATTCTGTGGTTTATAAGATCTCTCTGTAATGGTCCTCCATACAGGGCAAGTTTTACTTTGTCAAGTCCTGGCGGTCAACTTCCAGAAAGACGACCCCTCTGTACTGTATGGCAGGCTGCAGAAGCTTTGGCACAGACCTTGGTGGAAGCTTCACAGGCTGGTAAAAATGCAGCATGTCTATGGAACCACGACAACCCACATTTCCCTCATAAATGAAACGGCAGAAGAAAATGAATTTACTTCGGAATTTTACGGTTGTTTCATCGGCTAGCAAAGTCCTTCAGAAACCTTACAAGAGTTGCCCATTGTGCTTCAGGTGATGAGCACTTTGGAGTGGTTCACGTGGATTCTGCACCTCCAACAGTAGGCCCTGGTCCCAACTCAACAATGGGAATATCTGGGGTGATCTTGGAAAAAAGCTTTTTCGGGGACAAAGGGTATCTGCAGTATTTGTATAGATTGGTGGTTGGTTATACATTACGTTGTCACTGTCCATCGGATTATTATAGAAAAGGAAGGATTGTGCTGGTAACGGGTTATAAGAAGCACACATCTGCTGTAAAATGTGTATAGAGGTAAGAGGGTATCGGCACACACAGAGAAGAGAGAAGGCCTGGGAGGAATTATGGCAAGGAAGGGAATGAAGGGTTGCTGCCTGATCTCCAGTCCACAGCTTAACCAAGTTCTACCAGGATGATGTTCCAGTCTCTGAGGACGCAACCTTTGGGCGGACTGTCTTGCAGGCAAATGTGTGTTCTACCCTATTGTTTTTAGGGGCCTGTTGGCTTGTTGCTGTGTTCCTAGTGCATTAGGACATCCCTATTGTGAATGCCTATCTTGAAAATGCCCTGTGATGAAGAATATGGGATTTTTGGTTTAGCTGTAAAATCCTTTTCTTGGAGTACATTGCGGGACGGACACTATTCCTAACTAGCAGGAGTTATACCTGGGAAGGGTTATGCCTGGGAGGGGGTTAAGCCTGGGAGAGTTTATGCCTGGGAGGGGTTATACCTAAGAGGTTATGCCTGGGAGGAGTTATGCCTGAGATGGCATATGCCTGGGAGGGGTTATGCCTGGGAAAGTTTATGCCTGGGAGGGGTTATACCTAAGAGGTTATGCCTGGGAGGAGTTATGCCTGAGATGGCATATGCCTGGGAGGGGTTATGCCTGGAAGAAGTTATGCCTGGGAGGGGTAATACCTGAGAGGTTATGCTTGGGAGGGGATATGCCTGGGAGGGGTTATGCCCGGGAGGGGATAGGCCTGGATTATCATTTTTTTGCCAGTGTCCAGTTATGCAGTCCAAGAAGAGGATTTTACAGATAAAGGGAGATTTATTAAAGCATCGAGTGCAAGTGCTGGAAGATCCTTGGTGCTGGTCATTAACGGTAACTTGTTGAAAATGGAAGTCAAGATGTCCACATCTGGAGACCCCTATCTGTCAGGATGATGGGACCATTCTCTCTGGTGATGGCTGAGGATATTCCTCTGCCAACTGTGGTCCTCAACTCCGGTCCTCGGGGCCCACTAACAGGCCAGGTTAGCAAGATAACTAAGTTACATCACAGATGATCTCATTTGCTGCTCAGTGATTGCAGTATTCTAGTCTGCATCTCCCCAAGGTAATACTTAAAATCTGGCCCGTTAGTGGGCCCCGAGGACCAGAGTTGAGGACCACTGAGGAACCGGAACAACCACTCCCTGCAACAAAAGCTGGTTCGGGGCGGTCTGAAAATGTGTTATTAGACAGATGTTGGCTGGTTTCGAGAGAAGAAAACGAGGCGGTAGAGTTTGAAACTCTTCTTTGCACCCTTTTAAGGCCACCAACTGAAGCTTCAGGTCTGGGACCCAGAGGAATGCAAATTATGAAGAATTCATAATAAAATGAAGGGAAAATAATGAACGCTGGTTAAGCATAAAAAACTGCTCCATACACGAGAAGAGCTCCATCACCTAAGGACACTAGCAAAAAAAGTGAGGACTTGAGCGGAGTTAGGATTATGCCTGGAGGGAGGCCAGCAAAGCCTTTGCCAGTGTCCTGAAAGTAGCAACCTAAAACCCGGAATCTATAAATATCAAGCCTGTGTCATGTACAATTAAGATATCCCTATTCCTGAAAGAAGTTTACACTGGAATCCTAGGAAATAATCCTAATGACACCAATTTGTGTTCCTCAGACCCATGAAGCGAGTAAAGACAATGAATATGCAGCATGTAGTGTGTTGGGTGGTGACAGCACAGCCCCCCAACATCCACACCCATTTACACTTAAATGTATAGCCCCCCCTACAGCCCCATAGACCTAACCATACAGATGGCTACACCCACCAGTAAAGTCCCTCCCACCCCCAAGAATACAGGCAGCTGCACCCACCAGGACAACCCCTGTACCCCAAACCCTACAGATCAACGTTCATCTCTGTCACTCACCAGCCTGCTGGCATCTCCAACGGAGGTCATGACTTCGGGAAGGAATAAGGACATTGGCAGACGTCTTTGCCTCCATGTAGACTTGCAGGGTGACCACGTCATCAGTGAATACGGCTTGGTGGAAGAGGGGGTCAGTGCACACAGAGGGCGGTTGGGGAGGAGCTTTCACTAAACGGTGAACATTAATGGAGGGCCTCAGAGCTACCCTGCTAAGCTTTCTCCTTTTCTCCCACCTTTCCTGCTCCTCCGCCTCCAACTGCAGAGAACGTAAAGCTCCACTCGAGAAGGGGAAAGAGAGCGACATTACAGGAGGGCGTCAGAAAGCGGTCACTTCGTAACCAACCCACCTGTATGTAATATATTCACTATGGATCTCCCTGGTCACTCTTCACACCTTACCTATCCTCTGCATCCAGCATGTCTGGCCACTAGTCACACTTGTCTATCTGATGTCACACCATGGACTATATTCAGGCCACTAGTCACACTTGTCTATCTGATGTCACACCATGGACTATATCCAGGCCACTAGTCACACTTGTCTATCTGATGTCACACCACGGACACTATCCAGGCCACTAGTCACACTTGTCTATCTGATGTCACACCACGGACACTATCCAGGCCACTAGTCACACTTGTCTATCTGATGTCACACCATGGACTATATCCAGGCCACTAGTCACACTTGTCTATCTGATGTCACACCACAGACACTATCCAGGCCACTAGTCACACTTGTCTATCTGATGTCACACCACGGACACTATCCAGGCCACTAGTCACACTTGTCTATCTGATGTCACACCATGGACTATATCCAGGCCACTAGTCACACTTGTCTATCTGATGTCACACCATGGACTATATTCAGGCCACTAGTCACACTTGTCTATCTGATGTCACACCACAGACCCTATCCAGGTCACTAGTCACACTTGTCTATCTGATGTCACACCACGGACACTATCCAGGCCACTAGTCACACTTGTCTATCTAATGTCACACCATGGACTATATCCAGGCCACTAGTCACACTTGTCTATCTAATGTCACACCATGGACCCTATCCAGGCCACTAGTCACACTTGTCTATCTGATGTCACACCACGGACACTATCCAGGCCACTAGTCACACTTGTCTATCTAATGTCACACCATGGACTATATCCAGGCCACTAGTCACACTTGTCTATCTGATGTCACACCATGGACCCTATCCAGGCCACTAGTCACACTTGTCTATCTAATGTCACACCATGGACTATATTCAGGCCACTAGTCACACTTGTCTATCTAATGTCACACCACGGACACTATCCAGGTCACTAGTCACACTTGTCTATCTGATGTCACACCATGGACCCTATCCAGGCCACTAGTCACACTTGTCTATCTAATGTCACACCATGGACTATATTCAGGCCACTAGTCACACTTGTCTATCGGATGTCACACCACAGACACTATCCAGGCCACTAGTCACACTTGTCTATCTGATGTCACACCATGGACTATATTCAGGCCACTAGTCACACTTGTCTATCTAATGTCACACCACGGACACTATCCAGGTCACTAGTCACACTTGTCTATCTGATGTCACACCACAGACACTATCCAGGTCACTAGTCATGCCAGTCCATCTGATGTCACACCAGGGACATTAGCCAGGTCACTAGTCACACCTATCTTCTGTTACAAATTCCTGGCCACTCAACACAATTGGCACCTCCAAAGCTCCATGAATTTCCCCCCGGTGACTTCCTACTTTCACCCCGGTGACTGTCCCCTCTCTATGGTCTCTGGTTGTGTTGATCACAGCTCAGTGTCCGGCTTCCAGCTCGGTCAGCTCCTCGGTGTGCTGTGCTCTGGGTTATAAATATCCCAGGAATGTCCTGTGTCACTCACAATACTCCCTCTTCTCACATACAGATGTCCCCATCTACCAGGACCGGCTACACTGAACAACCTGAAATGACAGAAAGGGCCAGGAAGAGCATCTCTCTCATAGGTCACATTTCCTTAATTGCCGTAATACAAGGCCATGAGTAAACTGACGCCATTAAAAAGGTCATGAAGGAGGAAATGTGCCGTTGTTGAGGAATGGGGTCCAGGCTGAGCACCCCCAGGAAGCAGCACTTTGGTCACTTTCTCTCCTATAACTGACGAAGGTAGACAATCTCTGAAGAATGAATATCACCATTCAGGTCGATTCTATTTGATGGGGGAATAACCCTCAGAATGGTAAATAGGTGAAGAGAGTTTGCTGCCTGGAGATCGGATGAAGATCCTCCATGAGCTCCGTCTGTCTCCTCAGAATCTGCCTCATTTCATACCAAATGGATTCCAAATATCTCCAGGAGGAAAAACTCAAAGAATGCCGACACCAACAAACTCCAACTTTGCTGCAGACCCTCCGGAGGACAAATCTCCAAGAATGGCTTCTGACACCACAGACTGGAAGATCTACAGCCGCTGGAATTCTGGGAGGAGAGTCTAAGGACATTGCCTTGGATGATTGTCTCAGAACTTACCTTCCTTCTACATCAGAAACACCTTCATATTATCACCCATAAATAGGACAAAGAAGGCCTCAGTGTCTGGGGGGGGGGGTTTGGAAGGCCTCAGTGTCTGGGGGGGGGGAGGAGGAGGAGGAGGAAGGCCTCAGTGTCTGGGGGGGGGGGAGGAGGAGGAGGAAGGAAGGCCTCAGTGTCTGTGGGAAGGGGGGGGGGGAGAGGGCCTCAGTGTCTGGGGGGGGGGGGGGAGTAAGGCCTCAGTGTCTGGGGGGGGGGGGGGGGAGGAAGGCCTCAGTGTCTGCGGGGAGAAGGAGGAGGAAGGCCTCAGTGTCTGCAGGGAGGAGGAGGAGGAAGGCCTCAGTGTCTGCAGGGAGGAGGAGGAGGAGGAAGGCCTCAGTGTCTGCGGGGAGGAGGAAGGCCTCAGTGTCTGCACGGAGGAGGAGGAGGAGGAAGGCCTCAGTGTCTGCAGGGAGGAGGAGGAGGAAGGCCTCAGTGTCTGCGGGGAGGAGGAGGAGGAGGAGGAAGGCCTCAGTGTCTGGGGGGGGGGGGGAGGAAGGCCTCAGTGTCTGCGGGGAGAAGGAGGAGGAAGGCCTCAGTGTCTGCAGGGAGGAGGAGGAGGAAGGCCTCAGTGTCTGCAGGGAGGAGGAGGAGGAGGAAGGCCTCAGTGTCTGCGGGGAGGAGGAAGGCCTCAGTGTCTCAGTGTCTGCGGGGAGGAGGAGGAGGAGGAGGAAGGCCTCAGTGTCTGCGGGGAGGAGGAGGAGGAGGAAGGCCTCAGTGTCTGCGGGGAGGAGGAGGAGGAGGAAGGCCTCAGTGTCTGCGGGGAGGAGGAGGAGGAGGAAGGCCTCAGTGTCTGCGGGGAGGAGGAGGAGGAGGAAGGCCTCAGTGTCTGGGGGGGGGGGGGGAGGAAGGCCTCAGTGTCTGGGGGGGGGGGGGGAGGAAGGCCTCAGTGTCTGGGGGGGGGGGGGGGAGGAAGGCCTCAGTGTCTGGGGGGGGGGGGGGGAGGAAGGCCTCAGTGTCTGCGGGGAGAAGGAGGAGGAAGGCCTCAGTGTCTGCGGGGAGGAGGAGGAGGAAGGCCTCAGTGTCTGCAGGGAGGAGGAAGAGGAAGGCCTCAGTGTCTGCAGGGAGGAGGAGGAGGAAGGCCTCAGTGTCTGCAGGGAGGAGGAGGAGGAAGGCCTCAGTGTCTGCAGGGAGGAGGAGGAGGAAGGCCTCAGTGTCTGCAGGGAGGAGGAGGAGGAAGGCCTCAGTGTCTGCAGGGAGGAGGAGGAGGAAGGCCTCAGTGTCTGCAGGGAGGAGGAGGAGGAAGGCCTCAGTGTCTGCAGGGAGGAGGAGGAGGAAGGCCTCAGTGTCTGCAGGGAGGAGGAGGAGGAAGGCCTCAGTGTCTGCGGGGAGGAGGAGGAGGAAGGCCTCAGTGTCTGCGGGGAGGAGGAAGGCCTCAGTGTCTGCGGGGAGGAGGAAGGCCTCAGTGTCTGCGGGGGGAGGAGGAGGAAGGCCTCAGTGTCTGCGGGGAGGAGGAGGAGGAAGGCCTCAGTGTCTGCAGGGAGGAGGAAGGCCTCAGTGTCTGCAGGGAGGAGGAGGAGGAAGGCCTCAGTGTCTGCAGGGAGGAGGAGGAGGAAGGCCTCAGTGTCTGCAGGGAGGAGGAGGAGGAAGGCCTCAGTGTCTGCAGGGAGGAGGAGGAGGAAGGCCTCAGTGTCTGCAGGGAGGAGGAGGAGGAAGGCCTCAGTGTCTGCAGGGAGGAGGAGGAGGAAGGCCTCAGTGTCTGCGGGGAGGAGGAGGAGGAAGGCCTGTGTCTGCGGGGAGGAGGAGGAGGAAGGCCTCAGTGTCTGCGGGGAGGAGGAGGAGGAAGGCCTCAGTGTCTGCGGGGGGAGGAGGAGGAAGGCCTCAGTGTCTGCGGGGGGAGGAGGAGGAAGGCCTCAGTGTCTGCGGGGGGAGGAGGAGGAAGGCCTCAGTGTCTGCGGGGGGAGGAAGGCCTCAGTGTCTGCGGGGAGGAGGAGGAGGAAGGCCTCAGTGTCTGCAGGGAGGAGGAGGAGGAAGGCCTCAGTGTCTGCAGGGAGGAGGAGGAGGAAGGCCTCAGTGTCTGCAGGGAGGAGGAGGAGGAAGGCCTCAGTGTCTGCGGGGAGGAGGAGGAGGAAGGCCTCAGTGTCTGCGGGGAGGAGGAGGAGGAAGGCCTCAGTGTCTGCAGGGAGGAGGAGGAGGAAGGCCTCAGTGTCTGCGGGGAGGAGGAGGAAGGCCTCAGTGTCTGCAGGGAGGAGGAGGAGGAAGGCCTCAGTGTCTGCGGGGAGGAGGAGGAGGAAGGCCTCAGTGTCTGCAGGGAGGAGGAGGAAGGCCTCAGTGTCTGCGGGGGGAGGAGGAGGAAGGCCTCAGTGTCTGCGGGGGGAGGAGGAGGAAGGCCTCAGTGTCTGCGGGGAGGAGGAGGAAGGCCTCAGTGTCTGCGGGGAGGAGGAGGAAGGCCTCAGTGTCTGCGGGGAGGAGGAGGAAGGACTCAGTGTCTGCGGGGAGGAGGAGGAGGAAGGCCTCAGTGTCTGCGGGGAGGAGGAGGAGGAAGGCCTCAGTGTCTGCGGGGGGAGGAGGAGGAAGGCCTCAGTGTCTGCGGGGGGAGGAGGAGGAAGGCCTCAGTGTCTGCGGGGAGGAGGAGGAAGGCCTCAGTGTCTGCGGGGAGGAGGAGGAAGGACTCAGTGTCTGCAGGGAGGAGGAGGAGGAAGGCCTCAGTGTCTGCAGGGAGGAGGAGGAGGAAGGCCTCAGTGTCTGCGGGGAGGAGGAGGAGGAAGGCCTCAGTGTCTGCAGGGAGGAGGAGGAAGGCCTCAGTGTCTGCGGGGGGAGGAGGAGGAAGGCCTCAGTGTCTGCGGGGGGAGGAGGAGGAAGGCCTCAGTGTCTGCGGGGAGGAGGAGGAAGGCCTCAGTGTCTGCGGGGAGGAGGAGGAAGGCCTCAGTGTCTGCGGGGAGGAGGAGGAAGGACTCAGTGTCTGCGGGGAGGAGGAGGAGGAAGGCCTCAGTGTCTGCGGGGAGGAGGAGGAGGAAGGCCTCAGTGTCTGCGGGGGGAGGAGGAGGAAGGCCTCAGTGTCTGCGGGGAGGAGGAGGAAGGCCTCAGTGTCTGCGGGGAGGAGGAGGAAGGCCTCAGTGTCTGCGGGGAGGAGGAGGAAGGACTCAGTGTCTGCAGGGAGGAGGAGGAGGAAGGCCTCAGTGTCTGCGGGGAGGAGGAGGAGGAAGGCCTCAGTGTCTGCGGGGAGGAGGAGGAGGAAGGCCTCTGTGTCTGCGGGGGGAGGAGGAGGAAGGCCTCAGTGTCTGCGGGGAGGAGGAGGAAGGACTCAGTGTCTGCGGGGAGGAGGAGGAAGGACTCAGTGTCTGCGGGGAGGAGGAGGAGGAAGGCCTCAGTGTCTGCGGGGAGGAGGAGGAGGAAGGCCTCAGTGTCTGCGGGGAGGAGGAGGAGGAAGGCCTCTGTGTCTGCGGGGGGAGGAGGAGGAAGGCCTCAGTGTCTGCGGGGGGAGGAGGAGGAAGGCCTCAGTGTCTGCGGGGAGGAGGAGGAAGGCCTCAGTGTCTGCGGGGAGGAGGAGGAAGGCCTCAGTGTCTGCGGGGAGGAGGAGGAAGGACTCAGTGTCTGCGGGGAGGAGGAGGAAGGACTCAGTGTCTGCGGGGAGGAGGAGGAAGGACTCAGTGTCTGCGGGGAGGAGGAGGAGGAAGGCCTCAGTGTCTGCAGGGAGGAGGAGGAGGAAGGCCTCAGTGTCTGCGGGGAGGAGGAGGAGGAAGGCCTCAGTGTCTGCGGGGAGGAGGAGGAAGGCCTCAGCGTCTGCGGGGGGGGGGGGGGGGGTGGGGGGGGAAGAAAGGCCTCAGTGTCTGCGGGGGGGGGAGGTTTGCAGGCAGAGATGTTGTGCATGAATCCCTAAGGGCGGAGCTAATACCATCAAGGCTTTGGGGGCGTTTCTAGACTGGCCCCCCGAATCTCAGCAGAAATGGAGACAAAAGAAATGAATATTTATAGGCCAGCGGTAGAATACAGACCCCTCCCTCATCTATTGGAGAAGTGCTGCCCCTCCCCCAGACAGTCCCACAGCCAATGAGAAGTTACAGAACGGAGTTTCTCTCTTTATTGTATCTTTTCAGTTACAGATAAATAATTTGCTTAAAAAAACAAAAAAAAAAGAAACAAAACAAAAAAGAATCGCAGGCTGGAAATGGGGATCAGATGAGGGGAGCGCGGAGGGGACCCCCTGGGCCCACCACAGCCGGAAGCTGTACACTAGCCAAGTCCTTTCCTGAGAAGCCCTGTGGGCCCCGTCACTAATGTCCTTCTCCGGTGACACCGAGGGGTGGCCATCCAGAGCAATGGGAGACTTGCCGGAAACTTTCTGCACTCGTTCAGTTGCCCTTCCTCGGTGGCTCGTCCTCGTTCAGTCTGGACTTCAGGTGCTGCTTGTAGGACAAGATGTCTCCTTTCCACTTCGTAACCGATTGCTTCTCACACACCCAGATCTCCTGAGCAACCTGCGGCCAATCACAACCCAGGGTTACAAGAGGGGACACAATGCATACTGGTCAGGCTCCTCCCACCCGTACCCAACCAGAACACAGAGGGATAGAAGAGGGGACAATGCTGGTCAGGCTCCTCCCACCCATACCCAACCAGAACACAGAGGGATAGAAGAGGGGACAATGCTGGTCAGGCTCCTCCCACCCACACCCAACCAGAACACAGAGGGATAGAAGAGGGGACAATGCTGGTCAGGCTCCTCCCACCCATACCCAACCAGAACACCGAGGGATAGAAGAGGGGACAATGCATGCTGGTCAGGCTCCTCCCACCCGCACCCAACCAGAACACCGAGGGATAGAAGAGGGGACAATGCATGCTGGTCAGGCTCCTCCCACCCACACCCAACCAGAACACAGAGGGATAGAAGAGGGGACAATGCTGGTCAGGCTCCTCCCACCCAGAACAGTGAGGGATAGAAGAGGGGACAATGCATGCTGGTCAGGTTCCTCCCACCCGTACCCAACCAGAACACCGAGGGATAGAAGAGGGGATAATGCATGCTGGTCAGGCTCCTCCCAACCAGAACACCGAGGGATAGAAGAGGGGACAATGCATGCTGGTCAGGCTCCTCCCACCCACTCCCAACCAGAACACCGAGGGATAGAAGAGGGGACAATGCATGCTGGTCAGGCTCCTCCCACCCACACCCAACCAGAACACCGAGGGATAGAAGAGGGGACAATGCATGCTGGTCAGGCTCCTCCCACCCACACCCAACCAGAACACCGAGGGATAGAAGAGGGGACAATGCATGCTGGTCAGGCTCCTCCCACCCACACCCAACCAGAACACCGAGGGATAGAAGAGGGGACAATGCTGGTCAGGCTCCTCCCACCCACACCCAACCAGAACACCGAGGGATAGAAGAGGGGACAATGCTGGTCAGGCTCCTCCCACCCACACCCAACCAGAACACCGAGGGATAGAAGAGGGGACAATGCTGGTCAGGCTCCTCCCACCCGCACCCAACCAGAACACCGAGGGATAGAAGAGGGGACAATGCTGGTCAGGCTCCTCCCACCCATACCCAACCAGAACACAGAGGGATAGAAGAGGGGACAATGCTGGTCAGGCTCCTCCCACCCGCACCCAACCAGAACACCGAGGGATAGAAGAAGAGGGGACAATGCTGGTCAGGCTCCTCCCACCCATACCCAACCAGAACACTGAGGGATAGAGGGGACAATGCTGGTCAGGCTCCTCCCACCCGTACCCAACCAGACACCGAGGTATAGAAGAGGGGACAATGCTGGTCAGGCTCCTCCCACCCGCACCCAACCAGAACACCGAGGGATAGAAGAGGGGACAATGCATGCTGGTCAGGCTCCTCCGAACCAGAACACCGAGGGATAGAAGAGGGGACAATGCATGCTGGTCAGGCTCCTCCCACCCACACCCAACCAGAACACCGAGGGATAGAAGAGGGGACAATGCTGGTCAGGCTCCTCCCACCCATACCCAACCGGAACACTGAGGGAAAGAAGAGGGGACAATGCTGGTCAGGCTCCTCCCACCCGTACCCAACCAGACACAGAGGGATAGAAGAGGGGACAATGCTGGTCAGGCTCCTCCCACCCATACCCAACCAGAACACTGAGGGAAAGAAGAGGGGACAATGCTGGTCAGGCTCCTCCCACCCGTACCCAACCAGACACAGAGGGATAGAAGAGGGGACAATGCTGGTCAGGCTCCTCCCACCCATACCCAACCAGAACACTGAGGGAAAGAAGAGGGGACAATGCTGGTCAGGCTCCTCCCACCCGTACCCAACCAGACACCGAGGTATAGAAGAGGGGACAATGCTGGTCAGGCTCCTCCCACCCGCACCCAACCAGAACACCGAGGGATAGAAGAGGGGACAATGCATGCTGGTCAGGCTCCTCACACCCAACCAGAACACAGAGGGATAGAAGAGGGGACAATGCTGGTCAGGCTCCTCTTACCTGCTGAATGAGTCGGAAGTCGTGGCTGACGAGCATCATTCCTCCCTCAAAGTCATTGATGGCGTCTGCCAGCGCGTCGATGGTCTCAATATCCAAGTGATTGGTCGGCTCGTCCAAGAAGAGCATGTGCGGGTTCTGCCAAGCCAGCCAAGCGAAGCATACGCGGCACTTCTGTCCATCCGAGAGGTTCCGGATCGGACTCACCTAGAGATGCAGGTATGAGAGTCACATTGGGGGGGAAAGGTTATCTTCTACAGGGGAGGGGCCACCAGACTCACCTAGAGAGGAGAGTATGGGAGTCACATGGGGGGGGGGAAGGGTTATCTTCTACAGGGGAGGGACCATAAGATTCACCTAGAGAGGCGAGTATGGGAGTCACACGGGTGAGGGGCCACCAGATTCACCAAGAGGCGGGTATGAGTCACATGGGGGAGAGGATATCTTCTACAGGGGAGGGGCCACCAGTCTCACATAAAGAGGCGAGTATGGGAGTCACATTGGGGGGGAGGGGTTATCTTCTAGAGGGGAGGGGCCACCAGACTCACCTAGAGAGGGCAGGTATGGGAGTCACATGGAGGAAGGGCCACCAGAATCACCTAGAAGCGGGTATGAGTCACATGGTGGAGGGGCTATCTTCTACAGGGTAGGGGCCACCAGATTCACCTAGAGGCGGGTATAAGTCGCATGGGAGGAAGGGCAGAGGCTTACCTAGACGGACAGGTATAAGTCATGGGGAAGGGGGGGTCACTAGGCTCACCTGCTGCTTCCCGGTCAGTCCGTATCTCCCGATGATCTTCCTCATCTCCTCCTTCTCCTTTATATCGGGGTAACACTTCATCATGTACTCCAGAGGTGAAAGGTCAAGCTCTAGCTGTTCAGTGAGGTGCTGGTGATACCGCCCAATCTTCACATGAGAATGTTTCCGGATCATTCCATCGGAGGGCAGCAACTGGAGAGAGAGGACAGCGGGGGAGAACAAAAAAAATTATGTCACAAGTTCTTAGAGTGAACTCAGACCACAGGGGCGCCAACCCCCCAGAGCGTGCAGCGGGCCAGGGGCGCCCGCGTCCCCCCGCTGTTAGGATAGAAGGGGTTTCGGGGTCAGAGGACACGCTCACCTCTCCTGTCAGCAGTTTGAGCAGAGTGGATTTCCCAGCTCCATTCGGTCCTACGAGGGCCACCCGGGTATCCAAATCTATTCCAAACTCAATGTTCTTGTAGATGAGAGGCTGAGGAGAGACAATCATCAGTTTTATGGAGGGTGGGGAGAAAGAGGGAGGGGGGGGGGGGGGGGAAGATGAGGGTCCCGTGTCGCTTACCCCGTCCTGAGAATACCGGAAGCTGACATTCTGCACCATAATGACCGGAGGAGGAATCTTTCCACAGGACGGGAAGTAGAAGGACAGAGTCTGAAACATCCAATACCCAGAGATCATTCCACAGAACACCCCAATATGCAACCAGCAACCCCCCCTACCCCAATACCTGCAAAAAGCAACATCCCCCCTCCCAATATCATGCAACCAGCAAAAACCCCCTCAATATCTCCAACCAGCCACACCACCCTACCCCCCAATATCATGCAACCAACAAACACCCCCCCCTCCCAATATCATGCAACGGCAATACCCCCCCCCCTCCCCCCAATATCTGCAACCAGCAATCCCCTCCAATATCAAGCAACCAGCAACATCCCCTCCCACCCAATATCTTGCAACCAGCAACGACCCCTCCCTAATATTATGCAACCAGCAACACCCCCTCCCCCCCCCAATATCTGCAACAAGCTAACCCCCCTCTCCATGCCATATGTGTGTATGGAGATCAGTGTAGAGTTCAACCATCACCAGGCCACCACACAGCACAGCGGGTAACCGAATGGCATTTTTGACTTACCGTAAAATTCATTTCTCCGATGTTCTGATGGACACAGCTCCTGGTATTTATAAACCACCGGGTTATACTGCCCCCTACAGGAGCAGGACACTAGGCAGAAATGAAGTCTGGCTACGCCCATGGGCAGTGCCAGGGGGTATACTCCCTCTCTGCGCTATAGGTACTCAGTTTTGTTACAAGCAGTGTCAGGAGAATTATAACTCCACCGAGGGGGGGTGCTGTGTCCATCAATGAACATCAGAGAAATGGATTTTACGAGAAGTCAAAAATCCAATTTTCTCTTTCATGCATTGATAGACACAGCTTCTGATATTCTTAACCATTGGGACGTCCCAAAGCAGTGTCAAAACATGAGGCGTGGGAACAGTGAAAAATTCCCAAGGCTAAACTATAGCCAACCAAAACAACTGGAGCTCACCTGAAAAGAACAAAGAGGACAAGGCCCTCAAAACAGCAGCCTGCAAAACCTTTCGGCCAAAAGAAGCATCCACAGATGCCAATACATCCACTTTATAGAACTTTGTGAAAGTGTTCAACAACGACCAGGTGGCCACCTTGCAAACCTGCGTCACTGACGCCTGATGACAGAAGGCACTTAGCGCCCTAGTAGAGTGCGCCTTGACAGGAAAGGGGGGAACCTGACCCCTGATGGAATAGACCTGAATTACCATCTGTCTGATCCATCTGGAAATGGTCAACCCTTTACGAGCCCCATCCGTGAGCACAAATTGAGAGTCTGACTTCTGAAAGACTCCGTAGCTGCCAGGTACAACCTAATCGCCCAGACCACATCCAAGGCATGCAAGGCAATTTCCTTCCAGTGTTTAGGCCTGGGGCACAGGGAAGACAACACAATGTCTTCATTCAAATGGAAATCAGAGACAACCTTTGGAAGGAACGACGGACAGGGGCGAAGAACCACCTTATCCCTGTGAATCAGCAGGTAAGATGAATGGCAGGATAACGCCACCAGTTCAGACACCCTGCACGCAGAGGTGATAGTCACCAAAAAGGCCACCTTCTGGGACAGCGTATGCAGGGGAATCTCCCGAAGATACTCAAAGGGAGGCTTCTGGATCACCGAAAGCACCATGATGGCACTCAAGGCCAATTTCTGTTTAACCCCCCGTTGAAGGAAGTTCAAGATCTGAGCCACAAAGAAGGATGAATCCGATTTCCTAGCTTTCAACAGGGTAGGAATCACAGACTCAGATAAACCCCTATCCTTCAGCATCTGGCTTTCAACAGTCAAGCCATCAAAGCCAGCGACTAAAGCAGGATGAAAAGATTGGTCCTTGGGATAGCAGATCCTCCCTGCAAGGAAGCTTCCAAGGAACGTCGGCGACCACCCACACCAGATCAGTGTACAAAGCCTGGCGAAGCCTGTCCGGAGCCACTAAGATGACTGGAATCCCTTCTGCCTCGATCCTGCGAAGTCTTGGCCGAAGTTTGAGAAAAGGGAAGGCAAAAATCAGACAATACTGACCCCCATGGGGCCACCAGCGTGTCTGTGGTGTCCACCAGATACCTTGACCGAGCCACAAACCTCTGCACCTTTCTGTTGAGCCAAGATGCTAACAGATCCCCCTCATGGGTGACCCACCGGACACAGCTGATGAAACACTTCTGGATGAAGGGTCCAACGCCTGCCGACTGAGGTAATCCAATTTTCCACCCCAGGAATGGGTACGGCAGAGGGCTGGAATGACCCGTCCTGCCCACCTTATAAAGCCAGGTACCTTCATAGCCGCCAGGACACTTCTGCCCCCTTATGCGCTTTGGACAACCCTGCAGACGATCCGTCCATTGGTCCAGACACTTTCTGATCGCTCGGAGTTCCAAGACATTGATCGGTAGTTTAATCTCTTCCAACTTCCACATCCCCTGAGCAGAATGCTTGCCGAGGACGCCTCCCCAGCTGGACAGGCTGGCATCCGCGGTGACCACTGTCCAATACAAGCGGAGGAAGGATCTGCCCAGCCGAAGCGCCGGAGAACGAAGCCACCATATCAAGGACTCCTTCGCTCCCCGACTCTGCCGGATCCGATTGTCCAGAAACTGCGGAGTCTTGTCCCATTTGGTCAGAATCTCCCTTTGCAGGGACCTCGTATGGAACTGTGCAAACGGAATTGCCTTGAAGGTAGACACCATTAGGCCCAGCATTCGCATGCAAGTCAGGTGGGATGACCATCTGATGGACAGCAGGAGACAAACTGCAGCCTGCAATTTCTAGAGGAAGGAGCACTCTGTCTAATGCCGAGTCCAGAGTCAGGCCCAGATAGTCCAGCTTCGTGAAGGGAACCAGAGCAGACTTCTGAAAATCCAGAATCCAGCCAAACTCCAGCAGCAGAGTTCACATTGTGATCTCCAGGTTTTCCACCAGTGCAGGAGACTCCGCGAGCAGAAGATCGACCATTTAGCCAAGTATCGGGATTCCCCGTTGGCCTAACAAAGCTAGCACCGGGGCTAATACTTTGTGAAGACCCGAGGAGCAGAGGCGAGATCAAAAGGTAACGCCACAAACTGATAATGCTCCTCTTCCACAGCAAAGCAGAGAAAACGCTGGTGACCGGCACATATTGGAATGTGAAGTTAGGCATTCTTGATGTCGATAGAGGCGAGGAAATCCCAGACGCAGGGATGCCACCACCGTTCGAATGGACTCCATTCGGAACTTCTGCACCCGCACAAAGTAGTTTAGCACCTTGAGGTCCAGGATTGGATGCACCTTGCCTTCCTTCCTGGGAACTGAACAGGTTTGAGTAAAAACCCTGAAAATGTTCAGAAGTCTGAACCGGGACAATCACCCCTTGAACAGGTCTTGTACCGCCCCAAACAGGCCCTGTAAGCGGTCCGGTGACAGGCCCAAAATGGAAGGAAACAACCTTGCCAGGGGACAAGAGCAAAATTTGCCGGACCGAATGACTTTGTGGACCCACTTGTCTTGCACCAGGAAAGTCCATGGGTCCGGAAACCAGCGAAGACGTCCCACCACCCCCGATACGGTGAGGGTGCACCTTCAAGCTGAAGGAGCCTTGTCCGGGGGTCTGGAGAAGCCCGCTCTCTGCTTGCCAGACCAGGTTCGTTCCCATCTTCTAGGAGGCCCTAAAAGGCTTCTAGCCCTTGTTAGTCAACCCTAAGGGAGAAAAAAAAAAAAAAAACTTATGAGCCGAGGAGGAAGGCCCACAACTACGACCAGGTTCCTTGCCCTTAGTAGCCTGCGGAAGAAAAGTACTCTCCCCCCCCCCCGTGAGACCTTTAATGATGTCATCCAGGGTAGCTCCAAACAGGCAATCTCCTTGAAAAGGAAGACCAGTCAATGCCTGTAACGGAACCGCCGACCCACACTGTTTGTCGACTTCCGTCAGTATACGGCTTCCTACAGTCTTGAACATATATAGATATTCCAGCTACCCTACATACAAAACTAGCCTGACAACTTAGCTTTTATGTGTCTGAAAACATCAACTCCTTTATTGAACAAGAAACAGACTTTTATACACTTAAGTATGTCAGTCACTACATGAACAATGAGCCGAATATTTACCCAAAACATCTCACAATGGTTAGATAAACGAGGTACAGCTGACTCATAGCTAATCCCATCTAGACAAGGTTATCATTCACATGCTAATTAACTCAGCGCACCTAAACCAGACTGGAGGACCAGACTGCCGGCAACAAGGCAAAAACAAAATACAAAATTACACATTATCCCAAGTATAAACACAGAACACCTTATTATACAGACAATAGCAAGATACCCCAGTACCAGTCTGTCTGTCTCCTACATTGAAGTACATGGAATACACATTATTTAGGAGTCACAGACTTCATGGTAACAGTCTATAGGTCTCACAGTGTAAAGTGGGATTAAATCTTCATATTTCATGAGAAATATTAATGATAAAATATTACTCTCCCATTTGAGTAATCCAAACCATATTCTCAGTGTCCATTAAGTCCATCATTTTCTTGGCCACCCTGTGCCCATAATAGACACAGGGTGACTTACACATAAGAGGGGCCTAGGGAGCTGAGAGAGGGATTTCCCAACCTCTCTAAGGTAAGCTGGGTTCCACAGACCCCCCAACCAAAGTGACTCCCGTCACAATGCTTTTTTAGAAGTCTGGCCCACAGACCAGCACTTGAGCCAAAAGACACACCGAAGGACCACTGCCCAAACAGAGCCGAGCCACTAGGGGAGCTGCATCCGCCAGCTCGGCAAAGGCAGGGGGAAGCTGTTCTCCCTCCAGATCATGGCGTAAGAGGTTTGACCACTCGGTCAGAGTTTGCGACACCAGGGCAATGGTGAATATTGGCCTCAGTGCCGAACCAGCCAGGGTGTACATATTGCGGGCCACAGCCTCCGCCTTCCTGCCAGCCGGATCCTTAAAGGCCGGGGACTCAGCAAACAGAAATATAGTTACCTTGTTTAATGTGGACATAGATGGAACAGTTCACTTCTTAAGAAGGGACTCCTCATAGTGGTAACACCTAGTAAAGCGCTTAGGGACCCCACAGGGATGCTCCCACTCTTTAGAGCTTTTTGCCAGCCCATCACCCTAAAGCCACCTCCACCCGGGACACAAAGAACTCCAGGACCGTCGTCAGTGCATGGATTGATGGTTGGGACCCGGAGGGCCCCGCAGCCTCAGAGAGGGGGATCAGGTGGGGAGATGTGCTCCAAAGACTCCATGAGTCACCCGGGGGAACCCACAAAAAGTGTAAAGCACTGCAAAGGCACAACCCCCACCACGCTGGCAGCAAAACCCGGTCGCCAGGCACAAGCGATCCTCAGCAGAGAGGGAGAGGACCAAACCAGACTCACCACCCAGCAGAAACCGGCACCTGCAGCCACCAGAATAATCCGCACTACATGTACTGCGATCAGGAAGTGAAAGGATACAGGAGTCAGCACTAGGGGAAGAGGAGAGGCGCCCACCGCCAAAATCACCGCCCACAGGGCACCACTGTCGTGCCCCCCGCCATTTTCAACAGCAAAATGGCCGCCGGACTACACAAACATGGCCACCGTGGATAGAAACACACAGGCTACAACAAAATGGTGGCACCATTAAGGCTTACAGGGACCCAGGCCTCTCGGACAGATCCAGACAGGGCGGTGGGCCATGGCAGGAGCCCTCCCACAAGGTACAAACCCCCTCCCCGCACAGTTGATCATTTGGCTAGTGCCCTGCTCCCACCCCAGGAGGTGGGCCAGATCACCCAAACAGCCCCAGCATATGTGGAGGGGGGGGGGGGGGTAGAATGGGGGATACTGGAAAGGGGGGGGTGCTTGCAGGAAGGAGGGGAACCTGGGGGTCCGACTGTCCCAAGGAGGGACCCAGGTCCACCCCAAAACCCTCCAGGGGGAGGGGGGGGGGGCAGTTACCATACCAGGAACCAGACGGGTGCCGCTCCAGACAGAACCCCTCTCCATCGAATTGGGGGGCTGTCGGACAAGAGGAACACTGCGACTCAGGCCGAGACCCGATCGTATGTGACCTCACGAGACATTTAACTCGCAGGCCAGCCCTCGTCCGGTGGGGCTATGTCGTGGCTGACCTAGCATGGAGCTGAGGTCTGTGCGCGCTCGCTGGCCAGACTGGGGTGACCACTGGATCTCGATTATTCAGCCCATCGCCCAGTCTGCAGGTGATTGGAGATCTCACAGGAAAAACCAGGAAAAAAAAAAAAGTTCCAGCAAAAAAGAAAAAACTGCCAGGACCAGAGATCCCAGCAAGGAACGAGGTCCTTACTCCTGACTAGGCAGAAATCAACTGAGTGCCTCTAGCAGAGTGGGAGTATAGCCCCTGGGACCGCCCATGGGCGTAGCCAGACTTCTTTCCTGTCTAATGTCCTATTCCTGTCGGGTGCAGTATAACTCAATGGTTAAGAAGATCAGGAGCTGTGTTCATCAATGAACAAAAGAGAAAATCCCATTTTGTTGTCCGAAATGAAGACATAGTTTTTGTTTTATCTGTGCGACTTCATCCAAGTGACAGATAGAACCGCAACATAGAGGACAGAATCACTGATTGGAGGAGATACCCCCTTGTGACATTCCCCGCCTTCTCTTCCAATCACTGTGTGCTCATTAATGGACATCCTCCGCCTTCTCCTCCAACCACTGTGTGCTCATTGGTGGACATTCCCTGCCTTCTCCTCCAAACACTGTGTGCTCATTGGTGGACTGCGTGCTCATTGGTGTACATTCCCCCCCTTCTCCTCCAAACACTGTGTGCTCATTGGTGGACATTCCCTGCCTTCTCCTCCAACCACTGTGTGCTCATTGGTGGACATTCCCTGCCTTCTCCTCCAACCACTGTGTGCTCATTGGTGGACATTCCCTGCCTTCTCCTCCAACCACTGTGTGCTCATTGGTGGACATTCCCTGCCTTCTCCTCCAAACACTGTGTGCTCATTGGTGGACTGCGTGCTCATTGGTGGACATTCCCCCCCTTCTCCTCCAAACACTGTGTGCTCATTGGTGGACATTCCCTGCCTTCTCCTCCAAACACTGTGTGCTCATTGGTGGACATTCCCCGCCTTCTCCTCCAACCACTGTGTGCTCATTAATGGACATCCTCCGCCTTCTCCTCCAACCACTGTGTGCTCATTGGTGGACATTCCCCGCCTTCTCCTCCAACCACTGTGTGCTCATTGGTGGACATTCCCCGCCTTCTCTTCCAACCACTGAGTGCTCATTGGTGGACATTCCTCGCCTTCTCCTCCTACCTCTGTGTGCTCATTGGTGGACATTCCCCCCCTTCTCCTCCAATCACTGTGTGCTCATTGGTGGACATTCCCTGCCTTCTCCTCCAAACACTGTGTGCTCATTGGTGGACATCCCCCCCCCTTCTCCTCCAAACACTGTGTGCTCATTGGTGGACATCCCCCTCTTCTCCTCCAACCACTGTGTGCTCATTGGTGGACATCCCCCTCTTCTCCTCCAAACACTGTGTGCTCATTGGTGCACATTCCCTGCCTTCTCCTCCAATCACTGTGTGCTCATTGGTGGACTGTGTGCTCATTGGTGAACATTCCCCCCCTTCTCCTCCAACCACTGTGTGCTCATTGGTGGACATCCTCCGCCTTCTCCAAGCACTGTGTGCTCATTGGTGGACATCCCCCCCCCCCCCTTCTCCTCCAACCACTGTGTGCTCATTGGTGGACATTCCCCGCCTTCTCCTCCAACCACTGTGTGCTCATTGGTGGACATTCCCCGCCTTCTCTTCCAACCACTGAGTGCTCATTGGTGGACATTCCCCCCCTTCTCCTCCAATCACTGTGCGCTCATTGGTGGACATTCCCTGCCTTCTCCTCCAACCACTGTGTGCTCATTGGTGGACATTCCCCGCCTTCTCCTCCAAAGACTGTGTGCTCATTGGTGGACATTCCCCCCCCTTCTCCTCCAATCACTGTGTGCTCATTGGTGGACATTCCCTGCCTTCTCCTCCAACCACTGTGTGCTCATTGGTGGACATTCCCCGCCTTCTCCTCCAACCACTGTGTGCTCATTGGTGGACATTCCCCGCCTTCTCCTCCAACCACTGTGTGCTCATTGGTGGACATCCCCCCCCCCCTTCTCCTCCAACCACTGTGTGCTCATTGGTGGACATTCCCCGCCTTCTCCTCCAACCACTGTGTGCTCATTGGTGGACATTCCCCCCCTTCTCCTCCAACCACTGTGTGCTCATTGGTGGACATCCCCCCCCCCCCTTCTCCTCCAACCACTGTGTGCTCATTGGTAGACATCCCCCACCTTCTCCTCCAATCACTGTGTGCTCATTGGTAGACATCCCCCACCTTCTCCTCCAATCAGTGATTATATTCTCTATGAGATGTTGGAGTTCTGTCACTTGGATGGTAGAAGTCGCACGGAGTATATACCACACCCACTTTATATATATATATCATCCCCTCCTGCACTTTATCACTGACCACCTACTCCCCCCTCCCCCACCTTAACACTGACCACCCCCTCCCCCTTATTGACTACCCGCTTCCCCTCCGCCACCTTATCACTGACCACTCCCCCCCCTTAACACTGACCACCCACTCCCCCCACCTTATTAACCACCCGCCCCCCTCTCCCCCACCTTATCATTGATCGCCCGCCCCCTCTCCCCCACCTTACCATTGATCGCCCGCCCCCTCTCCCCCACCTTATTGACCACTCAATCCCCATCCCCTACCTTATCATTGACCACACGCTCCGTCAGCCCTGATGACATCATCTTCTGGAGGGTCTTCTCTTTGCTCTGAGCCTGGCGAGCCAACTTTGCACTACCGTGACCGAACCGAGCGATGTAATTCTGGGGAGAGAATCGAAGGTGAGAACCCAGCAAAACAAGCCCCTCCCCCATCCCATGGACACGCCCCCTTACCTTCATGTGTGCGATCTGATCCTGCTCCCCCATCCCATAGACACGCCCGCTTACCTTCATGTGTGCGATCTGATCCTGCTCCCCCCCCATTCCATAGACACGCCCCCTTACTTTCATGTGTGCAATCTGATCCTGCTCCCCCAATCCCATGGACACGCCCGCTTACCTTCATGTGTGCGATCTGATCCTGCTCCCCCCCCCCCATTCCATAGACACGCCCCCTTACTTTCATGTGTGCAATCTGATCCTGCTCCCCCATCCCATAGACACGCCCGCTTACCTTCATGTGTGCGATCTGATCCTGCTCCCCCCCCATTCCATAGACACGCCCCCTTACTTTCATGTGTGCAATCTGATCCTGCTCCCCCAATCCCATGGACACGCCCGCTTACCTTCATGTGTGCGATCTGATCCTGCTCCCCCCCCCCATTCCATAGACACGCCCCCTTACTTTCATGTGTGCAATCTGATCCTGCTCCCCCATCCCATAGACACGCCCGCTTACCTTCATGTGTGCGATCTGATCCTGCTCCCCCCCCATTCCATAGACACGCCCCCTTACTTTCATGTGTGCAATCTGATCCTGCTCCCCCAATCCCATGGACACGCCCGCTTACCTTCATGTGTGCGATCTGATCCTGCTCCCCCCCCCCATTCCATAGACACGCCCCCTTACTTTCATGTGTGCAATCTGATCCTGCTCCCCCAATCCCATGGACACACCCCCCTTACCTTCATGTGTGCGATCTGATCCTGCTCCCCCTCCCCATAGACATGCCCCCTTACCTTCATGTGTGCAATCTGATCCTGTTCCCCCCTTCCCCTATCCCATGGACACGCCCCCTTACCGTCATGTGTGCGATCTGATCCTGCTGCCCCCCATTGCATAGACACGCCCCCTTACCTTCATGTGTGCGATCTGATCCTGCTCCCCCGTACCTTTATGTGTGCGATCTGATCCTGCTCCCCCCTCCCCCCATAGACACACCCCCTTACCTTCATGTGCGAGATCTGATCCTGCTCCCAGTTAAATCTCTTCATCTGATTCTCCTCCAACTCCAGCCGAGTCTTCACATACTGATCATAGTTCCCCTATTGTGGGTGGGAGAATCTTTGGTCAGACTCACAGAGCACACAAGTCTATAAACACCCCCCCAAAGCATCTCCATACCTTCACCCCCCCCATACTCCCACAGCATCTCCATACCTCCACCCCCCATACTCCCACAGCATCTCCATACCTCCACCCCCCATACTCCCACAGCATCTCCATACCTCCACCCCCCCATACTCCCACAGCATCTCCATACCTCCACCCCCCCATACTCCCACAGCATCTCCATACCTCCACCCCCCCATACTCCCACAGCATCTCCATACCTCCACCCCCCATACTCCCACAGCATCTCCATACCTCCACCCCCCATACTCCCACAGCATCTCCATACCTCCACCCCCCATACTCCCACAGCATCTCCATACCTCCACCCCCCCCCATACTCCCACAGCATCTCCATACCTCCTCCCCCCCATACTCCCACAGAATCTCCATACCTCCACCCCCCATACTCCCACAGCATCTCCATACCTCCACCCCCCCCCCATACTCCCACAGAATCTCCATACCTCCTCCCCCCCATACTCCCACAGAATCTCCATACCTGCCCCCCGATACACAGCAAACATCTCCATAACCCCCCCAGTATTCACACAGCAAACATCTGACAGAACCAGCCAGCATGGGTGCCTCTGTCAGTATACAGCTTCCTCCAGTGTGGAGCCAGGCACCCGGTATTATAACTGACATACAAGGACTAGGCTAGACTGGATGAGCTGCAAACTGGAACTCTGTATAGTGAAGTCACACAATATACTGTATATAACGTATAACACAGAATATACAGTATATAATGTATAACACACAGAATATACTGTATATAACGTATAACAGAATATAAATTTATATAATGTATAACACGGAATATACAGTATATAATGTACAACACACTGAATATACGGTATATAATGTATAACACACATGTAGCCTGGTCGCAAGGCCAGTGTTGTTCAGACTGTTCTGTTTCTACAAAGTACTGACTGGTATTGATTCCTGACAGTCAGTTGCTTATTGAAGATGCCTGTGTGGATTCCCCTTCTTTGGGAGAAGGAGAACCTGTTGGTGGAAATCTAAATTCTTCCTCCATTGAATCGACAGAAGATCTGATCGGGAGTCAAAGTTTGGAGATGCCCACCTCTTTGGATGAAGTGAGCCTTCCTGAAGACATTCAAGGATCACCTATAAACCATGACTTACAAGTGACAGAGAATATCTCTGAGAGTGAACAGTGGAATATCCTCTAGACTGCAACGGGAGGTACATCCTCCTAAGAGACTGACATAGTATATTGGGAGACATAGTATATTGGGTTCTGAGGAACAGATTACGACAGCACAACGACCGGTGTCAACCATCGCTTCCCTTGTTGAAAACTAACGAACAAAATTCTATTCCACCCACTGATACTATCAGGTTGGCCAATGATCTTTTCTTGGCTTTTTGCGAGAGTGACCCAGGTTTGTCAGATGCCCTGTACAATAAGATACTAGACACTGCTTTCATTAACCAGTTTTCATTTGCTATAAATGCTACCTTAGATGATTAAGACGCTTACTATGTAGCAGCTCTTGTTTTTAAGATTCCATTAATGTGCAAGTGGGGGGGGAGGATGTAGCCTGGTCGCAAGGCTAGTGTTGTTCAGACTGTTCTGTTAAAGTTTCTACAAAGTACTGACTTGTTGAATTATGGGAGATGTAGTTCTGGGAGGAGCAAGGACCATGGATGGCCTGTGTGATTGGACTCAGGGAGCAGTGGGACTCAGAGCCCGTTGGGAATGTCTTTATAAAGGGGGCGGGACCAAGTTTCGCTCTCTTGCCTCGAGGACAGCGCGCTGTGAGGAGGGATAGAGCTGCTGTGGAGCGCAGAAGGATAGGCCAGAGGCATAGTGGACAGACACCAGAGTCAGAGTGAGCGGTGTGCGGGAGGATCTCGTGGTCTGCGGGAGAGATGCCCTGAGAGGCTGCGAGTGTCACTGAGGAGAGCGGGACACGATTGGAGAGGACTGTGGAAGACAGACAGTTTGTCACATTGGGTGAGAGAAATCCAATTTGAAGTATCTGCTGTGTACTTCTAGGCTGAATCAGGGCGGGTCTGCCGAGCAGTCCTAGCGGAAGGCCATATTAGCCCTAACGGTCGCCACAGGACACTGTAGCTTCAGATAGTGCGTGGCGGGTTATAAGGCCTTGCCCCTCCTTTCCAGTGTTAGATTGACAATAAAACGGTGGAATACAGAAATCCATCTTCTCCTTTTCCTGTTGGATTACAATTACTGGTTATTTTCGGGTGGATTACAGTTATTTAATCACCTTTACTGTGGATTACAAATACTTTCTTTGGATTGGCTGCGGACACCCTTGCTGGCGAAGACTAGCAAGGCCTCGCTCATCCAGGAGACTCTTGCAATCTAGTGTAAAGGGGGCCCCCTATAGGATACAGAGTGCACTCTGATAGCTTAGTGCCAGTATATTAGGGCTGCTGAAGTTATTAATAGTTGGAGTTACTCTTTAATACTGTCAAGCATTGATTTGTGGTCGCTATCGCATTACACTTAGTCACTCCCCAGGGGGCAGGGCTACACACCGAATATACTGTATATAATGTATAACCCACGGAATATACTGTATATAATGTATAACCCACGGAATATACTGTATAACCCACGGAATATACCGTATATAATGTATAACACAGAATGTAACGTATATACTGTATAACCCACGGAATATACTGTATAACCCACGGAATATACTGTATATTTGCTGGGTGCAGGAACGGGGCCTGCTGGTAAGAATTTCATGCAAATTTGAAATTGCATGGGCTATACAAGTGCCAAAAATTGGGCCTTTGGTGTTGCCTGAACACTGTAACCCCTCACAGTTATCAGGGCACAGGGACAGGGCCTGCTGTTAAAAATGACATACGACATTTCAATTGTATGCACCTGTCATACAAGTGCAGAAAAATTAGGCCTTGGGGGTTGGTAGTGACCTAAACCAAAAACATTGTTGAAAGCTAGCAGAATCAAGGTAGAGGAATAGGATAGGCAACATATGCAGTCTTCAAGGGATGGCAGACACCTAGAAAATTCAATCAGTTACATCAGCATCAGGGGTCTGATAGGTCTTGTTGATCCAGGACTGGTTCATTTTGATGAAAGTCAGCTGGTCAACAGAGTCTGTGGACAGATGCACTCTTTTATCCGTCACAAAACCTCCAGCAGCACTGAACATCCGTTCAGAAAACACGCTGGAAGCAGGACAGGCCAGTAGCTCCATTGCATATTGAACAAGTTCTGACCAGTGGTCCATCCTCAAGACCCAGTAAGCCAGTGGATGCGCAGCTGGAAAGGTCTCCAAGTCTGCTATTGCGCCTAGATAATCATGCACCATCTGATGGAGACACTGCCGATGGTTGCTTAAACCTAACAGCCCTGGGTGCTGCTGAGGACAAAAGAACTGTTTAAAGGCATCAGTCAGCCGGCTGCCTTCTCCACCGCTCCTCCTTTGGCTGAATGATGCCTCAGAAACACGTCCGGAGAATGTTGACCTCCCAGTATCTGAAAAGGCGGTACACAAAATTTTTTTCAAGGCCTCCTCAAGATGTTTCATCCACTGCTCCCTCTGCGAAGTCAGGATGAGCTCTGCAACTTAACCCTTGTAATCCTCAGGTCCTTTCGCAGGCTTTGCAAAATCAGGGAGCCCATGCAACGTAAGTTAGAGAAGGCATGAGCTTCTGAGTCCTCTGGGTCACCAAGGATGACATTGTCAGCAGAAGCAGCCTCTCCCCAACCACGTACAACTCCTGGGGTTTCTGGGGAATCAAAACCATCCCTTGAAGACTGCTGTATGCTATCCTCTACATCCATGCTGCCGAAATCCTCCTCATCCTCCTGTGTGTTTTGTGGCCCTGCAGGAATGATATCTGCTTAAAGGGGGCCTTGTGAGGAAAGGAAGTCCTCCTCTTCCTCCCGCTGTTCTGCCTCAAGTGCCCTGTCCATGATTCCACGCAACATGTGCTCCAGCAGGTAGACTAGCGGGATAGTGTCACTGATGCATGCATCGTCCCGGGTCACCATCCTTGTGGCCACCTCAAATGGTGACACGACGATGCATGCATCCTTAATCAAAAGCCACTGGCGTGGAGAAAAAAAGCCAAGCTCACCTGACCCTGTGCCATACTCACACAGGTACTCATTGATGGCCCTCTGCTGCGTGTGCAGCCACTGCAGCATTGTGAACGTTGAGTTCCACCTTATGGGCATGTCACAAATGAGGCGGTTGGTGGGCAGGTTGAATTCCCGTTGAATGTCAGATAAGCGCGCACTGGCATTGAACAAACAGCGGAAATGGCCAGACTTTTCTGGCCTGCTTCAGGAGATCTTGGAAGCCCGGATATCTGCTCAAGAAACGCTGCACCACCAGATTCAGAACATGTGTCAAATGTCCCTGTCGGAGGGCGGAGAGAAGGTTGGTGCCATTATCGCATACAACCATTCCTGGCTCAAGCGGTCGTGGCGTCAACCATCTCTGAGCCTACAGAATCTCTGCACCGGTGTGACTCCTATCCCCTAGACAGGCCAACTGAAGCCCAGCATGGCATCTTTTAGACTGACTGCTTGCGTAGCCCCTTGAACGCTTAGGGAGCACTGCTGCTTCAGAGGAGAATTGAGCAGAAGAGGACATGGAGGAGGAGGAGGTGGTGGAGTAGCCAGATGTGGCAGAACCAGCTTTTTGGAGGCGTGGTGGCAAAACAAGCTCCAGCACTGAACCCTGTCCTGCATCCTTCCCAGCTGCCAGCAGAGTTACCCAGTGCACCGTGAAAGAAATGCAACATCCCTGTCCATGCCTGCTAGATGAAGAGTTGACTCAGCAGTAATAATGTTCACCTTCCTGCTGACCGCTTTGTCCAACGAGGCCAAAACACTACCTTCCACATGACGGTAGAGAGCTGAAATGGCCTTACGCGAAAAGAAATGCCTTTTTGGTACCTGCCACTGTGGTGCAGCACATTCCACAAATTCGCAAAAGGGAGCTGAGTCTACCAGTTGAAAAGGCAGCAACTGTAATGCTAGCAATTTTGCTAAGCTAGCATTAAGACGCTGAGCATGTGGATGGCTGGGACAGTATTTCTTTCTACGGTTCAGCAAATGGGGTAGCGAAATTTGCCTGCTGCTTAAATCAAGTGTGGTGTACTGCTAGCAGATTGGGTGCAAGTCTCTGTGCCACTCATTGCTATGCCATCATCCCTCTCAATGCTGGTATTTGAGAAGGCATGAGGTATAGTAGGGTTAGAGATCGCAGATGAGGAGCAAGGTGATGGATGCTCGTTTTGATCTGGTGCCTCTTTCAGGTGCTGTTGCCAACGGACTGCATGGCAGGTCGTCATATGCCTTTTCAAGCATGTGGTGCCCAAGCGGCTGGTGTTCTGGCCACGCTTGATCCGCTTTAGACAGATGTTGCAAACAGCAACACTGTGGTCTACTGCACATGTGCTTAAAAAAAACCCACATTAATGAACTTTTTGGAGTCCGCGGGGATTTTGCAGCACCCTGCACCTGTGGAGCTCTGTGCTGTGAAACAATAGGTTGGCTACTGCTATGGCGGCCCCTGGAGCATATCCTGCCTCGTTTGGAGTTTCTTTGTCTCCAAGAGATGATCAGACAGACAGAAACAATAGGAATGCACAACGAGGAGACCCACAATCATCCCACCCCACCTCAGACTGTCCACCACCAGAGACAATCTCAATACAATGTCTCAGCCCTCTGAAAAGGTGGAATTCGTTTTTCAAATCAGAGGAACCTTATTGATAAATGTTTCTGTCCCAAGTGAAGGAGCTTCTCCAACCCAGTCTGCAGGAGGGCCACCATATTCCCTCTCCAGCCCAGTCTTGCAGGAGGGCCACCATATTCCCTCTCCAACCCAGTCTGCAGGAGGGCCACCATATTCCCTCTCCAACCCAGTCTGCAGGAGGGCCACCATATTCCCTCTCCAACCCAGTATACAGGAAGGCCACCATATTCCGTCTCCCACCCAGTCTGCAGGAGGGCCACCCTATTCCCTCTGACCATTAACCTGTACTTGATTATTACACCTTTCCATCCACTTCAGAAGGGAAGCTCCATTGTCCTTATTCAGAGAAGAAATCCCAGCCTCACTCTCAGTGTCCATTATTAGAGAATGATCGGCTCTCTCCATGGTGGGCCACAATCAGTGGGCAGAAGACTTGCCCCTAGTCCTCTCCAAAAGCCTCGTCCTAGCTGGATCTGTCACAATCTCTGCAGCACTCACAGGAGCACACATCTCTATAATCCCCCCCCCCCCCCCCCCAATACTCTCACCAAGCACATTTCCATACCTCATACTCCCAATTTTCACAGAGCAGGCAGCTTACTCTTCATATCTCCCCAGCACTCACAGAGCACACATTTCCATAACCCCCTCCCGAGCACTCACAGAGCACATATCTCCATAACTGCCCCCTCCCCCCAGCACTCACAGAGTTCACAGCTTCCTCCCCCAGTACTCACTGTGTAATATTTGAGTTTGCGGTTGTGTAGGTGGATGATATTTGTACAGACTCCGTTCAGGAAGTCCTGAGAATGGGAGACGAGAACCAGAATTCTCCGGAAGCTGAAAATCAGAGAAGAAAGACTGACTGAGGAGGACAGACGGCCACCAAACATTTCTTCAGGAAATTCCGACACCGGCGGGGCTCAGCGCACACAGCTTTATAGACAAAACAGGGACTCACGATTTCAGCTCCTCCTCCAGCCACACACACGCCTCCAGATCCAGGTGATTGGTGGGCTCATCCAGAAGTAACATAAATGGCCGGATGAACAAAGCCCTGAGAACAAAGAGAAGGGTTAATAGAGTAAGAGTCCACGCCCCACCACACAACCGCAGGTCCGCGCCCCACCACAACAGATCTGCTCAATACCTGGCCAGAGCAACTCGCATCCTCCATCCACCACTGAAGTCCTTCAGTTTCTTCCTCTGCATGGCTGGAGAAAAGCCTAAACCATGCAGAATACGCGACGCTCGCACCTCCGATTTGGCAGCGTCCAACTCCTCCAGCCGCTCGTAGATCTCCAGCAGCTTCTCACACTCCGCTACGAACACAAGAAGACAGGGACAGGAAAGAAGAGATGAAAAAAAATGGATTTTTGTCTTACCGTAAAATCATTTTCTCTGAGGTTCACCGACAGACAGAGCTTCAAGTCCTCAGACCATTGGGCTTATGCTCTTGCTCTCTAGGAGTAGGACTAGGCAGAAACCTTTTTGGTTACGCCCCTGGGGGTCATCCCAGAGGGTATACCATCACTTCCTGCTGTAGGGACTTCCAGTTTGTAACAAGCAGTGTCAGAAGAACAAATAATTCAACCCCAAAAGAGGGGCGGCTGCTGTGTGTCTGTCAGTGAACCTCAGAGAAAAGGATCCAGTTTTCTCTTTCGTTCACTGACAGACACAGCTTCAAGTCTTCAGACCATTGGGATGTCCCAAAGCAGTGCAACATAAAGGGTGGGAAAAAACAGCAAAGAATTCCCAACAAGGCTAAACATAGCCAACCAACAGGAGCTCAACAAGGAACAACTGGAGATCACCACCAGAAAAAAAATGTCACCCTCAAGCAGAGATGTATAGTAACTAAGTAGAACTACTTCACTACTGTACTTAGTACGGAAAGGCGGTATCTGTACTTTCCTGGAGTAGAATTTTTTTCTCCTACTTCCACTTTTACTTCACTACATTTTTTCGATGATTTCAATACTTCTACTCCGATATTTTTTTTTTGTGCTGCATAGTTACTCGTTACTATTATAAAAATTACCACTGCCAGAACAGTAGATGGCAGGATTCATGAAGTTCAAAAAAAATTTGTATAATGTCATGTGTACTTTTGACTTTTCTTTAAATAACTTTAATACATTTTTTACTTCTTTCTTTAATAACTATATAACACAGTACTGGTACTTTTACTTTCAGTACTTGAGTAGCAAAATTAAAAAAAAAAAAAAAAAACTACTTGCAATACTTAAGTACAAAAAATGTTGAATACTTTAGTACTTCTACTCAAGTCACTTTTTGATCGAGCACTTCCACTTCTACTCAAGTCACTTTTTGATCGAGCACTTGTACTTTTACTCAAGTATGGGTTTTGAGTACTTTATACAACTCTGCCCTCAAGAAGTGGAAGCCTCTGCAACCGCAGCCTGCAAAACTTTGCGGCCAAACGCCGCATTTGAAGATGCAAGTACATCCACTTAACATAATTTTGTGAATGTGTATATAGACGACCAAGTAGCCGCCTTGCACCTGAACCACTGACTCCTGATGACGGAAGGCCCATGAGACACAGAGCCCTCGTGGAATGCACTTGTAACGGAACAGGGCACCCCGACCAGGTACCTCTGTTGACGGATGCTCCTAGTGCTTCCCGAGGGCTCCAAGCACTCCACCAGACACCGTAACCACTTCAGACCCCACGAACCGCCGCAGCTTGGTTAGGGTCTTGGCATCTCCTACCCACCCTGGACCTACGACAAGGCTCCCGGTTCCTGTGGTGAACCTCTCTTTCCCCAGAGAGTACAGCAGAACAAGCTCTTGCAAGAGCTCAGTGATTCTCTAAGGGAGTAAGGAGGACATAGCAATCCCTTGTAGCATATCCCCCAATAAGAGACAGAACTCTAGATTGAGGTTGAATGAACTCAGCACAACTTTATTGAACACGACTTATATACAGTTTTCACCCACAAAGTTACCACCCAGGTGGACCTTGTTGAAGACTGAACATAATATTCACCATCCAATAGGAACAGAGTTTTACACTCTCATACAGTGTACAAAATATACAATGTGGGACAATCCCCCCTCCCCCTTAGCATCCAATCCACATTCCTATAAGTTTATCTTAAAGGCAGACAGACAGAACAAAGGTGAGCTCATTACCACACTTAACAATAGGTAAATGGAAAAACTGTCTCAGACCCTATTTTAGACAAAAGCACTTCAATGATTAGCAGACATGATGTCTCTCATAGTTCCTGGACACCCAAATTAGGAGCTGCACTTCCTGTGCCTGACAGTGAATAGAAATAAAATAGATCTCCATATTTCCTGACAGATATTGTTAATGCATATTATTGTCCCATTTGAAGTAGTCCAACCATATTCTCAGTGTTCACTACCCTCTTGGTCACCCTGCATCCATAACAGATGCAGGGTGACTTAAACATAAGAGAGCCCCATAAGGCTGGGCATGGTGCCCCCCAACCTCTCTAAAGGAATTTGGAGTCCACAACCCCCATGCCTAAAGTGACTCCTGTCACAGCACTTTAACAGGGAAAGGAGGCACCTGACCCTTAATGAAGTAGGCCTGTATCACCGTCTGCCTGATTCACTTGGAAATGGTTGCAGCAGATGTGGCCTACCCCTTAAGAGGTCCATCAGTAAGAACAAACAAGGAATCGGATTTCCCAATCGGTTCAGTCACTGCCAGGTAAACCCGAATTGCTCTTACCACATCTAAGGAATGAACGGCAATTTTCTTAGGCTGTTTAGGCATAGGACAGAAGGACAGTAGCACAATGTCCTCATTCAAATAAACCCCTGAGACAACCTTAGGAAGGAACTCCTGACAGGGTCTTAACACCACTTTATCCCTATGAATCACCAAGTAAGTGATCAATAGGACAACGCAGCCAACTCCGACACGCGGCGAACGGAATATCGACTAAGAAAGCCACCTTCTGCGACAGAGTGAGCAGAGGAATTTCTGGAATATTTTCAAAGGCAGGGCTCTGAAGCACCGACAGAATCAAATTGAGATCCCATGGAGGTACCAGGAATTGCACCGGAGGAGCCAGATGGCGAACTCCCTACACAAAAGTGTGAACCAAGGACTTACCCGCCAATGGCCTTTGGAAAAAAATAGCCAAGGCAGAAATCTGGCCGTTGATGGTGCCCAGAGCCAAACGTTGATCTACACCATAGGTGTCCAACCTCTTGGCTTCTCTGGGCCACATTGAGAGCAGAGAAATTTTCTCGGGCCACATATAAAATATAAACTATAGTTAAGGTATACAAGTAATAAAACGCCGCCGCACCCCCCCCCCCCGCACTAATTTAACACAACTAGAAGATGATCAAATGAAATGGAATCAGTATACAGAGGTTTACTTCTTCTGAGAGATATTAAAGGAACACTCTAATCACCATCACCACGTCAGTGATTTGAAGTGGTTATGGTGGTAGGAGTCAGAAACACTGCACATGCTCGCCTCCCCCCTCCCCTCTAAGGCAGCCTCTGCCTACCATTAGTTGGAAGCCGTTGTGGCCGTGCCCCCGACCCGACTTCCTTCCCCCCTCAGCAGGGCAGTGGGCCGCATTGCCTGGGGTTCTGGGCAGCATGTGGCCCCCCGGGCCGCAGGTTGGACATGCCTGATCTACACCCCAAATTGTAGAAACTCCAACAGGCGAAACACAGAAAAGGAGCGGGGAGAAACCCCCTGCAACTCACACCAAGTAATGTACGCCTTCCAAACTCGATGACAAACATTCATAGTAGATTTTCTAGCCTTGAACAGCGTAGGAATCACCGACTCCGACAGCCGTCTGTCTTTCAGCACCTGGCTTTCAATAGCCACGCCGTTAAAGCCAGCGACCGTAAAGCAGGAAGGAAGATTGGTCCCTGAGACAGAAGATCTTCCCTGAGAGGAAGTTTCCAAGGGACATCTGCTACCAGCCTTACCAGGCCTACCTACCAGGACCGGCGAGGCCAGTCTGGTGCCACCAGAATGAGTGAAATCCCTTCTACCTCGATTCTGCATAGCAGTCTCAACAGAAGCTGTATTGGAGGAAAGGCATAAAGCAGACGATACTGACCCCAAGGGGCCACCAGAGCATCTGCAGTGTCAGCCAGAGGATCCCGAGACCTCGACACAAACCTCTGAACCTTCCTGTTGAGACGGGAAGCCAGCAGGTCCATATCCGGATACCCCACCGAAGACACAGATGACGAAATACCTCCGTAAACCGGAAATGACGTCACACGGCTCCTCCCGACTCTTTGAGAGTGTATTAAGAAGATAGAGGGGCTGTGGAAAATTGATATTCATCTATCCATCCATCCTCAGGATTATCATCCGTTCAAGTGATATTTATCACAGACACGCTCTTTTGAGTGTGCATTGAGGTGAGCGGCCATTGCACACAGTTTTTATTGGAGTCCACTGGAGTGATACATCACGGTCATCAGACAACACTTTTTGCACTCATTTGCTTGCATTCACAAGGAAGTCACCAAATATATTTGGTGTTTACCTGCTCAAGTCACTTCACTGTTGGGAGTCACCATTTGTTCACAATATTCACTATATGGACTGTTTTTAGTTTTTACTTTATGCCAGTTCATTTTGTTGATCCCGCCACCTTTATTGCTGCACTGTATCACTTTTTCTGGTATATCACGTGCACTATTATATCACGTGCACTATTATATCACGTGCACTATTATGTAGCATTCTTTATCCATCTTGGATTTTTTAAGAGAAGAAGATTGCTTTAACACATTTATCCATCTGTACCATTTATTATTCTGATTATCATTTATCGATTTATATACTTTTACGATGTTTTAATATGTAGATCATCTTTTACTGACATACAACTTTTATTATTTATTCATCTCGTACAGATTTGCACTTATTTATCCATCTGTACCGTACATTTACATCATATAAGTGAAAGTTTCTTTATACATTCCTTCTATATTGGATCCACAGATTGGATGATATATTCTATTCACCATTTGCAAATTATCCATCTGTACGGATGTGTTATTTATCCATCTGTACCCTCTTTCTTTCTTTTTCCCACTATTTTGAAAAATATATCAATTAGATACCTTTTATCCAACACTTCTCATATTTATACTTGGAATATGTGGATATTTTTGAATTATGAAATCATATATATATGAATTTGCGCCGATTTTTAAATTATTTTGCACATTGTCACTTTACAGTGGGGACACTGAATAGAATTCGCTGCTTTTTCTGATTGAATTTGATTCAAGTTGTTTTATTTATCACAGCTTTTTATCACTGGAGTCAGAACCCTGATGTAGCGCATTGGTCCTCGCTCTTTACTTAGTCTGTAATTCCAATCCTCCAATGTCTGTACCCACACAGTACCCCAGGCAATTTGTCACGAACGCAGCATTACTAACCCAGCCAACCTCGGCCTCTCTCGTAGAACATACCCGCTGTGGGGGAGAAGCGTGGACTGGCCCTTCTCCCTGGAGTCCTTTCAGCCGCTGGAGAGAAGACAGGGTGGTGGGGCTCACTCCCTCATGCTGTTGGGGATCTGGGCCGACTGCCCAGCATCCCTGGGATATAGAGGGGAAGACTGCAGTCCAATCCACTACCACAGGAACTCCATCTTTTGTCTGTTGAGGGCAGAGGCCAGCCGCACTCTGCTCTGTTGCCAGCTCTTCTGCTGGGTTGGTGTCATCATTCTGGGGCGCCGTCTGCTGCTGGGAAGAGGAGTCGGCTGCTCCATCTTCCTTACCCTCATCTGGCGGTTGGGACAACCTTTCTCTGGTACTGTCACCCAGATGCACAGATCCTGGCTGGGGAGGGAAGACCGTTTCCTCCGCTCTGACTGACTGTTGGGGAGGGAGGACAACAACCTCCTCTCCCTTCTCACCCTGGGCCTCCGGAACTGCCCCAGGTGTGGGGCAGAGGTCGTTGACTGTCCGACTGCCAGCGCTTAAGCTGGGTGTTGAAGCTTCACTTCACCAGCTTGTCGCTGGGGCAAGGGGCCGATTTCCCCAGCTTCCTGGAACTCTGTAGCTGTTGCGGGTGCTGGGCAGAGGTTGATAGCACTCTGCCCTGTTGCCAGTACTTCTGCTGGGGACTCTGCATAATCCTCTCTGGCTAACTGTTTGGGGGGGGGGGGGGGTGGAGACTGGCTTCCTCCGCTCCCAGACTGTGGATCTCTCACTGGGGAGGAAGGGTGACCACCTTCTTCTCCGAACTGTGCAGCTGCTGTAGGGGAGTGATCACCACCTTCTCATCCTGGGCCTCTTCTCTCAGGAAGGCTGAAGCTGCTGTTGGTGTTGGGCAGAGCTCAGTGATGTTAGGCCCTGATGCCAGCTGTTCTGCAGGAAAGTAAACTGAAAAGTCAGTGGCCTTGCACACATCTTCCTGGGTCACCAATTGTTACAGGCAGAGGTCAGCAGCAATAGACCTGGATGCCGCTCTTCTGTAGGCTCACTGGTTTGTTCCTCCTCAGCAGAAAAGTCTATTAAATCCCCAGTCTCTGGAATTGCTGAAAGTCCAGGACATGGGCTGGTGGCACTTGGGCTCAGTGCCAACACTTTGGCGGGTGATTTATCATCCATATCATCCTCCAATGGAAAGTCCATTAAATCTGTGATCCATGGTTGGGGAATGAAGATGGCTTCCTCTTCTCCCATCCCTTTATCCAGTGACTGGACAGACGCATTCCTCCATCCAAGCTGTGCAGAAACAGGTTCATCCAGGTGAGTCAGCACTTGCTGCATCCGCCATAAGACCTCCGCATCCAAAACCGTGGGTGAGCAAAGCACACTATTACTGTGCCACATTGTCCATTCTTCAGTCAGGATTTCTGGACTGTCAGCCGGTACTTCTGGATATTCCCAGGCCCGGCGCTGAGCAGAGTCTAGCAGCCGTCTGTAGGCGATCTCCAGCTCCCATTCCTGATTGGCTAGAAATTCCAAACCTTACAGTGCCCAGAACACTTCTGAAATATTCAGGATCTGTTCTCTGTATTCCAAGATTTCCTCCAAATCGCTCCCAAAGTCGGGGTCCTCGGACAGCCTCTATAATAATAGCCCCAGGCCGCCATAGCAAAAGCCTTCCATTGGGCTGTCGTCCGCTGTCCATGGGCACACTTGGGTTACATACCAGCGGAGGGCTCTGTAGCTCTCATCCAACCGCATCTCCACCTGGACCAGTCTGCTTAACTCCGCTTTCCATTCCTTGTGCGGTTGTCTTCCCAAAAACACCATTCACACTTCGTACTGCGACCAGTACCTTTCCTGGATGGAGGGGAGGATTTTTCCCTGGTGTCACTGCTCACGGGCTAGCGCTTCCTTCCAGAGTTCCCAGCTGAATACATTACGCCATCCTAGCAGGACCTTCTCTGACACCGGTCCCCTGTGCTGAGGACCTTTTCTGACACTGGTCCCCTGTGCTGAGGACCTTCTGACACCGGTCCCCTGTGCTGAGGACCTTCTCTGACACTGGTCCCCTGTGCTGAGGACCTTCTCTGACACCGGTCCCCTGTGCTGAGGACCTTCTCTGACACCGGTCCCCTGTGCTGAGGACCTTCTCTGACACTGGTCCCCTGTGCTGAGGACCTTCTCTGACACCGGTCCCCTGTGCTGTATCCGCATCTCTCGCAACCTCCTTCCGAATTCCTCTTCCATGGCGGCTGATATCTGTACCTCTCCTCTTCTGTTATCCGGACCTTGGATCCCGGTGGAGGTTTGGATGTCCCAGACTGCAGGAAGCATCCCACCGCTTGCCACCAATGTGACGGAACCTCAGACCCACACTGTACTTGTGGGCTTCCGTCAGTATACGGCTTTCTCCAATCTTGCACATAGATATCAGATTTTCCCAGCTGCCCTCATACAAAGCTAGCCGACAACTTAGCTTGTACTGGAATCTTCTACTTTATTGAACAGTCACACAGTATTTATATACAGCATGGATCTCCCCCTCCTGATCAGATTACCACACACAGGTCAGGGGTTGCCTGATTACATTATCATATGCAATTGAAATTGTATACAGAAATAGAACCTCCAACACAAACAGTATACTATTTCCACATAGCAACTAACAGATGACAATGATTCAATCAACCTGAGTCAATTAACTAGCAGACTGCCGTATTCGAGCTCCTGCAATACAATACACATTATCTCTATACACAAACAATAGGGAAAGCCTGTCTCTGACATTGAAGGACATGGAATACACATTATCTCTATACACAAACAATAGGGAAAGCCTGTCTCTGACATTGAAGGACATGGTACAGAAGCCAATGTGATTGGCTCTTTCAATGAACATGGTAAGAATCAAAGAGGAAAATATATTTCTTGAGATACATGGCTGACAAATATTACTGTCCCACTTGAAGCAATCCAAAATCCAAACCATTAAGTATCTGTCCTTCACTCCCAGTGACGGTGAGTACACTACTCACCATACCACGGTCACCAGGCAGGCGCCACTCCCAGCAGTCCACCACACCATGTTGGAATGGGGGTGCTGCGGCCTGAGGTACGCTGCGACTCTGGTCATGGCTGCTTTCTGTCGTGACCAGGGCTATGCAACCCACCAAGGTGTTTCACTCGCCGGTCAGTCCCCCTCCATGTCGTGGCCAACCAAGCGTGGAGCTAATAGTTGAGTCACGCTCGTAGGCCAGACTGGGAAGACCGCAAGGATCTAGAATATCCAGTGCTTCGCCCAGTCCGGCTGTCGATTGCAGCTCTCACAGGAACAAAAATAATAAAGAAAGCAGAGAGCCAGGAGCGCCGGATCCCAGCAGAGAGCCAGGTCATTGCTCCTGACTAGGCAGAAAAAAAACTGGAGTCCTACAGCAGGAAGTGATGGTATAATCTCTGGGACCGCCCCAGGGGCGGAACCAAAAAGGTTTCCGCCCAGTCCTACTCCTGAAGAGAGAGAGCAGCATAAGCCCAATGGTGTGAGGAATTGAAGCTGAGTCTGTCAGAGAACAAAAGAGAAAAGAAGATGGACGGATTCTATAGACCAACAGTTCCCGACAGGGACTAACAGAGAGGGTGGGCAGGAGAGGAGGACTAACACCCCACCACCTTCACACGCCAAACCCCCCACCACCTTCACACGCCAAACCCCCACGACCCCACCACCTTCACACGCCAAACCCCCACCACCTTCACACGCCAAACCCCCAACATCTCACCAATTTCACACATCAAGCCCCTATTATCCCACCATCATCTCACCATCTTCATGTGCCAGGCGTTCGGCCTCCTTTTCCAGCATGGTTCTCTGGGTGTCCACCTCCATCACACAATAGAGTGCCGTCTTCTCACTGGGTGGCATCTCCCGTGTCAGATGATATATGTCAATGTGTTCTGGGATCGGCACCTCTCGCCCACCCATTGCCGACAAGAGCATTGATTTTCCTATGAAGAAAAGAGGGAGAGATCGGGGGGGGGGGAGGGGGGACGAGGGCAGAGAAGGGGGGGGGGGGGGAGGGCAGAGAAGGGGGGGGGGGGGGGAGAGGGCAGAGAAGCAGAGAAGAAGGGGGAAAGAGGGCAGAGAAGTGAGTACAATGCAGGTGTGTGACCGCCAACCCCTCCCCATACATCTTACAATGAGGGTCACCTTACCTGTCCCATTCAGGCCAATGAGACCATAGCGGCGGCCGGAGTTGAGTTCCAGCGTGGTGTCACTCAGTAATTCCTGCCCATGGAATGTCAGGGACATGTTGATGATGTGAACGTCTGTGCTGTTTGGATGCGATGCCAAAACACCGGTCACTGCCCGGGCGGCGGCCTTACGGAGTTCAAACTCCTCCATCTGCTGAGTCACCTCATCCACTTCTACAAAGAGAGAGAAAGGAGAGTCAGAGAGAGAAAGGAGAGAGAGTCAGAGAGAGAAAGGAGAGAGAGAGTCAGAGAGAGAAAGGAGAGTCAGAGAGAGAAAGGAGAGTCAGAGAGAGAAAGGAGAGAGAGAGTCAGAGAGAGAAAGGAGAGTCAGAGAGAGAAAGGAGAGTCAGAGAGAGAAAGGAGAGAGAGTCAGAGAGAGAAAGGAGAGAGAGAGTCAGAGAGAGAGTCAGAGAGAGAAAGGAGAGAGAGAGTCAGAGAGAGAAAGGAGAGAGAGTCAGAGAGAGAAAGGAGAGAGAGTCAGAGAGAGAAAGGAGAGTCACCTTCTTAGGCCTCATGTACACCGCTACTGGTAAACGGACGTTTAGGCCCCTGAACCCTCCTCTAGGTTATCTTATCGGCCCACCCACACCGCGCCCATTACAGTCAGCGGAGTTCAGGGACATTTTTTGGTAAGCAATTATTTGCGTTCAGGATGTTCAGAACGCGTGTTTACCGGCGTTTCAAACGCAAAACGCGACCAAACGCGTTCACCCGTGTTTAGCGCTTGCGTTTTCAGGTCATATATATATACACACACACGGTCACCCTGGCATGGCAGAGTCAGGTCACCCTAAACTCCGGTCACCCTGGCATGGCAGAGTAGGGTCATGCAGCTGCCATGCCAGGGTGATCTGACTCTGCAGATTTTGGGTTAGGGGTATACTAAAAAACATATTTCTGTTGCATTGTGGGTATTTGGGGGGGTCTCCAGAAGTGTTTTGCAAAAAACGCCTCTGAACGCAAACGCCGCTAAACGCGGCACAACGGGCGTTTTTAAATGTCGTTCTGTAGCTGTCAAGTTCCAGCGTTCAAAAGACTTTTTAAAACGTCCCGTCTACATTGTAGCCTTATGTGTTCCGGGGACACCGTCCAATGAGAACCAACCGCAACCTTCTGTATGGTCAGCCATCAGACCTTCTCCCTGTTATTCATGTATGGGCCGGCTGCCACCCCCCACCTTCATGGCCTCCGCCTGCCACACCCAACCTCCGCCAGGCACGCTACTCCCATCGCCACCCCCATAGGGGACCAATCCCCCCCATCCCCCACAGGGGACCAATCCCCCCCATAGGGGACCAATCCCCCCCATCCCCCACAGGGGACCAATCCCACCCATCGCCACCCCCATAGGGGATCAATCCCCCCCATCGCCACCCCCATAGGGGACCAATCCCCCCCCCATCGCCTCCGACCAATCCCCCCATCGCCACCCCCATAGGGGATCAATCCCCCCCCATCGCCACCCCCATAGGGGACCAATCCCCCCCATCGCCTCCCCTATAGGGGACCAATCCCCCCCCATCGCCTCCCCTATAGGGGACCAATCCCCCCCCCCATCGCCTCCCCTATAGGGGACCAATCCCCCCCATCCCCCACAGGGGACCAATCCCCCCCATAGGGGACCAATCCCCCCCATCGCCACACCCATAGGGGACCAATCCCCCCCATCCCCACAGGGGACCAATCCCACCCATCGCCACCCCCACAGGGGACCAATCCCCCCCATCGCCACCCCCACAGGGGACCAATCCCCCCCATCGCCACCCCCACAGGGGACCAATCCCCCCCCCATCGCCACCCCCATAGGGGACCAATCCCCCCCCATAGGGGACCAATCCCCCCCATCGCCACCCCCATAGGGGACCAATCCCCCCCCATCGCCACCCCCATAGGGGACCAATCCCCCCCCATCGCCACCCCCATAGGGGACCAATCCCCCCCCATCGCCACCCCCATAGGGGACCAATCCCCCCCATCGCCTCCCCTATAGGGGACCAATCCCCCCCCCCATCGCCTCCCCTATAGGGGACCAATCCCCCCCCCCATCGCCTCCCCTATAGGGGACCAATCCCCCCCATCCCCCACAGGGGACCAATCCCCCCCATAGGGGACCAATCCCCACCATCGCCACACCCATAGGGGACCAATCCCCCCCATCCCCACAGGGGACCAATCCCCCCCCATCGCCACCCCCATAGGGGACGAATCCCCCCCCATCGCCACCCCCATAGGGGACCAATCCCCCCCCATCGCCACCCCCATAGGGGACCAATGCCCCCCCCATCGCCACCCCCACAGGGGACCAATCCCCCCCATCGCCACCCCCACAGGGGACCAATCCCCCCCATCGCCACCCCCATAGGGGACCAATCCCCCCCCATCGCCACCCCCATAGGGGACCAATCCACCCCCATAGGGGACCAATCCCCCCCATCGCCACCCCCATAGGGGACCAATCCCCCCCATCGCCACCCCCATAGGGGACCAATCCCCCCCCATCGCCACCCCCATAGGGGACCAATCCCCCCCCATCGCCTCCCCTATAGGGGACCAATCCCCCCCCCCATCGCCTCCCCTATAGGGGACCAATCCCCCCCCCATCGCCTCCCCTATAGGGGACCAATCCCCCCCCCCATCGCCTCCCCTATAGGGGACCAATCCCCCCCATCCCCCACAGGGGACCAATCCCCCCCATAGGGGACCAATCCCCCCCATCGCCACACCCATAGGGGACCAATCCCCCCCATCCCCACAGGGGACCAATCCCCCCCATCGCCACCCCCATAGGGGACCAATCCCCCCCCATCGCCACCCCCATAGGGGACCAATCCCCCCCCATCGCCACCCCCATAGGGGACCAATGCCCCCCCCATCGCCACCCCCATAGGGGACCAATCCCCCCCATAGGGGACCAATCCCCCCCATCGCCACCCCCATAGGGGACCAATCCCCCCCCATCGCCACCCCCATAGGGGACCAATCCCCCCCCATCGCCTCCCCTATAGGGGACCAACCCCCCCCCCCCCATCGCCTCCCCTATAGGGGACCAATCCCCCCCATCCCCCACAGGGGACCAATCCCCCCCATAGGGGACCAATCCCCCCCATCGCCACACCCATAGGGGACCAATCCCCCCCATCCCCACAGGGGACCAATCCCACCCATCGCCACCCCCACAGGGGACCAATCCCCCCCATCGCCACCCCCATAGGGGACCAATCCCCCCCATCGCCACCCCCATAGGGAACCAATCCCCCCCATCGCCACCCCCATAGGGGACCAATCCCCCCCATCGCCACCCCCATAGGGGACCAATCCCCCCCATCGCCACCCCCATAGGGGACCAATCCCCCCCTTTCTCCTCCCCTATAGGGGACCAATCCCCCCCCCATCGCCTCCCCTATAGGGGACCAATCCCCCCCATCGCCACACCCATAGGGGACCAATCCCCCCCATCCCCACAGGGGACCAATCCCCCCCATCGCCACCCCCATAGGGGACCAATCCCCCCCCATAGGGGATCAATCCCCCCCATCGCCACCCCCATAGGGGATCAATCCCCCTCATCACCACAGGGGACCAATCCCCCCCATCGCCTCCCCCATAGGGGACCAATCCCCCCCCATCGCCTCCCCTATAGGGGACCAATCCCCCCCCCCCCCCATCGCCTCCCCTATAGGGGACCAATCCCCCCCATCGCCTCCCCCATAGGGGACCAATCCCCCCCATCGCCTCCCCCATAGGGGACCAATCCAAGAGGTCTGTGCTGTACGATTGGTTGGGGGGAGGGTCAGGTGATCTTGGGGTGTGGACAATGAGGTCTGTGCTGTAGGATTGGTTGGGGGAGGGTCAGGCAATCTGTGGGTGACTCACCTGCAGCTGTGGTGCCATTGGCTGTTTGTGGCTCCGCCTCCTCTGAGGCGGCCTCTCCATTTTCCTTCTTAGGCCTCTGACGAGCCTTGGCTGCCTCCTTTTTCTTGGCTGCCTTCTTCTTGGCGAGGTCAGAGGGCATGTCTGCAGGTCAAAGGTCACAGGATTTGGACAGCCTGAGAGGAGGAGAAGAGAGCATGTCATCGTCCAATCATTACGCAGCATTCATATTCCCATCCCCCACTTCCCTGGATCAGGCTGTAGGAGTTATGGGAGGAGCAATGACCCGCGGAGCGCCAATCACATCCCAATCTTTACTGAAGAATGATGACATCACAGGGCTGATGAAGGGTCCCATGCCTCGGAAACCCTGCGCTGTCCTCTGTGATGTCATCGTTCTTCAACAAAGAGTGGAAGTGATTGGCGCTCCGCTGTGGGGGGAGGGGGGGGGCAATTCTCCAATCGTTACCACCACCCTGGCTCCTCCCAGAATGTGTATAACCACACCCCTCATCTAATCCCCTCCCACCCAGACTATAACTCCACCCCTCATCTAATCCCCTCCTACCCAGACTATAACCACACCCCTCATCTAATCCCCTCCCACCCAAACTGTAACCACACCCCTCATCTAATCCCCTCCCACCCAGACTATAACCCCACCCCTCATCTAATCCCCTCCTACCCAGACTATAACCCCACCCCTCATCTAATCCCCTCCCACCCAGACTGTAACCCCACCCCTCATCTAATCCCCTCCCACCCAGACTATAACCCCACCCCTCATCTAATCCCCTCCCACCCAGACTATAACCCCACCCCTCATCTAATCCCCTCCTACCCAGACTATAACCCCACCCCTCATCTAATCCCCTCCCACCCAGACTGTAACCACACCCCTCATCTAATCCCCTCCCACCCAGACTATAACCACACCCCTCATCTAATCCCCTCCCACCCAGACTATAACCCCACCCCTCATCTAATCCCCTCCCACCCAGACTGTAACCACACCCCTCATATAAACCCCTCCCACCCAGACTATAACCCCACCCCTCATCTAATCCCCTCCCACCCAGACTATAACCACACCCCTCATCTAATCCCCTCCCACCCAGACTATAACCCCACCCCTCATCTAATCCCCTCCCACCCAGACTAACCACACCCCTTATCTAATCCCCTCCCACCCAGACTATAACCCCACCCCTCATCTAATCCACTCCCACCCAGACTAACCACACCCCTCATCTAATCCCCTCCCACCCAGACAATAACCACACCCCTCATCTAATCCCCTCCCACCCAGACTGTAACCCCACCCCTCATCTAATCCCCTCCCACCCAGACTAACCACACCCCTCATATAAACCCCTCCCACCCAGACTGTAACCACACCCCTCATATAAACCCCTCCCACCCAGACTATAACCACACCCCTCATCTAATCCCCTCCCACCCAGACTATAACCACACCCCTTATCTAATCCCCTCCCACCCAGACTATAACCCCACCCCTCATCTAATCCCCTCCCACCCAGACTATAACCCCACCCCTCATCTAATCCCCTCCCACCCAGACTATAACCCCACCCCTCATCTAATCCCCTCCCACCCAGACTATAACCCCACCCCTCATCTAATCCCCTCCCACCCAGACAATAACCACACCCCTCATCTAATCCCCTCCCACCCAGACTGTAACCCCACCCCTCATCTAATCCCCTCCCACCCAGACTAACCACACCCCTCATCTAATCCCCTCCCACCCAGACTGTAACCACACCCCTCATCTAATCCCCTCCCACCCAGACTATAACCCCACCCCTCATCTAATCCCCTCCCACCCAGACTATAACCCCACCCCTCATCTAATCCCCTCCCACCCAGACTGTAACCCCACCCCTTATGTAAGTCCCTCCCTCTTTTAGGGCCCATGTGATCTCTGATTGGGTCTAATCTTCTCCTCACTTTTCACAATTTCTGGGCTCCCCCCCCCGTGCCTCCACCATATGTGCCTCCCTGCCCCCCCTCCCCTGTGCCTCCCTGCCCCCCCTGTGCCTCCCTTCCCCCTCCATACCCCCCTGTGCCTCCCTGCCCCCCCCTCCATCCCCCCCTGTGCCTCCCTTCCCCCTCCATCCCCCCCTGTGCCTCCCTGCCCCCCCCTCCATCCCCCCCTGTGCCTCCCTGCCCCCACCATCTGTCTCCCCTCATTACTCATCTGTGTCCCCCTTCCCCCACCATCCCTATGCCCTCCCCCATCCTCGGTACCCCCCTCCAATCAGGGCTCTCCCCTCCTCCCCCCCGGGCCCGGTCCCCGGCTCTCCTCACCTCTCCGGGTCTCACACTCTCCTCCACGTGCCGCCGGCTCTCTGACCAATCACAGCTCCGATTACTCAGATGCCGGTGGGGAACGCGGAGCATTGTGGGAAATATAGTTCCCCGCCCCCTTCCTCTGGGGTGACGTTACATACAGCGGAACTACATCTCCCGGCATGCTCCACAAATCTGACCGAATCGCCCTCACTGCGCATGTGCGAGTCCCGGACAGCGGAGGGCGGAGCTTCATCCTCGTGACCGGACTAGAGGCAAAGGGGGTGTTGCTGCAGACTGGGGCTCCGCCCCCTCAGGCTCACGTCACATCACGGCTTTTTTTATTTTTTCAATGAACTTTATTCCTCTCCCCGCCGGAGACATTTCTGTGTTTTGCACTCAGTAGGCCTAAAAATAACTGAACCCCAAAATCATGAAAAGACCCCGAGAATAAAATCCCACTGATAAATACACTGAGGGGAATTATAGAGAATCCATAGACAGCCGATATGTTACTGTACATACGTGTGTGATAAGAGGATGTCACCGTACATACGTGTGTGATAAGAGGGTGTCACCGTACATACGTGTGTGATAAGAGGGTGTCACCGTACATACGTGTGTGATAAGAGGGTGTCACCGTACATACGTGTGTGATAAGAGGATGTCACCGTACATACGTGTGTGATAAGAGGATGTCACTGTACATACGTGTGTGATAAGAGGATGTCACTGTACATACGTGTGTGATAAGAGGATGTCACTGTACATACGTGTGTGATAAGAGGATGTCACTGTACATACGTGTGTGATAAGAGGATGTCACCGTACATACGTGTGTGATAAGAGGGTGTCACCGTACATACGTGTGTGATAAGAGGGTGTCACCGTACATACGTGTGTGATAAGAGGGTGTCACCATACATACGTGTGTGATAAGAGGGTGTCACCATACATACGTGTGTGATAAGAGGATGTCACTGTACATACGTGTGTGATAAGAGGATGTCACTGTACATACGTGTGTGATAAGAGGGTGTCACTGTACATACGTGTGTGATAAGAGGGTGTCACTGTACATACGTGTGTGATAAGAGGATGTCACCGTACATACGTGTGTGATAAGAGGGTGTCACCGTACATACGTGTGTGATAAGAGGGTGTCACTGTACATACGTGTGTGATAAGAGGATGTCACCGTACATACGTGTGTGATAAGAGGGTGTCACTGTACATACATGTGTGATAAGAGGATGTCACCGTACATACGTGTGTGATAAGAGGATGTCACCGTACATACGTGTGTGATAAGAGGGTGTCACTGTACATACGTGTGTGATAAGAGGGTGTCACTGTACATACGTGTGTGATAAGAGGATGTCACCGTACATACGTGTGTGATAAGAGGGTGTCACTGTACATACGTGTGTGATAAGAGGATGTCTCCGTACATACGTGTGTGATAAGAGGGTGTCACCGTACATACGTGTGTGATAAGAGGGTGTCACTGTACATACGTGTGTGATAAGAGGGTGTCACCGTACATACGTGTGTGATAAGAGGGTGTCACCGTACATACGTGTGTGATAAGAGGGTGTCACCGTACATACGTGTGTGATAAGAGGGTGTCACCATACATACGTGTGTGATAAGAGGGTGTCACCATACATACGTGTGTGATAAGAGGATGTCACTGTACATACGTGTGTGATAAGAGGATGTCACTGTACATACGTGTGTGATAAGAGGGTGTCACTGTACATACGTGTGTGATAAGAGGGTGTCACTGTACATACGTGTGTGATAAGAGGATGTCACCGTACATACGTGTGTGATAAGAGGGTGTCACTGTACATACATGTGTGATAAGAGGATGTCACCGTACATACGTGTGTGATAAGAGGATGTCACCGTACATACGTGTGTGATAAGAGGGTGTCACTGTACATACGTGTGTGATAAGAGGGTGTCACTGTACATACGTGTGTGATAAGAGGGTGTCACTGTACATACGTGTGTGATAAGAGGATGTCACCGTACATACGTGTGTGATAAGAGGATGTCTCCGTACATACGTGTGTGATAAGAGGGTGTCACCGTACATACGTGTGTGATAAGAGGGTGTCACTGTACATACGTGTGTGATAAGAGGGTGTCACCGTACATACGTGTGTGATAAGAGGGTGTCACCGTACATACGTGTGTGATAAGAGGGTGTCACCGTACATACGTGTGTGATAAGAGGGTGTCACCATACATACGTGTGTGATAAGAGGGTGTCACCATACATACGTGTGTGATAAGAGGATGTCACTGTACATACGTGTGTGATAAGAGGGTGTCACTGTACATACGTGTGTGATAAGAGGGTGTCACTGTACATACGTGTGTGATAAGAGGATGTCACCGTACATACGTGTGTGATAAGAGGGTGTCACTGTACATACATGTGTGATAAGAGGATGTCACCGTACATACGTGTGTGATAAGAGGGTGTCACTGTACATACGTGTGTGATAAGAGGGTGTCACTGTACATACGTGTGTGATAAGAGGGTGTCACTGTACATACGTGTGTGATAAGAGGATGTCACCGTACATACGTGTGTGATAAGAGGATGTCTCCGTACATACGTGTGTGATAAGAGGGTGTCACCGTACATACGTGTGTGATAAGAGGGTGTCACTGTACATACGTGTGTGATAAGAGGGTGTCACCGTACATACGTGTGTGATAAGAGGGTGTCACCGTACATACGTGTGTGATAAGAGGGTGTCACTGTACATACGTGTGTGATAAGAGGATGTCACTGTACATACGTGTGTGATAAGAGGATGTCACTGTACATACGTGTGTGATAAGAGGATGTCACCGTACATACGTGTGTGATAAGAGGGTGTCACTGTACATACGTGTGTGATAAGAGGGTGTCACCGTACATACGTGTGTGATAAGAGGGTGTCACCGTACATACGTGTGTGATAAGAGGATGTCACTGTACATACGTGTGTGATAAGAGGGTGTCACCGTACATACGTGTGTGATAAGAGGATGTCACTGTACATACGTGTGTGATAAGAGGGTGTCACTGTACATACGTGTGTGATAAGAGGGTGTCACTGTACATACGTGTGTGATAAGAGGATGTCACCGTACATACGTGTGTGATAAGAGGGTGTCACTGTACATACGTGTGTGATAAGAGGGTGTCACCGTACATACGTGTGTGATAAGAGGGTGTCACTGTACATACGTGTGTGATAAGAGGGTGTCACCGTACATACGTGTGTGATAAGAGGGTGTCACCGTACATACGTGTGTGATAAGAGGATGTCACTGTACATACGTGTGTGATAAGAGGATGTCACCGTACATACGTGTGTGATAAGAGGGTGTCACTGTACATACATGTGTGATAAGAGGGTGTCACCGTACATACGTGTGTGATAAGAGGGTGTCACCGTACATACGTGTGTGATAAGAGGGTGTCACCGTACATACGTGTGTGATAAGAGGGTGTCACCATACATACGTGTGTGATAAGAGGGTGTCACCATACATACGTGTGTGATAAGAGGGTGTCACTGTACATACGTGTGTGATAAGAGGGTGTCACTGTACATACGTGTGTGATAAGAGGGTGTCACTGTACATACGTGTGTGATAAGAGGGTGTCACTGTACATACGTGTGTGATAAGAGGGTGTCACTGTACATACGTGTGTGATAAGAGGATGTCACCGTACATACGTGTGTGATAAGAGGATGTCACTGTACATACGTGTGTGATAAGAGGATGTCACTGTACATACGTGTGTGATAAGAGGATGTCACCGTACATACGTGTGTGATAAGAGGGTGTCACTGTACATACGTGTGTGATAAGAGGGTGTCACCGTACATACGTGTGTGATAAGAGGGTGTCACCGTACATACGTGTGTGATAAGAGGATGTCACTGTACATACGTGTGTGATAAGAGGGTGTCACCGTACATACGTGTGTGATAAGAGGATGTCACTGTACATACGTGTGTGATAAGAGGGTGTCACTGTACATACGTGTGTGATAAGAGGGTGTCACTGTACATACGTGTGTGATAAGAGGATGTCACCGTACATACGTGTGTGATAAGAGGGTGTCACTGTACATACGTGTGTGATAAGAGGATGTCACTGTACATACGTGTGTGATAAGAGGATGTCACCGTACATACGTGTGTGATAAGAGGGTGTCACTGTACATACGTGTGTGATAAGAGGGTGTCACCGTACATACGTGTGTGATAAGAGGGTGTCACCGTACATACGTGTGTGATAAGAGGATGTCACTGTACATACGTGTGTGATAAGAGGGTGTCACCGTACATACGTGTGTGATAAGAGGATGTCACTGTACATACGTGTGTGATAAGAGGGTGTCACTGTACATACGTGTGTGATAAGAGGGTGTCACTGTACATACGTGTGTGATAAGAGGATGTCACCGTACATACGTGTGTGATAAGAGGGTGTCACCGTACATACGTGTGTGATAAGAGGGTGTCACTGTACATACGTGTGTGATAAGAGGGTGTCACCGTACATACGTGTGTGATAAGAGGGTGTCACTGTACATACGTGTGTGATAAGAGGGTGTCACCGTACATACGTGTGTGATAAGAGGGTGTCACCGTACATACGTGTGTGATAAGAGGATGTCACTGTACATACGTGTGTGATAAGAGGATGTCACCGTACATACGTGTGTGATAAGAGGGTGTCACTGTACATACATGTGTGATAAGAGGGTGTCACCGTACATACGTGTGTGATAAGAGGGTGTCACCGTACATACGTGTGTGATAAGAGGGTGTCACCGTACATACGTGTGTGATAAGAGGATGTCACTGTACATACGTGTGTGATAAGAGGATGTCACCGTACATACGTGTGTGATAAGAGGGTGTCACCGTACATACGTGTGTGATAAGAGGGTGTCACCGTACATACGTGTGTGATAAGAGGGTGTCACCGTACATACGTGTGTGATAAGAGGGTGTCACCGTACATACGTGTGTGATAAGAGGATGTCACTGTACATACGTGTGTGATAAGAGGATGTCACTGTACATACATGTGTGATAAGAGGGTGTCACCGTACATACGTGTGTGATAAGAGGGTGTCACTGTACATACGTGTGTGATAAGAGGGTGTCACTGTACATACGTGTGTGATAAGAGGATGTCACCGTACATACGTGTGTGATAAGAGGGTGTCACCGTACATACGTGTGTGATAAGAGGATGTCACCGTACATACGTGTGTGATAAGAGGATGTCACTGTACATACGTGTGTGATAAGAGGATGTCACTGTACATACGTGTGTGATAAGAGGGTGTCACCGTACATACGTGTGTGATAAGAGGGTGTCACCGTACATACGTGTGTGATAAGAGGATGTCACCGTACATACGTGTGTGATAAGAGGGTGTCACCGTACATACGTGTGTGATAAGAGGGTGTCACCGTACATACGTGTGTGATAAGAGGGTGTCACCGTACATACGTGTGTGATAAGAGGATGTCACCGTACATACGTGTGTGATAAGAGGATGTCACCGTACATACATGTGTGATAAGAGGGTGTCACCGTACATACGTGTGTGATAAGAGGATGTCACTGTACATACGTGTGTGATAAGAGGATGTCACTGTACATACGTGTGTGATAAGAGGGTGTCACCGTACATACGTGTGTGATAAGAGGATGTCACCGTACATACGTGTGTGATAAGAGGATGTCACTGTACATACGTGTGTGATAAGAGGGTGTCACCGTACATACGTGTGTGATAAGAGGATGTCACTGTACATACGTGTGTGATAAGAGGATGTCACTGTACATACGTGTGTGATAAGAGGGTGTCACCGTACATACGTGTGTGATAAGAGGATGTCACCGTACATACGTGTGTGATAAGAGGGTGTCACCGTACATACGTGTGTGATAAGAGGATGTCACCGTACATACGTGTGTGATAAGAGGGTGTCACCGTACATACGTGTGTGATAAGAGGGTGTCACCGTACATACGTGTGTGATAAGAGGATGTCACCGTACATACGTGTGTGATAAGAGGGTGTCACCGTACATACGTGTGAGATAAGAGGATGTCACCGTACATACGTGTGTGATAAGAGGATGTCACTGTACATACGTGTGTGATAAGAGGATGTCACTGTACATACGTGTGTGATAAGAGGATGTCACTGTACATACGTGTGTGATAAGAGGATGTCACCGTACATACGTGTGTGATAAGAGGGTGTCACTGTACATACGTGTGTGATAAGAGGGTGTCACCGTACATACGTGTGTGATAAGAGGGTGTCACCGTACATACGTGTGTGATAAGAGGATGTCACTGTACATACGTGTGTGATAAGAGGATGTCACCGTACATACGTGTGTGATAAGAGGTGTCACTGTACATACATGTGTGATAAGAGGGTGTCACCGTACATACGTGTGTGATAAGAGGGTGTCACCGTACATACGTGTGTGATAAGAGGATGTCACTGTACATACGTGTGTGATAAGAGGATGTCACCGTACATACGTGTGTGATAAGAGGGTGTCACCGTACATACGTGTGTGATAAGAGGGTGTCACCGTACATACGTGTGTGATAAGAGGGTGTCACCGTACATACGTGTGTGATAAGAGGATGTCACCGTACATACGTGTGTGATAAGAGGATGTCACTGTACATACATGTGTGATAAGAGGGTGTCACCGTACATACGTGTGTGATAAGAGGGTGTCACTGTGCATACGTGTGTGATAAGAGGGTGTCACTGTACAAACGTGTGTGATAAGAGGATGTCACCGTACATACGTGTGTGATAAGAGGGTGTCACCGTACATACGTGTGTGATAAGAGGATGTCACCGTACATACGTGTGTGATAAGAGGATGTCACCGTACATACGTGTGTGATAAGAGGGTGTCACCGTACATACGTGTGTGATAAGAGGATGTCACTGTACATACATGTGTGATAAGAGGGTGTCACTGTACATACATGTGTGATAAGAGGATGTCACTGTACATACGTGTGTGATAAGAGGATGTCACTGTACATACGTGTGTGATAAGAGGATGTCACTGTACATACGTGTGTGATAAGAGGGTGTCACCGTACATACGTGTGTGATAAGAGGGTGTCACCGTACATACGTGTGTGATAAGAGGATGTCACCGTACATACGTGTGTGATAAGAGGGTGTCACCGTACATACGTGTGTGATAAGAGGGTGTCACCGTACATACGTGTGTGATAAGAGGGTGTCACCGTACATACGTGTGTGATAAGAGGATGTCACCGTACATACGTGTGTGATAAGAGGATGTCACTGTACATACATGTGTGATAAGAGGGTGTCACCGTACATACGTGTGTGATAAGAGGATGTCACTGTACATACGTGTGTGATAAGAGGATGTCACTGTACATACGTGTGTGATAAGAGGGTGTCACCGTACATACGTGTGTGATAAGAGGATGTCACCGTACATACGTGTGTGATAAGAGGGTGTCACCGTACATACGTGTGTGATAAGAGGATGTCACCGTACATACGTGTGTGATAAGAGGGTGTCACCGTACATACGTGTGTGATAAGAGGGTGTCACCGTACATACGTGTGTGATAAGAGGATGTCACCGTACATACGTGTGTGATAAGAGGGTGTCACCGTACATACGTGTGTGATAAGAGGGTGTCACCGTACATACGTGTGTGATAAGAGGGTGTCACCGTACATACGTGTGTGATAAGAGGGTGTCACCGTACATACGTGTGTGATAAGAGGATGTCACTGTACATACGTGTGTGATAAGAGGATGTCACTGTACATACGTGTGTGATAAGAGGGTGTCACCGTACATACGTGTGTGATAAGAGGATGTCACCGTACATACGTGTGTGATAAGAGGGTGTCACCGTACATACGTGTGTGATAAGAGGATGTCACCGTACATACGTGTGTGATAAGAGGGTGTCACCGTACATACGTGTGTGATAAGAGGGTGTCACCGTACATACGTGTGTGATAAGAGGATGTCACCGTACATACGTGTGTGATAAGAGGGTGTCACCGTACATACGTGTGTGATAAGAGGGTGTCACCGTACATACGTGTGTGATAAGAGGATGTCACCGTACATACGTGTGTGATAAGAGGATGTCACTGTACATACGTGTGTGATAAGAGGATGTCACTGTACATACGTGTGTGATAAGAGGATGTCACTGTACATACGTGTGTGATAAGAGGGTGTCACTGTACATACGTGTGTGATAAGAGGATGTCACCGTACATACGTGTGTGATAAGAGGGTGTCACCGTACATACGTGTGTGATAAGAGGATGTCACCGTACATACGTGTGTGATAAGAGGATGTCACCGTACATACGTGTGTGATAAGAGGGTGTCACCGTACATACGTGTGTGATAAGAGGATGTCACTGTACATACATGTGTGATAAGAGGGTGTCACTGTACATACCTGTGTGATAAGAGGATGTCACTGTACATACGTGTGTGATAAGAGGATGTCACTGTACATACGTGTGTGATAAGAGGATGTCACTGTACATACGTGTGTGATAAGAGGGTGTCACCGTACATACGTGTGTGATAAGAGGGTGTCACCGTACATACGTGTGTGATAAGAGGATGTCACCGTACATACGTGTGTGATAAGAGGGTGTCACCGTACATACGTGTGTGATAAGAGGGTGTCACCGTAAATACGTGTGTGATAAGAGGGTGTCACCGTACATACGTGTGTGATAAGAGGATGTCACCGTACATACGTGTGTGATAAGAGGATGTCACTGTACATACATGTGTGATAAGAGGGTGTCACCGTACATACGTGTGTGATAAGAGGATGTCACTGTACATACGTGTGTGATAAGAGGATGTCACTGTACATACGTGTGTGATAAGAGGGTGTCACCGTACATACGTGTGTGATAAGAGGATGTCACCGTACATACGTGTGTGATAAGAGGATGTCACTGTACATACGTGTGTGATAAGAGGGTGTCACCGTACATACGTGTGTGATAAGAGGATGTCACTGTACATACGTGTGTGATAAGAGGATGTCACTGTACATACGTGTGTGATAAGAGGGTGTCACCGTACATACGTGTGTGATAAGAGGATGTCACCGTACATACGTGTGTGATAAGAGGGTGTCACCGTACATACGTGTGTGATAAGAGGATGTCACCGTACATACGTGTGTGATAAGAGGGTGTCACCGTACATACGTGTGTGATAAGAGGGTGTCACCGTACATACGTGTGTGATAAGAGGATGTCACCGTACATACGTGTGTGATAAGAGGGTGTCACCGTACATACGTGTGTGATAAGAGGGTGTCACCGTACATACGTGTGTGATAAGAGGATGTCACCGTACATACGTGTGTGATAAGAGGATGTCACTGTACATACGTGTGTGATAAGAGGATGTCACTGTACATACGTGTGTGATAAGAGGATGTCACTGTACATACGTGTGTGATAAGAGGGTGTCACCGTACATACGTGTGTGATAAGAGGGTGTCACCGTACATACGTGTGTGATAAGAGGGTGTCACCGTACATACGTGTGTGATAAGAGGGTGTCACCGTACATACGTGTGTGATAAGAGGGTGTCACCGTACATACGTGTGTGATAAGAGGATGTCACTGTACATACGTGTGTGATAAGAGGATGTCACTGTACATACGTGTGTGATAAGAGGATGTCACTGTACATACGTGTGTGATAAGAGGGTGTCACTGTACATACGTGTGTGATAAGAGGATGTCTCCGTACATACGTGTGTGATAAGAGGGTGTCACTGTACATACGTGTGTGATAAGAGGATGTCACTGTACATACGTGTGTGATAAGAGGGTGTCACTGTACATACGTGTGTGATAAGAGGGCGTCACCGTACATACGTGTGTGATAAGAGGATGTCACTGTACATACGTGTGTGATAAGAGGATGTCACTGTACATACGTGTGTGATAAGAGGATGTCACTGTACATACGTGTGTGATAAGAGGGTGTCACTGTACATACATGTGTGATAAGAGGGTGTCATCGTACATACGTGTGTGATAAGAGGGTGTCACCGTACATACGTGTGTGATAAGAGGATGTCACCGTACATACGTGTGTGATAAGAGGGTGTCACCGTACATACGTGTGTGATAAGAGGGTGTCACCGTACATACGTGTGTGATAAGAGGGTGTCACCGTACATACGTGTGTGATAAGAGGGTGTCACCGTACATACGTGTGTGATAAGAGGGTGTCACCGTACATACGTGTGTGATAAGAGGGTGTCACCGTACATACGTGTGTGATAAGAGGATGTCACTGTACATACGTGTGTGATAAGAGGATGTCACTGTACATACGTGTGTGATAAGAGGGTGTCACTGTACATACGTGTGTAATAAGAGGATGTCTCCGTACATACGTGTGTGATAAGAGGGTGTCACTGTACATACGTGTGTGATAAGAGGATGTCACTGTACATACGTGTGTGATAAGAGGGTGTCACTGTACATACGTGTGTGATAAGAGGGCGTCACCGTACATACGTGTGTTATAAGAGGATGTCACCGTACATACGTGTGTGATAAGAGGATGTCACTGTACATACGTGTGTGATAAGAGGATGTCACTGTACATACGTGTGTGATAAGAGGGTGTCACTGTACATACGTGTGTGATAAGAGGGCGTCACCGTACATACGTGTGTGATAAGAGGATGTCACCGTACATACGTGTGTGATAAGAGGATGTCACTGTACATACGTGTGTGATAAGAGGATGTCACTGTACATACGTGTGTGATAAGAGGGTGTCACTGTACATACGTGTGTGATAAGAGGGTGTCACTGTACATACGTGTGTGATAAGAGGGTGTCACCGTACATACGTGTGTGATAAGAGGATGTCACTGTACATACGTGTGTGATAAGAGGATGTCACTGTACATACGTGTGTGATAAGAGGGTGTCACTGTACATACGTGTGTGATAAGAGGGTGTCACTGTACATACGTGTGTGATAAGAGGGTGTCACCGTACATACGTGTGTGATAAGAGGATGTCACTGTACATACGTGTGTGATAAGAGGGTGTCACTGTACATACGTGTGTGATAAGAGGGTGTCACTGTACATACGTGTGTGATAAGAGGATGTCACTGTACATACGTGTGTGATAAGAGGATGTCACTGTACATACGTGTGTGATAAGAGGGTGTCACTGTACATACGTGTGTGATAAGAGGGTGTCACTGTACATACGTGTGTGATAAGAGGGTGTCACCGTACATACGTGTGTGATAAGAGGATGTCACTGTACATACGTGTGTGATAAGAGGATGTCACTGTACATACGTGTGTGATAAGAGGATGTCACTGTACATACGTGTGTGATAAGAGGGTGTCACTGTACATACGTGTGTGATAAGAGGGTGTCACTGTACATACGTGTGTGATAAGAGGGTGTCACTGTACATACGTGTGTGATAAGAGGATGTCACCGTACATACGTGTGTGATAAGAGGGTGTCACCGTACATACGTGTGTGATAAGAGGGTGTCACTGTACATACGTGTGTGATAAGAGGGTGTCACCGTACATACGTGTGTGATAAGAGGGTGTCACCGTACATACGTGTGTGATAAGAGGGTGTCACCGTACATACGTGTGTGATAAGAGGATGTCACTGTACATACGTGTGTGATAAGAGGATGTCACTGTACATACGTGTGTGATAAGAGGATGTCACTGTACATACGTGTGTGATAAGAGGGTGTCACTGTACATACGTGTGTGATAAGAGGATGTCTCCGTACATACGTGTGTGATAAGAGGATGTCACTGTACATACGTGTGTGATAAGAGGATGTCACTGTACATACGTGTGTGATAAGAGGGTGTCACTGTACATACGTGTGTGATAAGAGGGCGTCACCGTACATACGTGTGTGATAAGAGGATGTCACCGTACATACGTGTGTGATAAGAGGATGTCACTGTACATACGTGTGTGATAAGAGGATGTCACTGTACATACGTGTGTGATAAGAGGGTGTCACTGTACATACATGTGTGATAAGAGGATGTCTCCGTACATACGTGTGTGATAAGAGGGTGTCACTGTACATACGTGTGTGATAAGAGGATGTCTCCGTACATACGTGTGTGATAAGAGGGTGTCACTGTACATACGTGTGTGATAAGAGGATGTCACCGTACATACGTGTGTGATAAGAGGGTGTCACCGTACATACGTGTGTAATAAGAGGGTGTCACCGTACATACGTGTGTGATAAGAGGATGTCACTGTACATACGTGTGTGATAAGAGGATGTCACCGTACATACGTGTGTGATAAGAGGATGTCACCGTACATACATGTGAGATAAGAGGGTGTCACCGTACATACGTGTGTGATAAGAGGGTGTCACCGTACATACGTGTGTGATAAGAGGGTGTCACAGTACATACGTGTGTGATAAGAGGGTGTCACTGTACATACGTGTGTGATAAGAGGGTGTCACCGTACATACATGTGTGATAAGAGGGTGTCACCGTACATACATGTGTGATAAGAGGACGTCACCGTACATACGTGTGTGATAAGAGGGTGTCACCGTACATACGTGTGTGATAAGAGGGTGTCACCGTACATACGTGTGTAATAAGAGGGTGTCACCGTACATACGTGTGTGATAAGAGGATGTCACTGTACATACGTGTGTGATAAGAGGATGTCACTGTACATACGTGTGTGATAAGAGGATGTCACCGTACATACATGTGTGATAAGAGGGTGTCACCGTACATACATGTGTGATAAGAGGACGTCACCGTACATACGTGTGTGATAAGAGGATGTCACCGTACATACGTGTTTGATAAGAGGACGTCACCGTACATACGTGTGTGATAAGAGGATGTCACCGTACATACGTGTGTGATAAGAGGATGTCACCGTACATACGTGTGTGATAAGAGGGTGTCACTGTACATACGTGTGTGATAAGAGGATGTCACCGTACATACGTGTGTGATAAGAGGGTGTCACCGTACATAAGTGTGTGATAAGAGGGTGTCACCGTACATACGTGTGTGATAAGAGGATGTCACCGTACATACAAGTGTGATAAGAGGGCGTCTCCATACATATGTGTGTGATAAGAGGATGTCACCGTACATACGTGTGTGATAAGAGGGTGTCACTGTACATACGTGTGTGATAAGAGGATGTCACCGTACATACGTGTGTAATAAGAGGGTGTCACCGTACATACGTGTGTGATAAGAGGATGTTACCGTACATACGTGTGTGATAAGAGGGTGTCACCGTACATACGTGTATGATAAGAACATACGTGTGTGATAAGAGGGTGTCACCGTACATACGTGTGTGATAAGAGGATGTCACCGTACATACGTGTGTGATAAGAGGATGTCACTGTACATACGTGTATGATAAGAACATACGTGTGTGATAAGAGAGTCAGAGCTTCCATCCGATTCCTCCATAGAGAACAATGAGGGGTCAGAGCTTCCATCCGATTCCTCCATAGAGAACCATGAGGGGTCAGAGCTTCCATCCGATTCTTCCATATAGAACAATGAGGGGTCAGAGCTTCCATCCGATTCCTCCATAGAGAACAATGAGGGGTCAGAGCTTCCATCCGATTCCTCCATAGAGAACAATGAGGGGTCAGAGCTTCCATCCGATTCCTCCATAGAGAACCATGAGGGGTCAGAGCTTCCATCCGATTCCTCCATAGAGAACAATGAGGGGTCAGAGCTTCCATCCGATTCCTCCATAGAGAACAATGAGGGGTCAGAGCTTCCATCCGATTCCTCCATAGAGAACAATGAGGGGTCAGAGCTTCCATCCGATTCCTCCATAGAGAACAATGAGGGGTCAGAGCTTCCATCCGATTCCTCCATAGAGAACAATGGGGGGTCAGAGCTTCCATCCGATTCCTCCATAGAGAACAATGAGGGGTCAGAGCTTCCATCCGATTCCTCCATAGAGAACAATGGGGGGTCAGAGCTTCCATCCGATTCCTCCATAGAGAACAATGAGGGGTCAGAGCTTCAATCCGATTCCTCAATAGAGAACAATGAGGGGTCAGAGCTTCCATCCGATTCCTCCATAGAGAACAATGAGGGGTCAGAGCTTCCATCCGATTCTTATATAGAGAACAATGGGGGGTCAGAGCTTCCATCCGATTCCTCCATAGAGAACAATGAAGGGTCAGAGCTTCCATCCGATTCCTCCATAGAGAGCAATGAGGGGTCAGAGCTTCCATCCAATTCCTCCATAGAGAACAATGAGGGGTCAGAGCTTCCATCCGATTCCTCCATTGAGAACAATGAGGGGTCAGGGCTTCCATCCGATTCCTCCATAGAGAACAATGAGGGGTCAGAGCTTCCATCCGATTCCTCCATAGAGAACAATGAGGGGTCAGAACTTCCTTCCGATTCCTCCATAGAGAACAATAAGGGGTCAGAGCTTCCATCCGATTCCTCCATAGAGAACAATGAGGGTGTCAGAGCTTCCATCCGATTCCTCCATAGAGAACAATGAGGGGTCAGAGCTTCCATCCGATTCTTCCATAGAGAACAATGAGGGGTCAGAGCTTCCATCCGATTCCTCCATAGAGAACAATGAGGGGTCAGAGCTTCCATCCGATTCCTCCTTAGAGAACAATGAGAGGTCAGAGCTTCCATCCGATTCCTCCATAGAGAACAATGAGGGGTCAGAGCTTCCATCCGATTCCTCCATAGAGAACAATGAGGGGTCAGAGCTTCCATCCGATTCCTCTATAGAGAACAATGAGGGGGTCAGAGCTTCCATCCGATTCCTCCATAGAGAACAATAAGGGGTCAGAGCTTCCATCCGATTCCTCCATAGAGAACAATGAGGGGTCAGAGCTTCCATCCGATTCCTCCATAGAGCACAATGAGGGGTCAGAGCTTCTATCCGATTCCTCCATAGAGAACAATGAGGGGTCAGAGCTTCCATCCGATTCCTCCATAGAGAACAATGAGGGGTCAGAGCTTCCATCCGATTCCTCCATAGAGAACAATGAGGGGTCAGAGCTTCCATCCGATTCTTATATAGAGAACAATGAGGGGTCAGAGCTTCCATCCGATTCTTATATAGAGAACAATGAGGGGTCAGAGCTTCCATCCGATTCCTCCATAGAGAACAATGAGGGGTCAGAGCTTCCATCCGATTCCTCCATAGAGAACAAGGAGGGGTCAGAGCTTCCATCCGATTCCTCCATAGAGAACAATGAGGGGGTCAGAGCTTCCATCCGATTCCTCCATAGAGAACAATGAGGGGTCAGAGCTTCCATCCGATTCCTCCATAGAGAACAAGGAGGGGTCAGAGCTTCCATCCGATTCCTCCATAGAGAACAATGAGGGGTCAGAGCTTCCATCCGATTCCTCCATAGAGAACAAGGAGGGGTCAGAGCTTCCATCCGATTCCTCCATAGAGAACAATGAGGGGTCAGAGCTTCCATCCGATTCCTCCTTAGAGAACAATGAGAGGTCAGAGCTTCCATCCGATTCCTCCATAGAGAACAATGAGGGGTCAGAGCTTCCATCCGATTCCTCCATAGAGAACAATGAGGGGGTCAGAGCTTCCATCCGATTCCTTCATAGAGAACAATGAGGGGTCAGAGCTTCCATCCGATTCCTCCATAGAGAACAATGAGGGGTCAGAGCTTCCATCCGATTCCTCCATAGAGAACAAGGAGGGGTCAGAGCTTCCATCCGATTCCTCCATAGAGAACAATGAGGGGTCAGAGCTTCCATCCGATTCCTCCATAGAGAACAATATGGGGTCAGAGCTTCCATCCGATTCCTCCATAGAGAACAATGAGGGGTCAGAGCTTCCATCCGATTCTTATATAGAGAACAATGAAGGGTCAGAGCTTCCATCCGATTCCTCCATAGAGAACAATGAGGGGTCAGAGCTTCCATCCGATTCCTCCATAGAGAACAATGAGGTGTCAGAGCTTCCATCCGATTCCTCCATAGAGAACAATGAAGGGTCAGAGCTTCCATCCGATTCCTCCATAGAGAACAATGAGGGGTCAGAGCTTCCATCCGATTCCTCCATAGAGAACAATGAGGGGTCAGAGCTTCCATCCGATTCCTCCATAGAGAACAATGAGGGGTCAGAGCTTCCATCCGATTCCTCCATAGAGAACAATGAGGGGTCAGAACTTCCTTCCGATTCCTCCATAGAGAACAATGAGGGGTCAGAGCTTCCATCCGATTCCTCCATAGAGAACAATAAGGGGTCAGAGCTTCCATCCGATTCCTCCATAGAGAACAATGAGGGGTCAGAGCTTCCATCCTATTCCTCCATAGAGAACAATGAGGGGTCTGAGCTTCCATCCGATTCCTCCATAGAGAACAATGAGGGGTCAGAGCTTCCATCCGATTCCTCCATAGAGAACAATGAGGGGTCAGAGCTTCCATCCGATTCCTCCATAGAGAACAATGAGGGGTCAGAGCTTCCATCCGATTCCTCCATAGAGAACAATGAGGGGTCAGAGCTTCCATCCGATTCCTCCATAGAGAACAATGAGGGGTTTAGAGCTTCCATCCGCTTCCTCCATAGAGAACAATGAGGGGTCAGAGCTTCCATCCGATTCCTCAATAGAGGACAATGAGGGGTCAGAGCTTCCATCCGATTCCTCCACAGAGAACAATGAGGGGTCAGAGCTTCCATCCGATTCTTCCATAGAGAACAATGAGGGGTCAGAACTTCCATCCGATTCCTCCGTAGAGAACAATGAGGGGTCAGAACTTCCTTCCGATTCCTCCATAGAGAACAATGAGGGGTCAGAGCTTCCATTCGATTCCTCCATAGAGAACAATGAAGGGTCAGAGCTTCCATCCGATTCCTCCATAGAGAACAATGAGGGGTCAGAGCTTCCATCCGATTCCTCCATAGAGAACAATGAGGGGTCAGAACTTCCATCCGATTCTTCCATAGAGAACAATGAGGGGTCAGAACTTCCATCCGATTCCTCCATAGAGAACAATGAGGGGTCAGAACTTCCATCCGATTCCTCCATAGAGAACAATGAGGGGTCAGAGCTTCCATCCGATTCCTCCTCAGAGAACAATGAGAGGTCAGAGCTTCCATCCGATTCCTCCATAGAGAACAATGAGGGGTCAGAGCTTCAATCCGATTCCTCCATAGAGAACAATGAGGGGTCAGAGCTTCCATCCGATTCCTCCATAGAGAACAATGAGGGGTCAGAGCTTCCATCCGATTCCTCCAAAGAGAACAATGAGGGGTCAGAGCTTCCATCCGATTCCTCCATAGAGAACAATGAGGGGGTCAGAGCTTCCATCCGATTCCTCCATAGAGAACAATGTAGGGTCAGAGCTTCCATCCGATTCCTCCATAGAGAACAATGAGGGGTCAGAGCTTCCATCCGATTCCTCCATAGAGCACAATGAGGGGTCAGAGCTTCTATCCGATTCCTCCATAGAGAACAATGAGGGGTGAGAGCTTCCATCCGATTCCTCCATAGAGAACAATGAGGGGTCAGAGCTTCCATCCGATTCCTCCATAGAGAACAATGAGGGGTCAGAGCTTCCATCCGATTCTTATATAGAGAACAATGGGGGGTCAGAGCTTCCATCCGATTCCTCCATAGAGAACAATGAGGGGTCAGAGCTTCCATCCGATTCCTCCATAGAGAACAATGAGGGGTCAGAGCTTCCATCCCATTCCTTCATAGAGAACAATGAGGGGTCAGAGCTTCCATCCGATTCCTCCATAGAGAACAATGAGGGGTCAGAGCTTCCATCCGATTCCTCCATAGAGAACCATGAGGGGTCAGAGCTTCCATCCGATTCCTCCTTAGAGAACAATGAGGGGTCAGAGCTTCCATCCGATTCCTTTATAGAGAACAATGAGGGTGTCAGAGCTTCCATCCGATTCCTCCATAGAGAACAATGAGGGGTCAGAGCTTCCATCCGATTCTTCCATAGAGAACAATGAGGGGTCAGAGCTTCCATCCGATTCCTCCATAGAGAACAATGAGGGGTCAGAGCTTCAATCCGATTCCTCCATAGAGAACAATGAGGGGTCAGAGCTTCCATCCGATTCTTCCATAGAGAACAATGAGGGGTCAGAGCTTCCATCCGATTCCTCCATAGAGAACAATGAGGGGTCAGAGCTTCAATCCGATTCCTCCATAGAGAACAATGAGGGGTCAGAGCTTCCATCCGATTCCTCCATAGAGAACAATGAGGGGTCAGAGCTTCCATCCGATTCCTCCATAGAGAACAATGAGGGGGTCAGAGCTTCCATCCGATTCCTCCATAGAGAACAATGTAGGGTCAGAGCTTCCATCCGATTCTTCCATTGAGAACAATGAGGGGGTCAGAGCTTCCATCCGATTCATCCATAGAGAACAATGAGGGGTCAGAGCTTCCATCCGATTCCTCCATAGAGAACAATGAGGGGTCAGAGCTTCCATCCGATTCCTCCATAGAGAACAATGAGGGGTCAGAGCTTCCATCCGATTCCTCCATAGAGAACAATGAGGGGTCAGAGCTTCCATCCGATTCCTCCATAGAGAACAATGAGGGGTCAGAGCTTCCATCCGATTCCTCCATAGAGAACAATGAGGGGTCAGAGCTTCCATCCGATTCCTCCATAGAGAACAATGAAGGGTCAGAGCTTCCATCCGATTCCTCCATAGAGAACAATGAGGGGTCAGAGCTTCCATCTGATTCCTCCATAGAGAACAATGAGGGGTCAGAGCTTCCATCCGATTCCTCCTTAGAGAACAATGAGGGGTCAGAGCTTCCATCCGATTCCTTTATAGAGAACAATGAGGGTGTCAGAGCTTCCATCCGATTCCTCCATAGAGAACAATGAGGGGTCAGAGCTTCCATCCGATTCTTCCATAGAGAACAATGAGGGGTCAGAGCTTCCATCCGATTCCTCCATAGAGAACAATGAGGGGTCAGAGCTTCAATCCGATTCCTCCATAGAGAACAATGAGGGGTCAGAGCTTCCATCCGATTCCTCCATAGAGAACAATGAGGGGTCAGAGCTTCCATCCGATTTCTCCATAGAGAACAATGAGGGGGTCAGAGCTTCCATCCGATTCCTCCATAGAGAACAATGTAGGGTCAGAGCTTCCATCCGATTCTTCCTTTGAGAACAATGAAGGGTCAGAGCTTCCATCCGATTCCTCCATAGAGAACAATGAGGGGTCAGAGCTTCCATCCGATTCCTCCATAGAGAACAATGAGGGGTCAGAGCTTCCATCCGATTCCTCCATAGAGAACAATGAGGGGTCAGAGCTTCCATCCGATTCCTCCATAGAGAACAATGAGGGGTCAGAACTTCCTTCCGATTCCTCCATAGAGAACAATGAGGGGTCAGAGCTTCCATCCGATTCCTCCATAGAGAACAATGAGGGGTCAGAGCTTCCATCCGATTCCTCCATAGAGAACAATGAGGGGTCAGAGCTTCCATCCGATTCCTCCATAGAGAACAATGAGGGGTCAGAGCTTCCATCCGATTCCTCCATAGAGAACAATGAGGGGTCAGAACTTCCTTCCGATTCCTCCATAGAGAACAATGAGGGGTCAGAGCTTCCATCCGATTCCTTTATAGAGAACAATGAGGGTGTCAGAGCTTCCATCCGATTCCTCCATAGAGAACAATGAGAGGTCAGAGCTTCCATCCGATTCCTCCATAGAGAACAATGAGGGGTCAGAGCTTCCATCCGATTCCTCCATAGAGAACAATAAGGGGTCAGAGCTTCCATCCGATTCCTCCATAGAGCACAATGAGGGGTCAGAGCTTCTATCCGATTCCTCCATAGAGAACAATGAGGGGTCAGAGCTTCCATCCGATTCCTCCATAGAGAACAATGAGGGGTCAGAGCTTCCATCCGATTCCTCCATAGAGAACAATGAGGGGTCAGAGCTTCCATCCGATTCTTATATAGAGAACAATGGGGGGGTCAGAGCTTCCATCCGATTCCTCCATAGAGAACAATGAAGGGTCAGAGCTTCCATCCGATTCCTCCATAGAGAACAATGAGGGGGTCAGAGCTTCCATCCGATTCCTCCATAGAGAACAATAAGGGGTCAGAGCTTCCATCCGATTCCTCCATAGAGAACAATGAGGGGTCAGAGCTTCCATCCGCTTCCTCCATAGAGAACAATGAGGGGTCAGAGCTTCCATCCGATTCCTCCATAGAGAACAATGAGGGGTCAGAACTTCCTTCCGATTCCTCCATAGAGAACAATGAGGGGTCAGAACTTCCATCCGATTCCTCCATAGAGAACAATGAGGGGTCAGAACTTCCTTCCGATTCCTCCATAGAGAACAATGAGGGGTCAGAGCTTCCATCCGATTCCTCCATAGAGAACAATGAAGGGTCAGAGCTTCCATCCGATTCCTCCATAGAGAACAATGAGGGGTCAGAGCTTCCATCCGATTCCTCCATAGAGAACAATGAGGGGTCAGAACTTCCATGCGATTCTTCCATAGAGAACAATGAGGGGTCAGAACTTCCATCCGATTCCTCCATAGAGAACAATGAGGGGTCAGAACTTCCTTCCGATTCCTCCATAGAGATCCATGAGGGGTCAGAGCTTCCATCCGATTCCTCCATAGAGAACAATGAGGGGTCAGAGCTTCCATCCAGTTCCTCCATAGAGAACAATGAATGGGTCAGAGCTTCCATCCGATTCCTCCATAGAGAACAAGGAGGGGTCAGAGCTTCCATCCGATTCCTCCATAGAGAACAATAAGGGGTCAGAGCTTCCATCCGATTCCTCCATAGAGAACAATGAGGGGTCAGAGCTTCCATCCGATTCCTCCATAGAGAACAATGAGGGGTCAGAGCTTCCATCCGATTCCTCCATAGAGAACAATGAGGGGGTCAGAGCTTCCATCCGATTCCTCCATAGAGAACAATGAGGGGTCAGAGCTTCCATCCGATTCCTCCATAGAGAACAATGAGGGGTCAGAACTTCCTTCCGATTCCTCCATAGAGAACAATGAGGGGTCAGAACTTCCATCCGATTCCTCCATAGAGAACAATGAGGGGTCAGAACTTCCTTCCGATTCCTCCATAGAGAACAATGAGGGGTCAGAGCTTCCATCCGATTCCTCCATAGAGAACAATGAAGGGTCAGAGCTTCCATCCGATTCCTCCATAGAGAACAATGAGGGGTCAGAGCTTCCATCCGATTCCTCCATAGAGAACAATGAGGGGTCAGAACTTCCATGCGATTCTTCCATAGAGAACAATGAGGGGTCAGAACTTCCATCCGATTCCTCCATAGAGAACAATGAGGGGTCAGAACTTCCTTCCGATTCCTCCATAGAGATCCATGAGGGGTCAGAGCTTCCATCCGATTCCTCCATAGAGAACAATGAGGGGTCAGAGCTTCCATCCAGTTCCTCCATAGAGAACAATGAATGGGTCAGAGCTTCCATCCGATTCCTCCATAGAGAACAATAAGGGGTCAGAGCTTCCATCCGATTCCTCCATAGAGAACAATGAGGGGTCAGAGCTTCCATCCGATTCCTCCATAGAGAACAATGAGGGGTCAGAGCTTCCATCCGATTCCTCCATAGAGAACAATGAGGGGGTCAGAGCTTCCATCCGATTCCTCCATAGAGAACAATGAAGGGTCAGAGCTTCCATCCGATTCCTCCATAGAGAACAATGAGTGGTCAGAGCTTCCATCCGATTCCTCCATAGAGAACAATGAGGGGTCAGGGCTTCCATCCGATTCCTCCATAGAGAACAATGAGGGGTCAGAGCTTCCATCCGATTCCTCCATAGAGAACAATGAGGGGTCAGGGCTTCCATCCGATTCCTCCATAGAGAACAATGAGGGGTCAGAGCTTCCATCCGATTCCTCCATAGAGAACAATGAGGGGTCAGAGCTTCCATCCGATTCCTCCATAGAGAACAATGGGGGGTCAGAGCTTCCATCCGATTCCTCCATAGAGAACAATGAGGGGTCAGAGCTTCCATCCGATTCCTCCATAGAGAACAATGAGGGGTCAGAGCTTCCATCCGATTCCTTTATAGAGAACAATGAGGGGTCAGAGCTTCAATCCGATTCCTCCATAGAGAACAATGAGGGGTCAGAGCTTCCATCCGATTCCTCCATAGAGAACAATGAGGGGTCAGAGCTTCCATCCGATTCCTCCATAGAGAACAATGAGGGGTCAGAGCTTCCATCCGATTCCTCCATAGAGAACAATGAGGGGTCAGAGCTTCCATCCGATTCCTCCATGGAGAACAGTAAGGGGTAAGAGCTTCCATCCGATTCCTCCATGGAGAACAATGAGGGGTCAGAGCTTCCATCCGATTCCTTTATAAAGCACAATGAGGGGTCAGAGCTTCCATCCGATTCCTCCATAGAGAACAATGAGGGGTCAGAGCTTCCATCCGATTCCTTTATAGAGAACAATGAGGGGTCAGAGCTTCAATCCGATTCCTCCATAGAGAACAATGAGGGGTCAGAGCTTCCATCCGATTCCTCCATAGAGAACAATGAGGGGTCAGAGCTTCAATCCGATTCCTCCATAGAGAACAATGAGGGGTCAGAGCTTCCATCCGATTCCTCCATAGAGAACAATGAGGGGTCAGAGCTTCCATCCGATTCCTCCATGGAGAACAATGAGGGGTCAGAGCTTCCTTCCGATTCCTCCATAGAGAACAATGAGGGGTCAGAGCTTCCATCCGATTCCTCCATAGAGAACAATGAGAGGTCAGAGCTTCCATCCGATTCTTATATAGAGAACAATGAGGGGCCAGAGCTTCCATCCGATTCTTATATAAAAAACAATGAGGGTGTCAGAGCTTCCATCCGATTCCTCCATAGAGAACAATGAGGGGTCAGAGCTTCCATCCGATTCCTCCATAGAGAACAATGAGGGGTCAGTGCTTCCATCCGATTCCTCCATAGAGAACAATAAGGGGTCAGAGCTTCCATCCGATTCCTCCATAGAGAACAAGGAGGGGTCGGAGCTTCCATCCGATTCCTCCATAGAGAACAATGAGGGGTCAGAGCTTCCATCCGATTCCTCCATAGAGAACAATGAGGGGTCAGAGCTTCCATCCGATTCCTCCATAGAGAACAATGAGGGGTCAGAGCTTCCTTCCGATTCCTCCATAGAGAACAATGAGGGGTCAGAGCTTCCATCCGATTCCTCCATAGAGAACAATGAGGGGTCAGAGCTTCCATCCGATTCCTCCATAGAGAACAATGAGGGGTCAGTGCTTCCATCCGATTCCTCCATAGAGAACAATAAGGGGTCAGAGCTTCCATCCGATTCCTCCATAGAGAACAAGGAGGGGTCGGAGCTTCCATCCGATTCCTCCATACAATGAGGGGTCAGAGCTTCCATCCGATTCCTCCATAGAGAACAATGAGGGGTCAGAGCTTCCATCCGATTCTTATATAAAAAACAATGAAGGGTCAGAGCTTCCTTCCGATTCCTCCATAGAGAACAATGAGGGGTCAGAGCTTCCATCCGATTCCTCCATAGAGAACAATGAGGGGTCAGAGCTTCCATCCGATTCCTCCATAGAGAACAATGAGGGGTCAGAGCTTCCATCCGATTCCTTCATAGAGAACAATGAGGGGTCAGAGCTTCCATCCGATTCCTCCATAGAGAACAATGAGGGGTCAGAGCTTCCATCCGATTCCTCCATAGAGAACAATGAGGGGTCAGAGCTTCCATCCGATTCCTCCATAGAGAACAATGAGGGGTCAGAGCTTCCATCCGATTCCTCCATAGAGAACAATGAGGGGTCAGAGCTTCCATCCGATTCCTCCATAGAGAACAATGAGGGGTCAGAGCTTCCATCCGATTCCTCCATAGAGAACAATGAGGGGTCAGAGCTTCCATCCGATTCCTCCATAGAGAACAATGAGGGGTCAGAGCTTCCATCCGATTCCTCCATAGAGAACAATGAGGGGTCAGAGCTTCCATCCGATTCCTCCATAGACAACATGGAGGGGTCAGAGCTTCCATCCGATTCCTCCATAGAGAACAATGAGGGGTCAGAGCTTCCATCCGACTCCTTTATAGAGAACAATGAGGGGTCAGAGCTTCCATCCGATTCTTATATAGAGAACAATAATGGGGGTCAGAGCTTCCATCCGATTCCTCCATAGAGAACAATGAGGGGTCAGAGCTTCCATCCGATTCCTCTATAGAGAACAATGAGGGGTCAGAGCTTCCATCCGATTCCTCCATAGAGAACAATGAGGGGTCAGAGCTTCCATCCGATTCCTCCATAGAGAGCAATGAGGGGTCAGAGCTTCCATCCGATTCCTCCATAGAGAACAATGAGGGGTCAGAGCTTCCATCCGATTCCTCCATAGAGAACAATGAGGGGTCAGAGCTTCCATCTGATTCCTCCATAGAGAACAATGAGGGGTCAGAGCTTCCATCCGATTCCTCCATAGAGAACAATGAGGGGTCAGAGCTTCCATCCGATTCCTCCATAGAGAACAATGAGGGGTCAGAGCTTCCATCCGATTCCTCCATAGAGAACAATGAGGGGTCAGAGCTTCCATCCGATTCTTATATAGAGAACAATGGGGGGTCAGAGCTTCCATTCGATTCCTCCATAGAGAACAATGAGGGGTCAGAACTTCCATCCGATTCCTCCATAGAGAACAATGAGGGGTCAGAGCTTCCATCCGATTCCTCCATAGAGAACAATGAGGGGTCAGAGCTTCCATCCGATTCCTCCATAGAGAACAATGAGGGGTCAGAGCTTCCATCCGATTCTTATATAGAGAACAATGGGGGGTCAGAGCTTCCATCCGATTCCTCCATAAAGCACAATGAGGGGTCAGAGCTTCCATCCGATTCCTCCATAAAGAACAATGAGGGGTCAGAGCTTCCATCCGATTCCTCCATAGAGAACAATGAGGGGTCAGAGCTTCCATCCGATTCCTCCATAGAGAACAAGGAGGGGTCAGAGCTTCCATCCGATTCCTCCATAGAGAACAATGAGGGGTCAGAGCTTCCATCCGATTCCTCCATAGAGAACAATGAGGGGTCAGAGCTTCCATCCGATTCCTCCATAGAGAACAAGGAGGGGTCAGAGCTTCCATCCGATTCCTCCATAGAGAACAATGAGGGGTCAGAGCTTCCATCCGATTCCTCCATAGAGAACAATGAGGGGGTCAGAACTTCCATCCGATTCCTCCATAGAGAACAATGAGGGGTCAGAGCTTCCATCCGATTCCTCCATAGAGAACAATGAGGGGTCAGAGCTTCCATCCGATTCCTCCATAGAGAACAATGAGGGGTCAGAGCTTCCATCCGATTCCTCCATAAAGAACAATGAGGGGTCAGAGCTTCCATCCGATTCCTCCATAGAGAACAATGAGGGGTCAGAGCTTCCATCCGATTCCTCCATAGAGAACAAGGAGGGGGTCAGAGCTTCCATCCGATTCCTCCATAGAGAACAATGAGGGGTCAGAGCTTCCATCCGATTCCTCCATAGAGAACAATGAGGGGTCAGAGCTTCCATCCGATTCCTCCATAGAGAACAAGGAGGGGTCAGAGCTTCCATCCGATTCCTCCATAGAGAACAATGATGGTTCAGAGCTTCCATCCGATTCCTCCATAGAGAACAATGAGGGGTCAGAGCTTCTATCCGATTCCTCCATAGAGAACAATGAGGGGTCAGAGCTTCCATCCGATTCCTCAATAGAGAACAATGAGGGGTCAGAGCTTCCATCCGATTCCTCCATAGAGAACAATGATGGTTCAGAGCTTCCATCCGATTCCTCCATAGAGAACAATGAGGGGTCAGAGCTTCCATCCGATTCCTCCATAGAGAACAATGAGGGGTCAGAGCTTCCATCCGATTCCTCCATAGAGAACAATGAGGGGTCAGAACTTCCATCCGATTCCTCCATAGAGAACAATGAGGGGTCAGAGCTTCCATCCGATTCTTATATAGAGAACAATGGGGGGTCAGAGCTTCCATCCGATTCCTCCATAGAGAACAATGAGGGGTCAGAGCTTCCTTCCGATTCCTCCATAGAGAACAATGAGGGGTCAGAGCTTCCATCCGATTCCTCCATAGAGAACAATGAGAGGTCAGAGCTTCCATCCGATTCTTATATAGAGAACAATGAGAGGTCAGAGCTTCCATCCGATTCTTATATAGAGAACAATGAGAGGTCAGAGCTTCCATCCGATTCTTATATAGAGAACAATGAGGGGTCAGAGCTTCCATCCGATTCTTATATAGAGAACAATGGGGGGTCAGAGCTTCCATCCGATTCCTCCATAGAGAACAATGAGGGGTCAGAGCTTCCTTCCGATTCCTCCATAGAGAACAATGAGGGGTCAGAGCTTCCTTCCGATTCCTCCATAGAGAACAATGAGGGGTCAGAGCTTCCATCCGATTCCTCCATAGAGAACAATGATGGTTCAGAGCTTCCATCCGATTCCTCCATAGAGAACAATGAGGGGTCAGAGCTTCCATCCGATTCCTCCATAGAGAACAATGAGGGGTCAGTGCTTCCATCCGATTCCTCCATAGAGAACAATAAGGGGTCAGAGCTTCCATCCGATTCCTCCATAGAGAACAAGGAGGGGTCGGAGCTTCCATCCGATTCCTCCATAGAGAACAATGAGGGGTCAGAGCTTCCATCCGATTCCTCCATAGAGAACAATGAGGGGTCAGAGCTTCCATCCGATTCCTCCATAGAGAACAATGAGGGGTCAGAGCTTCCTTCCGATTCCTCCATAGAGAACAATGAGGGGTCAGAGCTTCCATCCGATTCCTCCATAGAGAACAATGAGGGGTCAGAGCTTCCATCCGATTCCTCCATAGAGAACAATGAGGGGTCAGTGCTTCCATCCGATTCCTCCATAGAGAACAATAAGGGGTCAGAGCTTCCATCCGATTCCTCCATAGAGAACAAGGAGGGGTCGGAGCTTCCATCCGATTCCTCCATACAATGAGGGGTCAGAGCTTCCATCCGATTCCTCCATAGAGAACAATGAGGGGTCAGAGCTTCCTTCCGATTCCTCCATAGAGAACAATGAGGGGTCAGAGCTTCCATCCGATTCCTCCATAGAGAACAATGAGGGGTCAGAGCTTCCATCCGATTCCTCCATAGAGAACAATGAGGGGTCAGAGCTTCCATCCGATTCCTCCATAGAGAACAATGAGGGGTCAGAGCTTCCATCCGATTCCTTCATAGAGAACAATGAGGGGTCAGAGCTTCCATCCGATTCCTCCATAGAGAACAATGAGGGGTCAGAGCTTCCATCCGATTCCTCCATAGAGAACAATGAGGGGTCAGAGCTTCCATCCGATTCCTCCATAGAGAACAATGAGGGGTCAGAGCTTCCATCCGATTCCTCCATAGAGAACAATGAGGGGTCAGAGCTTCCATCCGATTCCTCCATAGAGAACAATGAGGGGTCAGAGCTTCCATCCGATTCCTCCATAGAGAACAATGAGGGGTCAGAGCTTCCATCCGATTCCTCCATAGAGAACAATGAGGGGTCAGAGCTTCCATCCGATTCCTCCATAGAGAACAATGAGGGGTCAGAGCTTCCATCCGATTCCTCCATAGACAACATGGAGGGGTCAGAGCTTCCATCCGATTCCTCCATAGAGAACAATGAGGGGTCAGAGCTTCCATCCGACTCCTTTATAGAGAACAATGAGGGGTCAGAGCTTCCATCCGATTCCTCCATAGAGAACAAGGAGGGGTCAGAGCTTCCATCCGATTCCTCCATAGAGAACAATGATGGTTCAGAGCTTCCATCCGATTCCTCCATAGAGAACAATGAGGGGTCAGAGCTTCTATCCGATTCCTCCATAGAGAACAATGAGGGGTCAGAGCTTCCATCCGATTCCTCAATAGAGAACAATGAGGGGTCAGAGCTTCCATCCGATTCCTCCATAGAGAACAATGATGGTTCAGAGCTTCCATCCGATTCCTCCATAGAGAACAATGAGGGGTCAGAGCTTCCATCCGATTCCTCCATAGAGAACAATGAGGGGTCAGAGCTTCCATCCGATTCCTCCATAGAGAACAATGAGGGGTCAGAACTTCCATCCGATTCCTCCATAGAGAACAATGAGGGGTCAGAGCTTCCATCCGATTCTTATATAGAGAACAATGGGGGGTCAGAGCTTCCATCCGATTCCTCCATAGAGAACAATGAGGGGTCAGAGCTTCCTTCCGATTCCTCCATAGAGAACAATGAGGGGTCAGAGCTTCCATCCGATTCCTCCATAGAGAACAATGAGAGGTCAGAGCTTCCATCCGATTCTTATATAGAGAACAATGAGGGGCCAGAGCTTCCATCCGATTCTTATATAAAAAACAATGAGGGTGTCAGAGCTTCCATCCGATTCCTCCATAGAGAACAATGAGGGGTCAGAGCTTCCATCCGATTCCTCCATAGAGAACAATGAGGGGTCAGTGCTTCCATCCGATTTCTCCATAGAGAACAATAAGGGGTCAGAGCTTCCATCCGATTCCTCCATAGAGAACAAGGAGGGGTCGGAGCTTCCATCCGATTCCTCCATAGAGAACAATGAGGGGTCAGAGCTTCCATCCGATTCCTCCATAGAGAACAATGAGGGGTCAGAGCTTCCATCCGATTCCTCCATAGAGAACAATGAGGGGTCAGAGCTTCCTTCCGATTCCTCCATAGAGAACAATGAGGGGTCAGAGCTTCCATCCGATTCCTCCATAGAGAACAATGAGGGGTCAGAGCTTCCATCCGATTCCTCCATAGAGAACAATGAGGGGTCAGTGCTTCCATCCGATTCCTCCATAGAGAACAATAAGGGGTCAGAGCTTCCATCCGATTCCTCCATAGAGAACAAGGAGGGGTCGGAGCTTCCATCCGATTCCTCCATACAATGAGGGGTCAGAGCTTCCATCCGATTCCTCCATAGAGAACAATGAGGGGTCAGAGCTTCCTTCCGATTCCTCCATAGAGAACAATGAGGGGTCAGAGCTTCCATCCGATTCCTCCATAGAGAACAATGAGGGGTCAGAGCTTCCATCCGATTCCTCCATAGAGAACAATGAGGGGTCAGAGCTTCCATCCGATTCCTCCATAGAGAACAATGAGGGGTCAGAGCTTCCATCCGATTCCTTCATAGAGAACAATGAGGGGTCAGAGCTTCCATCCGATTCCTCCATAGAGAACAATGAGGGGTCAGAGCTTCCATCCGATTCCTCCATAGAGAACAATGAGGGGTCAGAGCTTCCATCCGATTCCTCCATAGAGAACAATGAGGGGTCAGAGCTTCCATCCGATTCCTCCATAGAGAACAATGAGGGGTCAGAGCTTCCATCCGATTCCTCCATAGAGAACAATGAGGGGTCAGAGCTTCCATCCGATTCCTCCATAGAGAACAATGAGGGGTCAGAGCTTCCATCCGATTCCTCCATAGAGAACAATGAGGGGTCAGAGCTTCCATCCGATTCCTCCATAGAGAACAATGAGGGGTCAGAGCTTCCATCCGATTCCTCCATAGACAACATGGAGGGGTCAGAGCTTCCATCCGATTCCTCCATAGAGAACAATGAGGGGTCAGAGCTTCCATCCGACTCCTTTATAGAGAACAATGAGGGGTCAGAGCTTCCATCCGATTCTTATATAGAGAACAATAATGGGGGTCAGAGCTTCCATCCGATTCCTCCATAGAGAACAATGAGGGGTCAGAGCTTCCATCCGATTCCTCTATAGAGAACAATGAGGGGTCAGAGCTTCCATCCGATTCCTCCATAGAGAACAATGAGGGGTCAGAGCTTCCATCCGATTCCTCCATAGAGAGCAATGAGGGGTCAGAGCTTCCATCCGATTCCTCCATAGAGAACAATGAGGGGTCAGAGCTTCCATCCGATTCCTCCATAGAGAACAATGAGGGGTCAGAGCTTCCATCTGATTCCTCCATAGAGAACAATGAGGGGTCAGAGCTTCCATCCGATTCCTCCATAGAGAACAATGAGGGGTCAGAGCTTCCATCCGATTCCTCCATAGAGAACAATGAGGGGTCAGAGCTTCCATCCGATTCCTCCATAGAGAACAATGAGGGGTCAGAGCTTCCATCCGATTCTTATATAGAGAACAATGGGGGGTCAGAGCTTCCATTCGATTCCTCCATAGAGAACAATGAGGGGTCAGAGCTTCCATCCGATTCCTCCATAGAGAACAATGAGGGGTCAGAGCTTCCATCCGATTCCTCCATAGAGAACAATGAGGGGTCAGAGCTTCCATCCGATTCCTCCATAGAGAACAATGAGGGGTCAGAGCTTCCATCCGATTCCTCCATAGAGAACAATGAGGGGTCAGAGCTTCCATCTGATTCCTCCATAGAGAACAATGAGGGGTCAGAGCTTCCATCCGATTCCTCCATAGAGAACAATGAGGGGTCAGAGCTTCCATCCGATTCCTCCATAGAGAACAATGAGGGATCAGAGCTTCCATCCGATTCCTCCATAGAGAACAATGAGGGGTCAGAGCTTCCATCCGATTCCTCCATAGAGAACAATGAGGGGTCAGAGCTTCCATCCGATTCCTCCATAGAGAACAATGAGGGGTCAGAGCTTCCATCCGATTCCTCCATAGAGAACAATGAGGAGTCAGAGCTTCCATCCGATTCCTCCATAGAGAACAATGAGGGGTCTGAGGTTTCCATCCGATTCTTATATAGAGAACAATGAAGGGTCAGAGCTTCCATCCGATTCCTCCATAGAGAAAAATGAGGGGTCAGAGCTTCCATCCGATTCCTCCATAGAGAACAATGAGGGGGTCAGAGCTTCCATCCGATTCCTCCATAGAGAACAATGAGGGGTCAGAGCTTCCATCCGATTCCTCCATAGAGAACAATGAGGGGTCAGAGCTTCCATCCGATTCCTCCATAGAGAACAATGAGGGGTCAGAGCTTCCATCCGATTCCTCCATAGAGAACAATGAGGGGTCAGAGCTTCCATCCGATTCCTCCATAGAGAACAATGAGGGGTCAGAGCTTCCATCCGATTCCTCCATAGAGAACAATGAGGGGTCAGAGCTTCCATCCGATTCCTCCATAGAGAACAATGAGGGGTCAGAGCTTCCATCCGATTCCTCCATAGAGAACAATGAGGAGTCAGAGCTTCCATCCGATTCCTCCATAGAGAACAATGAGGGGTCTGAGGTTTCCATCCGATTCTTATATAGAGAACAATGAAGGGTCAGAGCTTCCATCCGATTCCTCCATAGAGAACAATGAGGGGTCAGAGCTTCCATCCGATGCCTCCATAGAGAACAATGAGGGGTCAGAGCTTCCATCCGATTCCTCCATAGAGAACAATGAGGGGTCTGAGGTTTCCATCCGATTCTTATATAGAGAACAATGAAGGGTCAGAGCTTCCATCCGATTCCTCCATAGATAACAATGATGGTTCAGAGCTTCCATCCGATTCCTCCATAGAGAACAATGAGGGGTCAGAGCTTCCATCCGATTCCTCCATAGAGAACAATGAGGGGTCAGAGCTTCCATCCGATTCCTCCATAGAGAACAATGAGGGGTCAGAGCTTCCATCCGATTCCTCCATAGAGAACAATGAGGGGTCAGAGCTTCCATCCGATTCCTCCATAGAGAACAATGAGGGGTCAGAGCTTCTATCCGATTCCTCCATAGAGAACAATGAGGGGGTCAGAGCTTCCATCCGATTCCTCCATAGAGAACAATGAAGGGTCAGAGCTTCCATCCGATTCCTCCATAGAGAACAATGAGGGGTCAGAGCTTCCATCCGATTCCTCCATAGAGAACAATGAGGGGTCAGAGCTTCCATCCGATTGCTCCATAGAGAACAATGAGGGGTCAGAGCTTCCATCCGATTCCTCCATAGAGAACAATGAGGGGTCAGAGCTTCCATCCGATTCCTCCATAGAGAACAATGAGGAGTCAGAGCTTCCATCCGATTCCTCCATAGAGAACAATGAGGGGTCAGAGCTTCCATCCGATTCCTCCATAGAGAACAATGAGGGGTCAGAGCTTCCATCCGATTCCTCCATAGAGAACAATGAGGGGTCAGAGCTTCCATCCGATTCCTCCATAGAGAACAATGAGGGGTCAGAGCTTCCATCCGATTCCTCCATAGAGAACAATGAGGAGTCAGAGCTTCCATCCGATTCCTCCATAGAGAACAATGAGGGGTCTGAGGTTTCCATCCGATTCTTATATAGAGAACAATGAAGGGTCAGAGCTTCCATCCGATTCCTCCATAGAGAACAATGAGGGGTCAGAGCTTCCATCCGATGCCTCCATAGAGAACAATGAGGGGTCAGATATTCCATCCGATTCCTCCATAGAGAACAATGAGGGGTCAGAGCTTCCATCCGATTCCTCCGTAGAGAAACATGAGGGGTCAGAGCTTCCATCCGATTCCTCCATAGAGAACAATGAGGGATCAGAGCTTCCATCCGATTCCTCCATAGAGAACAATGAGGGGTCAGAGCTTCCATCCGATTCCTCCATAGAGAACAATGAGGGATCAGAGCTTCCATCCGATTCCTCCATAGAGAACAATGAGGGGTCAGAGCTTCCATCCGATTCCTCCATAGAGAACAATGAGGGGTCAGAACTTCCTTCCGATTCCTCCATAGAGAACAATGAGGGGTCAGAACTTCCTTCCGATTCCTCCATAGAGAACAATGAGGGGTCAGAGCTTCCATCCGATTCCTCCATAGAGAACAATGAGGAGTCAGAGCTTCAATCCGATTCCTCCATAGAGAACAATGAGGGGTCTGAGGTTTCCATCCGATTCTTATATAGAGAACAATGAGGGGTCAGAGCTTCCATCCGATTCCTCCATAGAGAACAATGAGGGGTCAGAGCTTCCATCCGATTCCTCCATAGAGAACAATGAGGAGTCAGAGCTTCAATCCGATTCCTCCATAGAGAACAATGAGGGGTCTGAGGTTTCCATCCGATTCTTATATAGAGAACAATGAAGGGTCAGAGCTTCCATCCGATTTCTCCATAGAGAACAATGAGGGGTCAGAGCTTCCATCCGATTCCTCCATAGAGAACAATGAGGGGTCAGAGCTTCCATCCGATTCCTCCATAAAGAACAATGAGGGGTCAGAGCTTCCATCCGATTCCTCCATAGAGAACAAAGAGGGGTCAGAGCTTCCATCCGATTCCTCTATAGAAAACAATGACGGGTCAGAGCTTCCATCCGATTCCTCCATAGAGAACAATGAGGGGTCAGAGCTTCCATCCGATTCCTCCATAGAGAACAATGAGGGGTCAGAGCTTCCATCCGATTCCTCCATAGAGAACAATGAGGGGTCAGAGCTTCCATCCGATTCCTCCATAGAGAACAATGAGGAGTCAGAGCTTCCATCCGATTCCTCCATAGAGAACAATGAGGGGTCTGAGGTTTCCATCCGATTCTTATATAGAGAACAATGAAGGGTCAGAGCTTCCATCCGATTCCTCCGTAGAGAACCATGAGGGGTCAGAGCTTCCATCCGATTCCTCCATAGAGAACAATGAGGGATCAGAGCTTCCATCCGATTCCTCCATAGAGAACAATGAGGGGTCAGAGCTTCCATCCGATTCCTCCATAGAGAACAATGAGGGATCAGAGCTTCCATCCGATTCCTCCATAGAGAACAATGAGGGGTCAGAGCTTCCATCCGATTCCTCCATAGAGAACAATGAGGAGTCAGAACTTCCTTCCGATTCCTCCATAGAGAACAATGAGGGGTCAGAACTTCCTTCCGATTCCTCCATAGAGAACAATGAGGGGTCAGAACTTCCTTCCGATTCCTCCATAGAGAACAATGAGGGGTCAGAGCTTCCATCCGATTCCTCCATAGAGAACAATGAAGGGTCAGAGCTTCCATCCGATTCCTCCATAGAGAACAATGAGGGGTCAGAACTTCCTTCCGATTCCTCCATAGAGATCCATGAGGGGTCAGAGCTTCCATCCAGTTCCTCCATAGAGAACAATGAGGGGTCAGAGCTTCCATCCGATTCCTCCATAGAGAACAAGGAGGGGTCAGAGCTTCCATCCGATTCCTCCATAGAGAACAATGAGGGGGTCAGAGCTTCCATCCGATTCCTCCATAGAGAACAATGAGGGGTCAGAGCTTCCATCCGATTCCTCCATAGAGAACAATGAGGGGGTCAGAGCTTCCATCCGATTCCTCCATAGAGAACAATGAGGGGTCAGAGCTTCCATCCGATTCTTATATAGAGAACAATGAAGGGTCAGAGCTTCCATCCGATTCCTCCATAGAGAACAATGAGTGGTCAGAGCTTCCATCCGATTCCTCCATAGAGAACAATGAGGGGTCAGAGCTTCCATCCGATTCCTCCATAGAGAACAATGAGGGGTCAGAGCTTCCATCCGATTCCTCCATAGAGAACAATGAGGGGTCAGAGCTTCCATCCGATTCCTCCATAGAGAACAATGAGGGGTCAGAGCTTCCATCCGATTCCTCCATAGAGAACAATGAGGGGTCAGAGCTTCCATCCGATTCCTTCATAGAGAACAATGAGGGGTCAGAGCTTCCATCCGATTCCTCCATAGAGAACAATGAGGGGTCAGAGCTTCCATCTGATTCCTCCATAGAGAACAATGAGTGGGTCAGAGCTTCCATCCGATTCTTATATAGAGAACAATGAGGGGTCAGAGCTTCCATCCGATTCCTCCATAGAGAACAATGAGGGGTCAGGGCTTCCATCCGATTCCTCCATAGAGAACAATGAGGGGTCAGAGCTTCCATCCGATTCCTCCATAGAGAACAATGAGGGGTCAGAGCTTCCATCCGATTCCTCCATAGAGAACAATGGGGGGTCAGAGCTTCCATCCGATTCCTCCTTAGAGAACAATGAGGGGTCAGAGCTTCCATCCGATTCCTCCATAGAGAACAATGAGGGGTCAGAGCTTCCATCCGATTCCTTTATAGAGAACAATGAGGGGTCAGAGCTTCAATCCGATTCCTCCATAGAGAACAATGAGGGGGTCAGAGCTTCCATCCGATTCCTCCATAGAGAACAATGAGGGGTCAGAGCTTCCATCCGATTCCTCCATAGAGAACAATGAGGGGTCAGAGCTTCCATCCGATTCCTCCATGGAGAACAATGAGGGGTCAGAGCTTCCATCCGATTCCTTTATAGAGCACAATGAGGGGTCAGAGCTTCCATCCGATTCCTCCATAGAGAACAATGAGGGGTCAGAGCTTCCATCCGATTCCTCCACGGAGAACAATGAGGGGTCAGAGCTTCCATCCGATTCCTTTATAGAGCACAATGAGGGGTCAGAGCTTCCATCCGATTCCTCCATAGAGAACAATGAGGGGTCAGAGCTTCCATCCGATTCCTCCATGGAGAACAATGAGGGGTCAGAGCTTCCATCCGATTCCTTTATAGAGCACAATGAGGGGTCAGAGCTTCCATCCGATTCCTCCATAGAGAACAATGAGGGGTCAGAGCTTCCATCCGATTCCTCCATAGAGAACAATGAGGGGTCAGAGCTTCCATCCGATTCCTCCATAGAGAACAATGAGGAGTCAGAGCTTCCATCCGATTCCTCCATAGAGAACAATGAGGGGTCTGAGGTTTCCATCCGATTCTTATATAGAGAACAATAAAGGGTCAGAGCTTCCATCCGATTCCTCCGTAGAGAACCATGAGGGGTCAGAGCTTCCATCCGATTCCTCCATAGAGAACAATGAGGGATCAGAGCTTCCATCCGATTCCTCCATAGAGAACAATGAGGGGTCAGAGCTTCCATCCGATTCCTCCATAGAGAACAATGAGGGATCAGAGCTTCCATCCGATTCCTCCATAGAGAACAATGAGGGGTCAGAGCTTCCATCCGATTCCTCCATAGAGAACAATGAGGAGTCAGAACTTCCTTCCGATTCCTCCATAGAGAACAATGAGGGGTCAGAACTTCCTTCCGATTCCTCCATAGAGAACAATGAGGGGTCAGAACTTCCTTCCGATTCCTCCATAGAGAACAATGAGGGGTCAGAGCTTCCATCCGATTCCTCCATAGAGAACAATGAAGGGTCAGAGCTTCCATCCGATTCCTCCATAGAGAACAATGAGGGGTCAGAACTTCCTTCCGATTCCTCCATAGAGAACAATGAGGGGTCAGAGCTTCCATCCAGTTCCTCCATAGAGAACAATGAGGGGTCAGAGCTTCCATCCGATTCCTCCATAGAGAACAAGGAGGGGTCAGAGCTTCCATCCGATTCCTCCATAGAGAACAATGAGGGGGTCAGAGCTTCCATCCGATTCCTCCATAGAGAACAATGAGGGGTCAGAGCTTCCATCCGATTCCTCCATAGAGAACAATGAGGGGGTCAGAGCTTCCATCCGATTCCTCCATAGAGAACAATGAGGGGTCAGAGCTTCCATCCGATTCTTATATAGAGAACAATGAAGGGTCAGAGCTTCCATCCGATTCCTCCATAGAGAACAATGAGTGGTCAGAGCTTCCATCCGATTCCTCCATAGAGAACAATGAGGGGTCAGAGCTTCCATCCGATTCCTCCATAGAGAACAATGAGGGGTCAGAGCTTCCATCCGATTCCTCCATAGAGAACAATGAGGGGTCAGAGCTTCCATCCGATTCCTCCATAGAGAACAATGAGGGGTCAGAGCTTCCATCTGATTCCTCCATAGAGAACAATGAGTGGGTCAGAGCTTCCATCCGATTCTTATATAGAGAACAATGAGGGGTCAGAGCTTCCATCCGATTCCTCCATAGAGAACAATGAGGGGTCAGGGCTTCCATCCGATTCCTCCATAGAGAACAATGAGGGGTCAGAGCTTCCATCCGATTCCTCCATAGAGAACAATGAGGGGTCAGAGCTTCCATCCGATTCCTCCATAGAGAACAATGGGGGGTCAGAGCTTCCATCCGATTCCTCCTTAGAGAACAATGAGGGGTCAGAGCTTCCATCCGATTCCTCCATAGAGAACAATGAGGGGTCAGAGCTTCCATCCGATTCCTTTATAGAGAACAATGAGGGGTCAGAGCTTCAATCCGATTCCTCCATAGAGAACAATGAGGGGGTCAGAGCTTCCATCCGATTCCTCCATAGAGAACAATGAGGGGTCAGAGCTTCCATCCGATTCCTCCATAGAGAACAATGAGGGGTCAGAGCTTCCATCCGATTCCTCCATGGAGAACAATGAGGGGTCAGAGCTTCCATCCGATTCCTTTATAGAGCACAATGAGGGGTCAGAGCTTCCATCCGATTCCTCCATAGAGAACAATGAGGGGTCAGAGCTTCCATCCGATTCCTCCACGGAGAACAATGAGGGGTCAGAGCTTCCATCCGATTCCTTTATAGAGCACAATGAGGGGTCAGAGCTTCCATCCGATTCCTCCATAGAGAACAATGAGGGGTCAGAGCTTCCATCCGATTCCTCCATGGAGAACAATGAGGGGTCAGAGCTTCCATCCGATTCCTTTATAGAGCACAATGAGGGGTCAGAGCTTCCATCCGATTCCTCCATAGAGAACAATGAGGGGTCAGAGCTTCCATCCGATTCCTTTATAGAGAACAATGAGGGGTCAGAGCTTCAATCCGATTCCTCCATAGAGAACAATGAGGGGTCAGAGCTTCCATCCGATTCCTCCATAGAGAACAATGAGGGGTCAGAGCTTCCATCCGATTCCTCCATGGAGAACAATGAGGGGTCAGAGCTTCCATCTGATTCCTCCATAGAGAACAATGAGGGGTCAGAGCTTCCATCCGATTCTTATATAGAGAACAATGAGGGGTCAGAGCTTCCATCCGATTCCTCCATAGAGAACAATGAGGGGTCAGAGCTTCCATCCGATTCCTTCATAGAGAACAATGAGGGGTCAGAGCTTCCATCCGATTCCTCCATAGAGAACAATGAGGAGTCAGAGCTTCCATCCGATTCCTCCATAGAGAACAATGAGGGGTCTGAGGTTTCCATCCGATTCTTATATAGAGAACAATGAAGGGTCAGAGCTTCCATCCGATTCCTCCATAGAGAAAAATGAGGGGTCAGAGCTTCCATCCGATTCCTCCATAGAGAACAATGAGGGGGTCAGAGCTTCCATCCGATTCCTCCATAGAGAACAATGAGGGGTCAGAGCTTCCATCCGATTCTTATATAGAGAACAATGAGGGTGTCAGAGCTTCCATCCGATTCCTCCATAGAGAACAATGAGGGGTCGGAGCTTCCATCCGATTCCTCCATAGAGAACAATGAGGGGTCAGAGCTTCCATCCGATTCCTCCATAAAGAACAATGAGGGGTCAGAGCTTCCATCCGATTCCTCCATAGAGAACAATGAGGGGTCAGAGCTTCCATCCGATTCCTCCATAGAGAACAATGAGGGGTCAGAGCTTCCATCCGATTCCTCCATAGAGAACAATGAGGGGTCAGAGCTTCCATCCGATTCCTTCATAGAGAACAATGAGGGGTCAGAGCTTCCATCCGATTCCTCCATAGAGAACAATGAGGGGTCAGAGCTTCCATCCGATTCCTCCATAGAGAACAATGAGGGGTCAGAGCTTCCATCCGATTCCTCCATAGAGAACAATGAGGGGTCAGAGCTTCCATCCGATTCCTCCATAGAGAACAATGAGGGGTCAGAGCTTCCATCCGATTCCTCCATAGAGAACAATGAGGGGTCAGAGCTTCCATCCGATTCCTCCATAGAGAACAATGAGGGGTCAGAGCTTCCATCCGATTCCTCCATAGAGAACAATGAGGGGTCAGAGCTTCCATCCGATTCCTTTATAGAGAACAATGAGGGGTCAGAGCTTCAATCCGATTCCTCCATAGAGAACAATGAGGGGTCAGAGCTTCCATCCGATTCCTCCATAGAGAACAATGAGGGGTCAGAGCTTCCATCCGATTCCTCCATGGAGAACAATGAGGGGTCAGAGCTTCCATCTGATTCCTCCATAGAGAACAATGAGGGGTCAGAGCTTCCATCCGATTCTTATATAGAGAACAATGAGGGGTCAGAGCTTCCATCCGATTCCTCCATAGAGAACAATGAGGGGTCAGAGCTTCCATCCGATTCCTCCATAGAGAACAATGAGGGGTCAGAGCTTCCATCCGATTCCTCCATAGAGAACAATGAGGAGTCAGAGCTTCCATCCGATTCCTCCATAGAGAACAATGAGGGGTCTGAGGTTTCCATCCGATTCTTATATAGAGAACAATGAAGGGTCAGAGCTTCCATCCGATTCCTCCATAGAGAAAAATGAGGGGTCAGAGCTTCCATCCGATTCCTCCATAGAGAACAATGAGGGGGTCAGAGCTTCCATCCGATTCCTCCATAGAGAACAATGAGGGGTCAGAGCTTCCATCCGATTCTTATATAGAGAACAATGAGGGTGTCAGAGCTTCCATCCGATTCCTCCATAGAGAACAATGAGGGGTCGGAGCTTCCATCCGATTCCTCCATAGAGAACAATGAGGGGTCAGAGCTTCCATCTGATTCCTCCATAGAGAACAATGAGGGGTCAGAGCTTCCATCCGATTAATCCATAAAGAACAATGAGGGGTCAGAGCTTCCATCCGATTCCTCCATAGAGAACAATGAGGGGTCAGAGCTTCCATCCGATTCCTCCATAGAGAACAATGAGGGGTCAGAGCTTCCATCCGATTCCTCCATAGAGAACAATGAGGGGTCAGAGCTTCCATCCGATTCCTTCATAGAGAACAATGAGGGGTCAGAGCTTCCATCCGATTCCTCCATAGAGAACAATGAGGGGTCAGAGCTTCCATCCGATTCCTCCATAGAGAACAATGAGGGGTCAGAGCTTCCATCCGATTCCTCCATAGAGAACAATGAGGGGTCAGAGCTTCCATCCGATTCCTCCATAGAGAACAATGAGGGGTCAGAGCTTCCATCCGATTCCTCCATAGAGAACAATGAGGGGTCAGAGCTTCCATCCGATTCCTCCATAGAGAACAATGAGGGGTCAGAGCTTCCATCCGATTCCTCCATAGAGAACAATGAGGGGTCAGAGCTTCCATCCGATTCCTTTATAGAGAACAATGAGGGGTCAGAGCTTCAATCCGATTCCTCCATAGAGAACAATGAGGGGTCAGAGCTTCCATCCGATTCCTCCATAGAGAACAATGAGGGGTCAGAGCTTCCATCCGATTCCTCCATGGAGAACAATGAGGGGTCAGAGCTTCCATCTGATTCCTCCATAGAGAACAATGAGGGGTCAGAGCTTCCATCCGATTCTTATATAGAGAACAATGAGGGGTCAGAGCTTCCATCCGATTCCTCCATAGAGAACAATGAGGGGTCAGAGCTTCCATCCGATTCCTCCATAGAGAACAATGAGGGGTCAGAGCTTCCATCCGATTCCTCCATAGAGAACAATGAGGAGTCAGAGCTTCCATCCGATTCCTCCATAGAGAACAATGAGGGGTCTGAGGTTTCCATCCGATTCTTATATAGAGAACAATGAAGGGTCAGAGCTTCCATCCGATTCCTCCATAGAGAAAAATGAGGGGTCAGAGCTTCCATCCGATTCCTCCATAGAGAACAATGAGGGGGTCAGAGCTTCCATCCGATTCCTCCATAGAGAACAATGAGGGGTCAGAGCTTCCATCCGATTCTTATATAGAGAACAATGAGGGTGTCAGAGCTTCCATCCGATTCCTCCATAGAGAACAATGAGGGGTCGGAGCTTCCATCCGATTCCTCCATAGAGAACAATGAGGGGTCAGAGCTTCCATCTGATTCCTCCATAGAGAACAATGAGGGGTCAGAGCTTCCATCCGATTCCTCCATAAAGAACAATGAGGGGTCAGAGCTTCCATCCGATTCCTCCATAGAGAACAATGAGGGGTCAGAGCTTCCATCCGATTCCTCCATAGAGAACAATGAGGGGTCAGAGCTTCCATCCGATTCCTCCATAGAGAACAATGAGGGGTCAGAGCTTCCATCCGATTCCTTCATAGAGAACAATGAGGGGTCAGAGCTTCCATCCGATTCCTCCATAGAGAACAATGAGGGGTCAGAGCTTCCATCCGATTCCTCCATAGAGAACAATGAGGGGTCAGAGCTTCCATCCGATTCCTCCATAGAGAACAATGAGGGGTCAGAGCTTCCATCCGATTCCTCCATAGAGAACAATGAGGGGTCAGAGCTTCCATCCGATTCCTCCATAGAGAACAATGAGGGGTCAGAGCTTCCATCCGATTCCTCCATAGAGAACAATGAGGGGTCAGAGCTTCCATCCGATTCCTCCATAGAGAACAATGAGGGGTCAGAGCTTCCATCCGATTCCTTTATAGAGAACAATGAGGGGTCAGAGCTTCAATCCGATTCCTCCATAGAGAACAATGAGGGGTCAGAGCTTCCATCCGATTCCTCCATAGAGAACAATGAGGGGTCAGAGCTTCCATCCGATTCCTCCATGGAGAACAATGAGGGGTCAGAGCTTCCATCTGATTCCTCCATAGAGAACAATGAGGGGTCAGAGCTTCCATCCGATTCTTATATAGAGAACAATGAGGGGTCAGAGCTTCCATCCGATTCCTCCATAGAGAACAATGAGGGGTCAGAGCTTCCATCCGATTCCTCCATAGAGAACAATGAGGGGTCAGAGCTTCCATCCGATTCCTCCATAGAGAACAATGAGGAGTCAGAGCTTCCATCCGATTCCTCCATAGAGAACAATGAGGGGTCTGAGGTTTCCATCCGATTCTTATATAGAGAACAATGAAGGGTCAGAGCTTCCATCCGATTCCTCCATAGAGAAAAATGAGGGGTCAGAGCTTCCATCCGATTCCTCCATAGAGAACAATGAGGGGGTCAGAGCTTCCATCCGATTCCTCCATAGAGAACAATGAGGGGTCAGAGCTTCCATCCGATTCTTATATAGAGAACAATGAGGGTGTCAGAGCTTCCATCCGATTCCTCCATAGAGAACAATGAGGGGTCGGAGCTTCCATCCGATTCCTCCATAGAGAACAATGAGGGGTCAGAGCTTCCATCTGATTCCTCCATAGAGAACAATGAGGGGTCAGAGCTTCCATCCGATTCCTCCATAAAGAACAATGAGGGGTCAGAGCTTCCATCCGATTCCTCCATAGAGAACAATGAGGGGTCAGAGCTTCCATCCGATTCCTCCATAGAGAACAATGAGGGGTCAGAGCTTCCATCCGATTCCTCCATAGAGAACAATGAGGGGTCAGAGCTTCCATCCGATTCCTTCATAGAGAACAATGAGGGGTCAGAGCTTCCATCCGATTCCTCCATAGAGAACAATGAGGGGTCAGAGCTTCCATCCGATTCCTCCATAGAGAACAATGAGGGGTCAGAGCTTCCATCCGATTCCTCCATAGAGAACAATGAGGGGTCAGAGCTTCCATCCGATTCCTCCATAGAGAACAATGAGGGGTCAGAGCTTCCATCCGATTCCTCCATAGAGAACAATGAGGGGTCAGAGCTTCCATCCGATTCCTCCATAGAGAACAATGAGGGGTCAGAGCTTCCATCCGATTCCTCCATAGAGAACAATGAGGGGTCAGAGCTTCCATCCGATTCCTCCATAGAGAACAATGGGAACTCTGGTCAGATATAAAGGGGAACTCTGGTCAGATATAAAGGGGAACTCTGGTCAGATATATAAAGGGGATCTTGCCACCCTCTCACAGAGCACACACATGTACGGTGACATGTCGGGTATCTATGGACTCGCATTTTATATTTGACCAAAATTGGGCCATTTATTTGCCGTAAAATCACCTGAATGTATTTTTTACTGAAAAGTTTGCGGTGATAAATAATTGGAACTCCCAGAGTAGAATTCTCAATATTAACGACTCCCGAAGCCTTAGGAGGAATGGGTCTGCCAGATATAAAAAATTACTACTATGCATTATTAGACCAAATGAAATTCTGTTTTTTCTTTATTTTTTTTTTCTTTTAAAAAAAAAAAAAAAAAATCTAAAAAAAATTCTTTCTATCAGTGATTCCGGCCTCAGGACATGCTTCTGACTCTTACAACCTTATCCTGACGATCCAGCGATGATCTCTCATTGCTGAGATCGCCAGCAGAGAGTCCCGCCGCTCCTCCGTCCACCGTCGGTCTGATCACTTCCTAGTTCCGTTCCCTGCAGCAGCAATCTATTTGCCCTTTCTATGGCTAAAATTATCATACCCAACTTTCTTTCTATCATATCATCACTATTAGCATGGAAGAAAATCCAATCCAAACTAAAACTGGAAACGTATACTGAAAAGTAACCTTACCTACAAGAATAATAGACTGCTATAAAATAAGACGATCGGCCGAAGAGTGGATAAACCAAGGTTACCATTATTATAATAACCTTCCGTTACATCTCAGGAATATTGTGGAGGATAAACGAAGGAAATGAATTACAGATCTGAACCTCGATGATAATATTGATATTCCCATGGAAATACGGCAATATTTTACAGGCCAAAAGGATCTCTCACAAAATTTTAGGTGGGAACAATGGCAAAAAGCATTATTTTATTTTTTTATCAATAAATTTTCATTAAGTTTTTACATAAACAGACAATTTCAATGTGGTGAAACATTCACTAATAAAACAGAAACACACCGGATAAAATTATCAAAATCATTACAGTACTTCCAGAAAATATGTCAGAATCAAGCGTTAAAATGAGGAACGCGGTAGAGGAGCCTCATAGACAAGAAAGAAGATGATAGAAGGGGAGGGTGGTGCACCGGTCTATCCACCAACGTCCCCTCCACCCCCGCACCCCCAATGGGAACTAACTGTACAGGGGCGGAGGGAATGCCGGTATCCCGACCAGGCCCCATTGTAACGAGATGTACGCCTCTAGTGGATAGTGAAGTGATCAGTCAGTTGTGTTACCCTTTAAAGTCCGTCCACATCTTCCATCTGTTATCAAAGGCTGCACATGAGCCCTGATTAATTGCTACGTAGGGATGATCGAACTTTTCAAAAGTTCGGTTCGACCAGAACACCCGAACTTCCCGAAAATTCGGCCCGGATTTCAGAACCCCATTGAAATCAATGGCACCCGAACTTCGGTAATCAAAAAACACCATTTTGAAGCCCTAAAACCCAATAAATGCCCCTAAAAAGTGCCTAGGGTTCTGGGTCATGCCCCAGGGACTATGAATCACACAAAAAAAAGTTCTTAAAAATTGTCATTTTTGATAGAGAGACAATTATTGAAAAAATTATTGAAAAAAAAAAATGAGATTTCTTTGGATTTAGTGTCTGGGGGGGGGGGGGGTGTAAAAAGTGTACCTGTGAAGTTTCAGCTCTGTAGCATGTCCAGAACCAGAAAAAAAAGTTTGTTTGTATTAGAATTAATATAGAACAGGATAGTGGCTTCGCTACTTTTACACCTTGCTTTTTGTTGCAGGCGTTTTATTGGGCTTTTTTGAGGACATGTTTGGAGTCAGGCATAACATCTGAACTTCTGTGTAGGGGTATATATACACATACACATATATATAGGTCACACCCATATGGCTTCTCTGCTATCACACCTATATGTGTGTATGTGTATAAATACATACATGTGTGTGTGTATATATACCCCTATACAGAAGTTCAGATGTTATGCCTGCCTCCAAAGACCCCCAAAAAATGCCCAAAAAAACGCCTGCGCCAAAAAAAAACGCCCAGGTGTGTTGTTGCAGGCTTTTTTTTGGGGGCATTTTTTGGGGGTCTTTGAAGGCAGGCATAACATCTGAACTTCTGTATAGGGGTATACATACACACACACTTATATGTATTTATACACATACACATATATAGGTGTGATAGTAGAGAAGCCATATGGGTGTTAATTATTTCATTAGCGCAAGCATAGGTTTCTGTGAGTTTCACGCCTATATATGTGTATGTGTATATATACATACATGTGTGTGTGTATATATACACCCCTACACAGAAGTTCAGATGTCATGCCTGACTCCAAACATGTCCTCAAAAAAGCCCTATAAACGCCTGCAGCAAAAAGCCGGGTGACGGGGGAGAAGCCATATCGCTGTTCTATAAGTGTCCTAAGAGAAACGATCTTTTCTCTATAGCGGTCACCCTGACATGGAAGGGTTTTGTCACCCTGCCATAGCAGTCAGAGTCAGTTCACCCTACACTACACTATGGTCCCCTTACACTTAACACTTTCCCTACAGAAACTAGATTATTGAATCTAACTATAGTGGAAAATAGTACCCTAACTTCACTGCATATCCCTTTCCTCACACTAATAATTGCTAAATGATACTTTGAAGCAGAAGTCACAGAACTGCTTCCACTCTCTTCCACAGCCCTGGATTACAATGCTAGGAATTTGGCGGGGCCATGTTATATACTGGGGGCGTATTCACTAATGATTGGCCTATGGACCCCCTAGTCACTCCAATCACATTCCTAGCATTCTCCTGCCCCCTCAATTGGCTTTTACTAATGGTTCTGGTCCAATCACAGGCTTTTAAAGCCCATTTCCTGTCCCATTGCATTTTGGTCGGTTCTGGTTGCCGAATTCCGAACTTTACCAGCAAAAAGTTCGGAATTCGGCCGAACCTCGAACAGTCAATGTTCGATCATCATCGTTCGTTCGAATCGTTCGATCATCCCTATTTGCTAGTAGGCGTTCAAACAGGTGATTGCGATTAACCGCTAATCTAACGTCTGATATGTTGAGTTGGTTTTGAGTGCCCCAATTGACTAGTATGTTGTGGCGTGCCGCTAATAATATGTGACATACAACTTGTCTCATAGATAATGGAAACTTATCGATCCCAAGATTGAGTAAGGCCAGTCCCGTTGAGGGATTTTGTATAATCCCTGTTATGGAGGAAATCATTTGGAAGATAAGCCTCCAGTATCCCGTTAGACATGGACATTCCCACATATTATGGGTTCGATTTCCCACCTGTCCACATTGTCTCCAGCATTGGTCAGAATGATGGGGTGAGAATTTGGAGAGTTTGTACGCCGTGTAATGCCATCTGTGAAGCAATTTAAGCATCGTTTCCCAATGTCCCACACATTTAGAAAAGCGATAGTTAGATTGAATCGCCCTCTGCCAGTCTGACAATGAATATGATGAGTCCAGATCTTTATTCCATTTCTGAATAGCCACAGAAAGTTGGAATTCAGTTTTATATTGGAGAGTGTTATAAATAGGAGAGATTCCACCTTTCCTGTGTGTTGGAGCCGCAAGGAAAGCCCAAACAGAGGGGTAAACGTATAAAACAGGTAAGGGGTATTTAGACAGAAATTGTGAAATGCGAAAGCAAATAAAATATAGTTTGGGAGGGAGGGAAAAATTACCCTTCATATCTGACCACTTATGGGGGTGACCAATTTAGGGATGATCGAACTTTTGAAAAGTTTGGTTCGACCAGAACACCCGAACTTCCCAAAAGTTCAGTTTGGATTCCAGAACCCCATTGAAATCAATGGGACCCGAACTTCTGGAATCAAAAAACACAATTTTTAAGCCCTAAAACCCAATAAATGCCCCTAAAAAGTGCCTAGGGTTCTGGGTAATGCGTCAGGGACTATTAATCACACAAAAAAAAGTTCTTAAAAATTGTCATTTTTGGTAGAGAGCCAATTATTGAAAAAATTATTGAAAAATGAGATTTCTTTGGATTTAGTATCTGGGGGGTCTAAAAAGTGTACCTGTGAAGTTTCAGCTCTGTAGCATGTCCGGAACCAGAAAAAAAAAGATAATTTTTCTTAGAATTTTTAGTAGCGCAGGGATGGTGTTACCCTCCTTTCACACCTGGGCATTTTTGTTTCAGGCGTTTATTGGGCATTTTTTGGGCGTCTTTGGAGGCAGGCATGACATCTGAACTTCTGTATAGGGGTATATATATATATATATATATACTGTATATATATATACACATATATGTGTGAAAGGAGCGGAGCCCCATCCCTGCGCTACTGAAATTCTAAGACAAACAATCTTTTTTCTATGGCGGTCACCCTGACATGGAAGGGTTTGGTCACCCTGGCATAGCAGTCAGAGTCAGTTAACCCTACACTACACTACGGCCCCCCTGACACTTAACACTTTCCCTACAGAAACTAGATTATTAAATCTAACTATAGTGGTATATAGTACCCTAACTACACTGCATAATCCTTTCCTCACACTAATAAATGCTAAATGACACTGGAGCAGCAGAAATGCTTCCACTCTATTCCACAGCCTCTGTAATACAGTGATAGAGATTTGGCGGGGCTATGTTATATACTGGGGGGCGTATGGGGGGCGTTTTCACTCCTGATTGGCCTCTGGACCCCCTAGTCACTCCAATCTGCTTTTACTGATGTTTCTGGGCCAATCAAGGGCTTTTAAAGCCCAGTTCCTGTCCCATTGCATTTTGGGCGGTTCTGATGGCCGAATTCCGAACTTTTACTACAAAAAGTTGGGAATTCGGCCGAATTTCGAACAGCCAATGTTCGGGTCGAACCGATGGTCGACCCGAACCATTTGATCATCCCTAGTGACCATCTGTGTAAAAATCTTGAACATATTTAATTCCATAGCTGATTAGGGGTTTAGTGTATAGAAAGGGAATTCTAGATTCCAAATTGTGTATTGGTATTGGTGGAACATCGATAGGGGGTTCCCTATTGGCTCCATTCATAATGTGGCGCCATGCTAATACAGAAGCTACCATGGGTGGAAAAAGGGAGGAAGTATTTCTGGGAATTAAGTGATCCATATATAGAACTGATGCCAGATCCGGAACATTGCATAGTGACGTCTCCATATCTACCCATCGAGGTCTATCGGATCCGAGGTCTATCGGATTGCTTAAACCAGTATCCTAGTTGTTCTATAATAAAAGGGAAAGAAAAAAAAAAAAAAAAGGGAAAACAGGCGCCACTGTATTAAGCCAAAAGTTTATTGCACACAAATCACAGTAGTAACTTACATAAAAGTAAACACCAGTGTAGGAGCATTTGTTCCGCACTGTCCGGCCGTCCACCAGCCCGGAAGTGACGTCGTAGGAAGCTAGTCCGAGGAGCTGGTTTCGCCGGAAGCCGCAATGGAACTCGGCTCCTTCTTCAAGATGCTTAAAGAAGGAGCCGAGTACGCATGCTCCGAAACGCGTTGCGTCATTTCCGGTAGCCTGCGTTCCATTGCGGCTTCCGTCGAAACCAGCTCCTCGGACTAGCTTCCTACGACGTCACTTCCGGGCTGGTGGACGGCCGGACAGTGCGGAACAGATGCTCCTACATGGACTGGTGTTTACTTTTATGTAAGTTACTACTGTGATTTGTGTGCAATAAACTTTTGGCTTAATACAGTGGCGCCTGTTTTCCCTTTTACTTCTGTCAGCGGAATTTCCGAAGTTTACCGCCAGTGCTGCCTTGTATCCGGACATTTGGACAGTTCATCAAGAGGACTTGGCGGATATAACCCTGTGCCCCCTCCTTGTGGTGGATCCCCCCCTTTTTGGTTAGTAGCGCCTAACACCCATCTTTCTAGTTGTTCTATAATGGCTGCTAGTCTAGCCCAAATAGGGGATCCCATCCTTCGCCGATATGGGTAAGAAGAATGGAGCTTAAATTTCACTTTAGGGGCTATTCCTAAGTCTAGAATAAGAGATTTAGAATAATAAATTTTATAATAGGATATGGAACTGAAAACGTCAAGTAAATTGGTCACTGCAGGTAGGGACTTTTCTGGTTCGGTCAGGAGGAGGATCACGTCATCAGCAAAAAGACTGACCACATGGGTCTCCTCCCCGATCTGGAAACCACACATTGAGGGGTGTTGGCGAATGGACTCAGCCAGTGGTTCAATCATGAGATCGAAAATAGTGGGCGAAAGCGGACATCCCTGGCGGGTACCATTGGAAATTAGGAAGGATTTAGAGAGGAGACCAGATGTGTATACTCTGGCTGACGGGCAAGAATACAGGGCCATTATAGCAGACTTAATCTCCCCAAAAAACCCGAATTGGGATAACACCATGTCCATGTAATGCCATTCCACCCTATCAAACGCCTTCTCTGCGTCAAGGGATAACAACAGAGAAGGCGTTCGGGAGGTCTCTGCACAATGAATCACATTCAGAATTCTTCGGGTGTCGTCCGAGGGCTGCCTCCCCTTTACAAACCCTTGTTGGTCATTCTTAATCAATAGTGGAATAATGTCTGATAGTCGAAGGGCAAGAATTTTTGCATAGACTTTAACGTCTGAATTTAAGAGTGATATGGGCCTAAAATTAGCCAGCGTAGTTGGCTCTTTCCCTGGTTTGGGAATAGCTATTACGTAGGCTTGCAGCATTTCCTTGGGAAAGGTGGAAGAGGCAGCCGCTCGGGCGAACACCGATGACATATGAGGAGCAAGGATCGTAGAAAAAGATTTATAATACTCATTGGGTAGTCCATCAGGACCAGAGATGTATAGTAACTAAGTAGAACTACTTCACTACTGTACTTAAGTACGGAAAGGCGGTATCTGTACTTTCCTGGAGTAGAATTTTTTTCTCCTACTTCCACTTTTACTTCACTACATTTTTTCAATGATTTCAATACTTCTACTCCGATATTTTTTGTTTGTGCTGCATAGTTACTCGTTACTATTATAAAAATTACCACTGACAGAACAGTAGATGGAGGTTTCATGAAGCTCAAACCATTGTGTATTATCAGTGCATAGGAAAATAGAAGCTACTGTATGTATAAATAAAAGCTGCATTTGAAATAATAAAAAACAATATGATGTTCAAACTTTTGACTTCTTTCTTTAATAACTACATAACACAGTACTTGTACTTTTACTTTCAGTACTTGAGTAGCAAAATTAAAAAAAAAAAATACTTGCAATACTTAAGTACGAAAAATGTTGAATACTTTAGTACTTCTACTCAAGTCACTTTTTGATCGAGCACTTCCACTTCTACTCAAGTATGGGTTTCGAGTACTTTATACAACTCTGATCAGGACAAGGGGATTTGTTCTGTGGGAGAGATGCTATAACTCTGCAAATTTCTTGCTGTGAAATGAGGTCACTCAGTAGTTGTAGTTGGTGCGGGGTCAAGGAAGGAAGGTTAAGAGTATCCAAAAAGTCGGAAATTTGAGATTCAGTAGGATGAGACATGGTATTATCGTCTTTTAAATGATATAGGGTACCGTAATATGTGGTCTGCTATATCTTGGGGATTATGAATTTTCTGTTTTGATAAGGGATGTATAAGATACGCGATCCTATTTTTGGTTCTAACGGCTTTCAAGCGATTATCCAAATATTTACCAGCTCTATTGGCGTTGGCATATGTGGTAAGTTTCAATCGTCTAAGGTGCGTGTCATACTTTTGCGCAAGATGGAGACGGAGTTCCTCCCTCAGTCGCAGAAGAGTTTGTGAATGCGCCACAGACAGTTTCAGTTTGTTATGTTGTTCTAGGGCAGGGGTCTTCAAACTACGGCCCTCCAGTTGTTCAGGAACTACAATTCCCATCATGCCTAGTCATGTCTGTGAATGTCAGAGTTTTCCAATGCCTCATGGGATGTATAGTTTCGCAACAGCTGGAGGGTCGTAGTTTGAGGATCCCTGTTCTAGGGTATGGATCTCATCTAAAATCGAGTCAAGGCGAGAGTTATAGCATCTCCGTAATCTGCCCCCTGTTGTAGTAACATCCCTCTAATATAAACCTTATGGGCGTTCCATAAGGGAAAAGCATTAGAAGTAGAAGGGGCATTAAAACGGAAGTAAGATTAGCAGATAGTTTCTTAATACATTCAGGGTTTTGTAGTAGTTTAGTATTACATCTTCAAACTAGGTTGGGATTACGGCCCTCAGACCGGCTTTGTTTAGGGGGTTCATGTAATCTTCAGGCCAGAAATCATTTTTAAAATGTGTGCAAAAAAATGCGAAAATAACAGCTCTGGCAGCGAATGGGTTAAAGTTGATTTATTAAAAAAAAAAACAACAGTGGAGGTCACATGATTCCTGGGGGGGCAGCCAAATATTCCGGAAACATGTGACCTCCATTTCCACCTCATGTGTCCACGAATGTTCGTTATAATAAAGTTCATTTAAAAAAAAAGGTGTAGTGGAGGTCACATGTTTCCTGTCAAATGTGGAGCTCCAGTCTGCAGCCACACCCCTCTCTCTATGATCAGGAAGTCTCTCCTCCTCTCCTCTCTATGATCAGGAAGTCTCTCCTCCTCTCCTCTCTATGATCAGGAAGTCTATCCATCTCTTTTCTTCTATCGTTGATCAGGCAGCTGTTTCCTGGATCCTATCGGCCACCTCTTTCCTCTCTATGGTTATCTATTTGAATGAACTTTATCGACAATAACAGTCTAGGCAGTCAGCTATGCTCCATCCATTCTCTCCTCTCTCCCTTCGTTCTGTCATTTCAATATGGAATTTTATGGAGAAGATCCGGCATACCGAGTGTAAAGATCTCATCCCGCTGTCACCCTGATCCTGGGTATAGGAACCGGTCAGAACGCCAAAGCGGGTGATCCAAACCGTTCCGTATGTGGAATCAGAAGGTACACCAAGGCAGAGATCCAAATCAGGTAAATTAGGTCTGGAGATCTAAACCTGAAGGTCCACCGAGCCCAGAGATCTAAACCAGAAAAAACTCCGAGCCCGGGGATCTGAACCTGAAGTCCACCGAGCCCGGGGATCTGAACCTGAAGTCCACCGAGCCCGGGGATCTGAACCTGAAGTCCACCGAGCCCGGGGATCTGAACCTGAAGTCCACCGAGCCCGGGGATCTGAACCTGAAGTCCACCGAGCCCGGGGATCTGAACCTGAAGTCCACTGAGCCCGGAGTTCTAAACCAGAAAGTCCTCTGAGCCCTGAGATCTATACCAAGGGGTCCATGGAGCCCAGAGATCTGAACCACAAGGTACACCAAGCCTCGGAGATATGAACCAGAAACTACACTGGGCTCAGAAACCTGAACCACAGGATACATTGAGCCTGAAGATCTGAACCAGAAGGTCCACTGAGCCTGGAGACCTATAACATAGGACAAAGTGAGCCCAGAGATCTGAACCAGAAGGTAGAGTTAGCTCAGAGGTCAGAACCAGCTCAACCAGAAGGTAGACTGAAATGGAAGATTCAAATCAGCCAATGAATGCAACCAGACTGGAGAGCTAAACCAGCCACACACTGGCTGCCCAGAGACCAGAACCAGCCGCTACACTGAGCCCAGAGACCGGAACCAGCCGCTACACTGAGCCCAGAGACCAGAACCAGCCGCTACACTGAGCCCAGAGACCGGAACCAGCCGCTACACTGAGCCCAGAGACTGGAACCAGCCGCTACACTGAGCTCAGAGACTGGAACCAGCCGCTACACTGAGCCCAGAGACCGGAACCAGCCGCTACACTGAGCCCAGAGACCGGAACCAGCCGCTACACTGAGCCCAGAGACCAGAACCAGCCGCTACACTGAGCCCAGAGACCGGAACCAGCCGCTGCACTGAGCCCAGAGACCGGAACCAGCCACTACACTGAGCCCAGAGACCGGAACCAGCCGCTACACTGAGCCCAGAGACCGGAACCAGTCTCTACACTGAGCCCAGAGACCGGAACCAGCCGCTACACTGAGCCCAGAGACCGGAACCAGCCGCTACACTGAGCCCAGAGACCGGAACCAGCCGCTACACTGAGCCCAGAGACTGCAACCAGCCGCTACACTGAGCCCAGAGACTGGAACCAGCCGCTACACTGAGCCCAGAGACCAGAACCAGCCGCTACACTGAGCCCAGAGACTGGAACCTGCTGATATACTTTGTCCAAGGAGCTGAATGAGGATGTAGATTGAGCCCGGAGAGTCGAGGCAGAAGAGCCACTGGAGCCAAAGGTCAGATTGAACCCAGAAGTTCAGAACATTTGGTAAAGTGAGATCAGAAGCAGAACTCCCAATAGGACAACCAGACAGGTAAGTCCAGAAATGGACCTCCAGACTAGCATCAGATCCCAAAGTACAAAGACAGGATCTGTACTGGGAGTCCAGCATAGAGGCCAAATGCCAGAACACAATGACCTGGCTAGGGACAGTGCTAAGTGGTGCCCACAGGGTGGAAGGGGACAGGTAGTAAATCGGTGGCAAACAGGGACTGCATCCAGTCAGATTTGGGTGCTCAGACAGCCGTGGGTTCTGGGTGTGTGAATAGAATAGTGTGGATGGAGAAATCTAGACATGTATGGACACCCTAAGAGTATGTTCCCCTGACAATCATCTTACTGTCCTCTCCCTTCTGGTCTCTTCAATATTCTATTTGAAGCGTTTTGTTGATCCTACCAGAAATTCAGAGCTGTTCTGTACCAAGGTTTAGGTAGTTTAGCAAAAGACAACTGGGCATGGCTGACCCCACTCCTTCCACTGTTTGGTTTCTTTCTGCGGACACATGGAGGAGATGTCTTCTTATGATCCATCTTGTATAGAGAGTCTCTATGGGGGCAGATAGCGAACACATGGAGGAGATGTCTTCCTATGATCCATCTTGTATAGGGAGTCTCTATGGGGCAGATAGCGGACACATGGAGGGGATGTCTTCCTATGATCCATCTGGTATAGAGAGTCTCTATGGGGTAGATAGCGGACACATGGAGGGGATGTCTTCCTATGATCCATCTTGTATAGAGAGTCTCTATGGGGCAGATAGCGGACACTTGGAGGGGATGTCTTCCTATGATCCATCTTGTATAGAGAGTCTCTATGAGCCCGATAGCGGACACATGGAGGAGATGTCTTCCTATGATACATCTTGTATAGAGAGTCTCTATGAGCCAGATAGCGGACACATGGAGGAGATGTCTTCCTATGATCCATCTTGTATAGAGAGTCTCTATGGGGCAGATAGCGGACACATGAAGGAGATGTCTTCCTATGATCCATCTTGTATAGAGATTCTCTATGGGAGCTGATAGTGGACACATGGAGGAGATGTCTTCCTATGATCCATCTTGTATAGAGAGTCTCTATGGGGCAGATAGCGGACACATGGAGGAAATGTCTTCCTATGATCCGTCTTGTTGTCAGAATATTTATACTGCTCTGAATATAACAGTGTCTATTTATGTCAATAAGCAAAGATCTGTGCGGTAGGAGAATCTCCAGTTATTTCCACAAATCAATATGTAGCGAATTCTTTTTATTGATTAATTCCTTTTTAAAAGCATATACCAATCTTAGTGAAAACAGTCTACAGTATGGAATATATAAGAATATTTATTCACGAGACATGTATTCACAATACATGATCAAACTTGAGATGACACAAAAAGATAACTTTACATAAAATACAAACTTCAGCCCAACCTGAGCTTACCGTTCCTGTTACTGATTTATTGGTTTCTCCTTTTTGATATTGTAATTTTCTGAATTGGCACCATTGTATTTTGTGTATTATGTGATATTTAATGCCCTCAAAGACAATGATTGAGCCATGTTGGCTCCTAGTGCGCTGTTATATCTTTTTCTTACAAAAAATCTAATAAAAAACATTGAAACATAAAATACAAACTTCAAACAATGAATGCAATGTGATATGTAGCTCAATAATGAAGGTAAAAATAAAGCAAGATTACGTTTTCTCCAGGTATAGTATAAACCATAAATGAATGTTTTATATAATCAGACCACAATTGTCTGCGCAATGCACAGCCTGATAGTCACTCCACTGCAGATAAAGCGAGAATAGGCCATGCAAAACGTGAGATTAATACGCCAATATGCGCTAAATCTGATATTGATAAAATTTGTATAAAAAGCAAAATTCATCTCTTAGAGAAAAATCTACATATGGTTAATACGGCTGGGATTGTAATCTCGTTACCCTTGAATATGCAATGTAAAACATTTAAGGAAGTACATAAACAATATTGAATAATAATCAAATAATTAGCAAGGCATATTTACCCCATTTAAAATGGCTGCTAGCTTAGAATGGTCGTTACCAGAGTCCTTAAGGTGGCTGCCTTTCCAAGATGGTGGCCAGGTAGGGAGGAGTTTCTTTTGGCGTCCCTCAAAGTTTCAGATACATGATGGAGCAAAATGGAGTCTGTATAGATGAGTCTATGCATGGCTGTAGTAGCGTGTGTATTGTATATGTAATGTATGTTGTGCAAATTTCCTGTGTCCCTCTCTAATCTGGGTTTTCCTTTTTATATGGTATAGAAAAAAGGACTGTTAAAATTACCATAAGTTAAACCCAGAAGGAGTGACATTATCCCCATTGGTTGGGACATCTTATTCATTAACTGGTGAGGTCATTGGGTGACACCTCTTGGTTGACCAGAATATTAAAATTAAATGATGATTTCTCCATATTTAAGAGTAATCATCATAAAACAACATAAAATGTATCCATACTCTCATCTGTTACACATGTCCATCTTATATCCATTATGTATCTAAATAAGGAATTAAATCTGGTAACACCATAATATATTTAATATATATATCTAGATATATTGGAAAATACTTTTCAACCTAAGACTTCAACTAGTAGCAGTCAGTCACCAGAGATGGCAGTATTGTGTTGCTCTGAGCTTCAGCATATAGCAATATTACAGCATTATTTACCTACAAATAAAACTTTGCACCTTATATTGACAAAGAGCTTACCATCTCAGACTTTCTAGAGTCTGGCAAGGTTACAAATGTTTTATGATTAATTTTTACAACTTACAAAGGTTTAACATGAAGTCTTTCTAAACATGCAGTGATGAGTCATCAAAATCAGTTTAACTTTCTTCTAGCAAGAATGAAACAATTATAATATATAACGGTTTTCTACATATCTATGTATGTTAGTTATATATATACAGTATATATTCTTCATTGTTAATATTCTGTTACATATAAGATTATAATAACGTATCTGTAAATCTTATTTTTAAATGGGTTTAAACACAGAAAATACTGACTAAGGTTTATGGTCCCACACACAGATAAGATTACCTTGGTATAGCGTCTTTATCTTAAAGAAAGTTAAATAGACTATTTATTTATTACCTTAGGTCAACACAGCATGTTTGTGCATGAGATGTCTTCCTATGATCCATCTTGTATAGGGAGTCTCTATGGGGGCAGATAGCGGACACATGGAGGAAATGTCTTCCTATGATCCGTCTTGTATAGGGAGTCTCTATGGGGGCAGATAGCGGACACATGGAGGAAATGTCTTCCTATGATCCGTCTTGTATAGGGAGTCTCTATGGGGGCAGATAGCGGACACATGGAAGAAATGTCTTCCTATGATCCGTCTTGTATAGGGAGTGTCTATGGGGGCAGATAGCGGACACATGGAGGAAATGTCTTCCTATGATCCATCTTGTATAGGGAGTCTCTATGGGGGCGATAGCGGACACATGGAGGAGATGTCTTCCTATGATCCGTCTTGTATAGGGAGTGTCAATGGGGGCAGATAGCGGACACATGGAGGAAATGTCTTCCTATGATCCATCTTGTATAGGGAGTCTCTATGGGGGTGATAGCGGACACATGGAGGAGATGTCTTCCTATGATCCGTCTTGTATAGGGAGTCTCTATGGGGCAGATAGCGGACGCATGGAGGAAATGTCTTCCTATGATCCATCTTGGACTTGTATCTTTGCAGGCAGCCATGACACCCCGCGTGCTGGAGCCTCATATCTGAAATTTTCTGATTGGTGAGGAAAGTCAGGTAAGATAAGAACTCGGAAAACACAAATAAAGGGAAACGTTTTCCGGAACCTTCTCAGCTCCATATTCTGGAAAGTAAAAGGGATTTATATGATTTCTCCTCTTCTCTCTCCTCTGTGTAGGATGGGTCCGCAGCTTTACAGTGTCCTCCTTGGCCTTCTCCGCCCTGCTCTTCCTTTTATCCTGGGCCTTTCCTTAGGCTGCAGCCTGAGCCTCCTCCGCGTCTCCTGGATACAGGGAGATGAAGGTCCATGCATGGATCGTCCCCAGAGCCATCTTGGGCTACAGGCTGGACAAGTAAAGCCCCACATGGATGATTTGAAGCTCCGGATTGTTCCATACAGCCACAGACCACATCCTCCTCACAAGAAGGTGTTGAGGTGAGACTTGTTTCTGCTATATGAAAGCCTGTGGAAGGGAACCCATTGTACCATCTTCTCTGGGTGGAGGTCATCTGACCAAACATCCTTTCAAATCATTTCCCCCAATGTAGCTTTTTATAGGTAGCTCTCTCGATGACCTCATGTGTAGGGTGACCACTTTTCAAACTGCCTTTCAGGGATACCCCCCTGACAACAACCCCCCCATCTAATCCCCCTCCCCGCCCAAAAAAAGATGAATTTTGAAATACTTTTTTTTGCCAATTAGTTTATACAGATGGTTTACAATGTGAACCTTTTTCCTCATTACTGCCCCCCACTTGTGTCATCTTCATTACTGTCCTCCCCTTGTGTCACCTTCTTCTTCATTACAGTCCCCCCCTTGTGTTATCTTATTCATTACTGTCCCCCACTTGTGTCCCCTTCTTCATTACTGCCCCCCACTTGTATCCCCTTCTTCTTCATTACGGTCCCCCACTTGTGTCCCCTTCTACTTCATTACTGCCCCCCACTTGTGTCCCCTTCATTATTACTGCCCCCTACTTGTGTCCTCTTCTTCATTACTGCCCCCTACTTGTGTCCCCTCCTTTTTCATTACTGTCGCCCACTTGTGTCCCCTTCTTCTTCCTTACTGTACCCCTCCCCCAGTGACCCCACTTGTGTCACCTTCTACTCCAATCCAGTTCTTCGCCTTCTATTATCCCTCTGATGAGTGGTGGTGGTCTAGTCCCCTGGTCCGGGATCCCAGACAGTCAGGCCGTAGGCGGGAGCGGGAAGGAGGAGAAGTCGGGCACTGCTGGCAGTTGTGGTTTTGTGCCGCCAGGCGGTGGGTGAAGGAGGTGGGTGGAGACAGTGACACTGGAGTGAAGAAGATCCGCCCCTACCCAGCAAGTCACCCTGGAGTCTGGGTGCTGAGGAAGGAGGAGGTGGGTGGAGTCAGCAGTGCAGCACTAGACCCAGCCCTCATTACACTCAGGTCTCATTCCGCTCAGCCTCACTCTGAGGCTCTGACTCTGTGTGACATCACTGGTTGCTAGAAGCCAGGCGGCCCTAGCAACCAGTTCATGTGATCAGTTAGGGTGGCTGTGTGTCTTCTATTTCATACCAGGACACTGTATTGTCCCGGAATGAAGGTGCCGGGACACAAGACACAGAAGTCAATTGTTGGACAGTCCTGGCCAATCTGGGACACGTGGGCACTCTACTCATGTGTGGAAGGTGGATGGCCACCAGCTGGGACCTCCTGGCTGGAACTTGGATGGGGCAATTTAAAGCCTGGCTGGGATAACATTGTTCTCCCATCACATTGTACTGGAGAGATCCTCCTGTGCTGGTCCCCTCCATCCCTCCCTGGCTGGGCTCGGAGGATTTGTTGGACGGGGGAGGGGGTTTTGGATGGACATGTCATCTAGTCATCCCAAACTATTACCTGCACCTTCTTCCTAGAGAAGTTCTATGTCTGCCATTAAAGTGATACACACACTGTATAATGTCCATTCCCCTTCTATTTCTGTATGTGAGTGATGTAATTATTATAATAAAAATAGATAGAAGTCCCTTTTTCCTATTGGATATCCAGCTGTCACATGACCCGGCTCTCTCCTATCCTGTCTGCAGGGAAACCTAAGCAGGAGGAGCTTCTATTCCTCTGCTGTTGGAATACAGAATAAAAATAAATAATATCAATAAACTGTAATAAATCGTTATATAAATATATAATTGGGATCAAATCTTTATTATTTTTTGGTGTGGGCGGAGTTCTGCCAGTCACAGGCTGTGTCACGCCCCTCCGGCTGGTGCCTTAGAATAGGAGTGAGGTGAAGCCTCCATCAGTCTACATGTAATATCCCGCCCCCATTATGGGCATGGAGGAGGAGGGAGGGAGTGGCCTGTCACTGTGTATACGCCCACATGTGTGACTCTATAGTCACATGGGCTGCTCAGATGTGATAGGGAGGAAATGCTCAACATAGAAACTCACTGAGAACTGAGCATGTGCAGAGCTGCCACCACGGCTCCAAAATCCCCAACTGTGGACAGAAGGGGGAGACAGAGAGCAGCCGGATCAGCCAGGATACGGAAGTGGAATCTCATAGTGATGAGTGAGTATGACCAGCATGGAATACACCATTTATTCATGATGGGTGTTTAGTGACACTTTAATATATCTGTCTAATGAGTAGACCGAGGTCTGTAGTTAGAATGGTCACCTAAATAAGGATTGGCCTTTGTGTAGAATTCTCCATATTTTTCAAGATTTATTACAAGCCACAGATGAGGGGGAATAGGATGGGCATTCTGACAGGATCCAGGGAAGTCCAGGCAAGATATGACTATACCTCTGGCAGCCTTTAATGTGTGACAGCAAACATGGAGGAGCTATGCCAATGGAATGGTAGTGTTGGGAGTCGGAGAGCTCATACAGTAGGGGTTGGGGTCGGAATACTGAAGGCCGGGCTCCCTGCTCCAGTTTGTTTATTTGTATTCCTGTCTCTGTCCATAGAACCCGATACATTCAGTCAGAACTTGGCTTCAGAGAACGTCTGCTGGTCACCGTCTTGTCTTCTCGTTCCACCCTGAACTCGCTGGCTGTGGCTGTGAATCGCACTCTCTCCTCTCATGTAAGCCGCTTATTGTTCTTCACCGGAGCCCGAAGTTCTAAGGCCCTCCCAGGAATGGAAGTCGTGTCCCATGGCGATGAGCGCCCAGCGTGGTTAATGTACCACACGTTGCGTTATCTGGAGACGCACTTTATTTCCACATATGATTGGTTCTTTGTCTCTCAAGATGATTCTTATATTAATGGCTACCACCTGAAGGAGCTCGTAAACCATCTCAGCCCCGGGCCTCCTTTATACATTGGGCAACCTATGGAGTTCATTGGAGGCAAGGAGAGCTGGAGATACTGTCATGGGGCTTCTGGTTACCTTCTGTCAAGAGCGCTCCTCCTCAGACTGGGGCCCCATCTGGATTTCTGTCGCTCTGATATACTTAGTTCCCGGCCGGACGAATGGTTGGGTCGTTGCCTTCAGGATACACTTGGAATTGCCTGTGTGGCGGAGTATCAGGTAATGTTCAGACAAATAGAGCCCAAGACTGGACAAATTGTACTTCTATCATTTTATAAGGCCGACTTTGTGCAGCTCATGCCCCACTAACACCCCCAATTTCCTCCTAGAGACTCTGTGTGCCTCTAACACCCCTCAATCTCCTCCTCGTGCCCATGTGTCCCTCTAACACCCCTCAATCTCCTCCTAGGACTCGCGTGTCCCTCTAACACCCCTCAATCTCCTCCTCTGGCCCATGTGTCCCTCTAACACCCCCCAATCCCCTGCTAGGGTTTACGTGTCCCTCTAACACCCCTCAATCTCCTCCTAGGACCTATGTGTCCCTCTAATACCCCCCAATTCTCTGCTAGGGTTTACGTGTCCCTCTAATGCCCCTCAATCTCCTCCTCGGGCCCATGTGTCCCTCTAACACCCCTCAATCTCCTCCTAGGACCTATGTGTCCCTCTAATACCCCCCAATCCCCTGCTAGGGTTTACGTGTCCCTCTAATGCCCCTCAATCTCCTCCTCTGGCCCATGTGTCCCTCTAATACCCCCCAATGCTAGGGTTCACGTGTCCCTCTAACACCCCTCAATCTCCTCCTCAGGCCCATGTGTTCCTCTAACACCCCTCAATCTCCTCCTAGGACCTATGTGTCCCTCTAATACCCCCCAATGCCCTGCTAGGGTTTACGTGTCCCTCTAATGCCCCTCAATCTCCTCCCAGGGCTCATGTATTCCTCTAAAACCCTCAATCTCTTCCTAGGACCCATGTGTCCCTCTAACATCCCGAATCCCCTCCTAGGGTTTACGTGTCCCTCTAACAACCCTCAATCTCCTCCTAGGGTTTGGTTTACATCTCCTTCAATCTCCCAAGAAATTCGGACATGGATAATATAGAAGAGTCGGCCTTGGCGGGAGCCGTGTCTGCTCATCCTGTGCGGGATGCCACGCTCATGTATAGATTGCAACGTAAAGTCAGCCAAATGAGACTGCACAGAACGTACAGCCGGATCCAGAGACTTCAGGTGAGCAACGTTCCAATAGGTGAACACATTTACTTTAGGAGGACCTGGCGCTCCTGGGCATTAGCTGGAAACTCTGTCTATAAATTATGATTTCTTTTTTCTTATTATTTACAGTAGCTTTTTTTTTTTACTTTTCAAGGCTCTTGATAAGCTTCCCATTAAAAAGTCGCCTGGGCCAGATGGATAAACAGCTGAGTTTTACAAGCACTTTAAGGTTACTCTGGCCCCGTATTTGGTGGAGGTTTTTATAGGCTGTCTGAGAGAGGGTTCGCTCTCCCCATCCATGCGACAATCTGCGGTGATTCTTCTGTCAAAGGGTAACGATTTTTTGAGAATTGGCGGCACATTAGCCTTCTCAATGTTGATAGGAAGATACTGGCAAAAATCGTTTTCTGGCAATTATCATCTGTAGCGGGCAATCTACTTTCTCGCCACCAGCACTATTCGGTTCAGGGAAAAAGCACTTTTTCAGCAGTGTTAGCTGTCCGGGAGGTCCTGGAACGGTGCAGGGCTGCAGACTGGAGAAAGTACCTGCTGGCATTGGATCAGGTTAAAGCTTTTGATCAATCTTATGCCTGCTTCTTGACAAGAATGGCCTGGAGGGGGTCTTAATCAATTGGTTGAAGACCTTGTACAGAGAGGCTGAAAGCTTCATGCTTGTAAAATGTTTGATCAGACGGCCCTTTGAGGTTGGCTTGGGTGTGCGTCAGGGGTGTCAGACAGGTGGGACAGAGGTGGTGGAGGTGGGAAAGAGGAGGCGGAGGAGGTGGTCTCGGTGATGGAGCAGTATGCTAAGGCATCTGGCTCAAATAACAATCAGGATAAGAGTGACATTTTCTGGATGGGAGAGGAAGGCGATGGCTTCGAGCTTCTGGATACCTTCCCGAAGCCCCGACAGGAAATTAAAGTTTTAGGCATCAAATTTGGTCCTGGTGATTATGGCCTTGGAAATTGGGAAAGCAGGCTACAAGATACCAAGGCCAAGGTTGCCAGCTGGAAGGATTGAAAACTCTTTTACAAGGAAGGGCTTGACCTCATTAAAACATACCTGATCCCGGTATTTCTGTATGTCAGCTTTGTCTGTGTTTTGCCAGTGTCTCTCTATGTGAAGATCTACAGCTGTTTCTTCTAGCTGTTATGGGGGAACAAATTGATCCTCATTAAGAGGTCTGTAACCTACCTTCCCAGGCTGATGGGTGGCCTAGGTATGGTCAACCTGGTAATATTTTTTTCTTTGAGGTTTTCGAAACATAATTTTGGTAACATGCTGGCAGAGGAGCCGACTGGGTGGGTTGATATTTTTTCCAATTTTAGGCCTTGTTTGTGAAGCTGGGAGAACAGTGGGCCAGTGAAAAGCCTGAGGGTCCAACACTGTAAACTCTTGGTTTACTTTGACCTGTGCCTAAAATGCTTCGGCAGTGACAAGGGAGGAAATTAAGTCTCCTCCTAGGGAGGTCCTGGAGAGGAGGGTTGTTGAATCTGCCTTTAGCCAGCCACTGATCTTGAGGGATTGCCCAGGCCCTGTTATGAGGGAGGGTCTGTGTTTGTTTAATTGGGAGAGAATACCTTTAAAGTTTCGGGATTTGGCCTGGCTCTCGTTCCATGGCAGACTCCATGTGAAGAGCAACTTGAAACTTTGCTCTGCCGAGAACCGTAGTTGTCCAAGAGTGGAGTGTGGCGGTGTGGCGCAGACAATGGACCATTTCCTGCTTCAGTGCCCCTTCAATATATAAGTCTATAAGCGGGTGGGTGGGGCTCTGGGTATCCATTTCCTTTCCCGACTGAGTTATGCGAAGTGGTCGTACGAGGACTCCTTGGGATTTTGATTTTAAGACACTTTTTCTAGTTAGCTTAGTAGTCCGTTACTTCATGTGGAATGCAGTGTCAGGTTTGCACTCAGAAAAAAAGTCCTTCCTGTCGAGGTGGTGGTGCATAATTTTCTGGGTGAGGTTGGGAAGATTCGGGGTCTTGAGAAGGACAGGTGGTGGCCGGGAGCCTGGACAAAGGCTTGGAGGAATGTCAGCTCCCTGTATCTGCTGTCTGTCAGTTTCTGGGTGTGTGGCTTTTCTTTCTGTCCTTTCATGTCCCCTAGATTTTTATAAGATTGGATTTTTGGAAAAAGGCCGCATGCATGGGATAAATGTGTAATCGTTTCTTAGCCTGAGGGTGTGTTTAGGTGGAGGTTGGGGGGGGGGGTGTAGGTGGAGGTTAGGGGGGGGGGTGTAGGTGGAGGTTAGGGGGGGGGTGTAGGTGGAGGTTAGGGGGGGGTGTAGGTGGAGGTTGGGGGGGTGTAGGTGGAGGTTGGGGGGGGTGTAGGTGGAGGTTGGGGGGGGGGTGTAGGTGGAGGTTGGGGGGGGGTGTAGGTGGAGGTTGGGGGGGGTGTAGGTGGAGGTTAGGGGGGGGGTGTAGGTGGAGGTTGGGGGGGGGTGTAGGTGGAGGTTAGGGATTTGTTGAGGTGAATCATGACAATAATAATATGAACAATTTTTTTGTTTCTATGCTGATGTAAGCTATTTTTGTTTATTTACATACAGTGGGGAAAATAATGATTGCCCCCCCTGCAGATTGTGTAAGTTTGCCCACTTACATAGAAATGGGGGGTGTATAAATTTTATCATAGGTGTATTTTATATGATAGAGACAGAATATCAACCAAAAATCCAGAAAATCACATGATAGAAATGTTATAAATGGAGTTGCAGTTCAGTGAGTAAAATAAGTATTTGATCCCCGACCAACCAACAATAATTCCGCCTCCCACAGCCTGGCTGCAGTAGGTGCTCATGTGGTACACAGATTAGTCCTGTCAATGTAAGACGTTTTTTCCTAATGACAACTCGTTATGTGTATAAAAGACATCTCTCCACAGAATCTCTTTCCTCCAATCACAGCTCACCATCATGGGAAGACCAAAGAGCTGTCAGAGGAGGTCGGGGAGTAGATTGGAGACCGGCACAAGGCTGGAATGGCTACAAGACCATCAGCAAGAAGATTGGTGAGAAGGAGACAACTGTTGGAGCGATTATTCACAAATGGAAGAAATACAAAATAACCATAAATGGTCCTCAGTCTGGAGCTCCATGCAAGATTTCTCCTCATGGGGTGAGGATGGTCATGAGAAAAGTGAGGGATCCGCCCAGAACTACATGGGAGGAGCTTGTGAATGATCTCAAAGCAGTTGGGACCACGGTCACCAAACAAACCATCGGTAGCACAATACACCTCCATGGACTGAAATCCTGCAGCGCCAGCAAGGTCTCCCTCCTCTGGAAAGAACATGTACAGCCCGTCTGATGTCTGCCAATGAACATCTAGAGAAGGAAAGTCCTGTGCTCAGATGAGACCAAAATTGAGCTCTTTGGCAACAACTTGACTCGCCGTGTTTGGAGGAAGAAAAATTCTAACTATGACCCAAAGAACACCATCCCTACAGTCACCGTCCCTACAGTCACCTTCCCTACAGTCACCATCCCTACAGTCACCGTCCCTACAGTCACCTTCCCTACAGTCACCATCCCTACAGTCACCATCCCTACAGTCACCGTCCCTACAGACACCTTCCCTACAGTCACCATCCCTACAGTCACCGTCCCTACAGTCACCTTCCCTACAGTCACCATCCCTACAGTCACCTTCCCTACAGTCACCTTCCCTACAGTCACCTTCCCTACAGTCACCATCCCTACAGTCACCGTCCCTACAGTCACCGTCCCTACAGTCACCTTCCCTACAGTCACCATCCCTACAGTCACTGTCCCTACAGTCACCATCCCTACAGACACCTTCCCTACAGTCACCGTCCCTACAGTCACCGTCCCTACAGTCACCGTCCCTACAGTCACCATCCCTACAGTCACCGTCCCTACAGTCACCGTCCCTACAGTCACCGTCCCTACAGTCACCATCCCTACAGTCACCTTCCCTACAGTCACCGTCCCTACAGTCACCGTCCCTACAGTCACCGTCCCTACAGTCACCATCCCTACAGTCACCTTCCCTACACTCACCATCCCTACAGTCACCATCCCTACAGTCACCTTCCCTACAGTCACCATCTCTACAGTCACCGTCCCTACAGTCACCTTCCCTACAGTCACCGTCCCTACAGTCACCATCCCTACAGTCACCATCCCTACAGTCCAGCACGGAGGTGGAAATGATGCTTTGGGGCTGTTTCTCTGATAAAGGTACAGGCCGACTTTGCCGCATTGAGGCTCCAATGGGCGGAGCCATGTATTGTAAAATCTTGGATGAGAACCTTCTTCCCTCAGCCAGAACACTGAAGATGGGTCATGGATGGGTCTTCCAGGATGACAATTTGTTGCCTTTGTGACATTTCCTGGCTCAAACAAAACCACAACTTGGTGAAATCCTTCTAAGAAGTAAGAAATTAGCTGCAGACCTCCGCCGGTCCAATAGATTTATTGAAACATGTACAAAACCGCCACCAGGACAAGGACACCGACCATGGAAAGGTTGATGCATTTCACACTGACAACATGCTTTGAGTCGGGGGCTGGTACCCAGTTCCACCTGTCCTCAGGATTACACCTCCCACCTGGAGCAGAGAATTGGCCTCTCTGTTTTCCATCTAATTGATCGCTTACTATCTGTCTATTGCTCAGGCCTACACCAATAAAAAGAAATAACCGGATAAATACATTTGTCACCGTCATTCATTCATGTCAAACAGCCCATAAGGCCAAATCCGTCCCACAGTGTATAGTGATCTATGTAATTCTGGAGAGGAGCCCCCAATGGAGCGCCAGGCCCAGCGCTAAGAGCTCCTGGGAGGGAGGAGGTCGGCTCCCCCATCATCTTCTCTATCATTAGTAGACTCATTCTACCCCAGAGAATCAACACCTCACATAATGTGGGACAACCTTGTGACAAGTAGGTCTCTTTATAGAGAGGGGCTAAGAAGAAGCACATTAAGGTCATGGAGTGGCCCAGCCGGTCTCCAGACCTTCATCCCATAGAAAATGTATGGAGGGAGCTGAAGGTTCGAGTTGCCAAGCGACAGCCAAGAAACCTTAAGGATTTATAGAAGATCTGTAAAGAAGAGTGGAGCAAAATCCCTCCTGAGATGTGTGGAAACCTGGGGGCCAACTACAAGAAACGTCTGACCTCTGTGACCTCTGTGCTTCCAACTACAGGAAACGTCTGACCTCTGTGCTTCCAACAAGGGTTTCCCCACCAACTACTAAGGGGATCAAATACTTATTTTACTCCCTGAACTGCAACTCCATTTATAACATTTGTATCATATGATTTTCTGGATTTTTGGTTGATATTCTGTCTCTATCATAAATAAGCCGCTCCCTTCAGTCCTCCCAAGACCTCCTGCTCTCTAGCTCCCATGCTCGCCATCCTTTGGAACTCTCTACACCAATCTGTCCGACTATCCCCTAATCTATCCATCTTTGGACAATCCCTGAAAACTCTTCTCTTTAACCACTTGCTGACCAGCCACCACAGATATACAGCGGCAGGTTCCCGCAAATCGCCGCACCTGTACCGCGCGTCCATTAGTCTGCGGGGAAGCTGATCTGTGGGTCCGGCGGCCGCAATTACCACTGGGCACCAGCGATCGCTCCCCGTGGAGGGAGAATGGCAATCTGCTAGTGTAAACACAGCAGACCTTTGTTCCCTCAGCAATAAACACAGAGCTCCTCCTATTTAGGAACACGGAACAAAAATAACCCCTGAGGATTGGGACTTTCAACGGCAAGAATCAGGACTTGAGTATGAAAGTATATAAATTTTATTACACATATAATGAAGAAAAATTATACATAATCACATGTGAAGTATAAAAACAAGGTCATAGATACGTCTTGGAACCAGGAGGGTCTGAGGTGTCTGGATCGGACTAGACGCGTTTCGGTCCAAATGCCTTTCTCAATGGTCCACAAAACACCAGAGCTCAGACAGATATGTGAGACCTCTGTGGAATCCAGGACGTGAGACCAAAAGGAATGGGCCTTGGTGAATGAGAAAAAGGCCTTCAATTGACTATGGCCGCAAAGAGTATATGTTAAACAAGTTGGGTCTATACAAGATAGACTTAGAGTAATATGTTAATGTTTATATGGGTTTCCAGGGGAGATTTCAATACTTATAAGCCAAATATACAGTGATATGGCAAATGACAGTGAGAAAGGAGCTCCACGGACAGAAAATCCCACGAGGATCTCCAGAGTGAGGTCAGAAACGCACAGGTCATCTGTGAAATAGTAGTAGAATAAGCATGTCCCCCGATGGATTTATAATGCTGGGACGTGTCCAGCCATGCATCCCTGTTGACATAGAATATGTCAAGCCTGTATAGGTCTGTACGTATGAGTAATGGCGGCGCATTCTACTACTATTTCACAGATGACCTGTGCGTTTCTGACCTCACTCTGGAGATCCTCGTGGGATTTTCTGTCCGTGGAGCTCCTTTCTCACTGTCATTTGCCATATCACTGTATATTTGGCTTATAAGTATTGAAATCTCCCCTGGAAACCCATATAAACATTAACATATTACTCTAAGTCTATCTTGTATAGACCCAACTTGTTTAACATATACTCTTTGCGGCCATAGTCAATTGAAGGCCTTTTTCTCATTCACCAAGGCCCATTCCTTTTGGTCTCACGTCCTGGATTCCACAGAGGTCTCACATATCTGTCTGAGCTCTGGTGTTTTGTGGACCATTGAGAAAGGCATTTGGACCGAAACGCGTCTAGTCCGATCCAGACACCTCAGACCCTCCTGGTTCCAAGACGTATCTATGACCTTGTTTTTATACTTCACATGTGATTATGTATAATTTTTCTTCATTATATGTGTAATAAAATTTATATACTTTCATACTCAAGTCCTGATTCTTGCCGTTGAAAGTCCCAATCCTCAGGGGTTATTTTTGTTCCATATTCATTAGGGATGTTGGCAAGATCCCAGGTTTAAAACACAGAATTCGAATTTATCTTTTCTATTTAGGAACACGGGTCTCTGTGTTGATTCCATAAGCCCATCCCTCACACAGTTAGAAAACACCCCCTAGGCTCTCCTTTAACCCTTCCCTGCCAGTGTCATTAGTACAGTGACAGTGCATATTTTTTAGCACTGATTACTGTAGAAATGTCACATGTCACAGCAGAAAGTAAAAAATATTTTTTTTTCAGAATTGTCGCTCTTTTTTTTGTTTATAGCACAAAAAAATAAAAATCGCACAGGAGATCAAATACCACCAAAAGAGATCTCTGTTTGTGGGAAAAAAGAACATCAATTTTAATTAGGCACAGCGTCGCACGACACCCTGTACACGCTATATGTACACTGACCCCCCCCGTACACTATATACACCGTCACCCCCCCCGTACACTATATACACCGACACCCCATACACTGTATGTACACCGACACCCCGTACGCTGTATGTACAACGACCCCCCCCCGTACGCTGTATATACACCGACACCCCCCCGTACACTATATACACCGACACCCTGTACACGCTATATGTACACTCGTACACTATATACACCGTCACCCCCCCCGTACACTATATACACCGTCACCCCCCCCCGTACACTATATACACCGACACCCCCCCATACACTATATACACCAACACCCCATACGCTGTATGTACAACGACCCCCCCCCATACGCTGTATATACACGACACCCCCCCGTACACTGTATACACCGACACCCCCCCGTACACTATATACACCGACACCCCGTACGCTGTATGTACAACGACCCCCCCCCCCCCCCCGTACGCTGTATATACACCGACACCCCCCCATACACTATATACACCGACACCCCATACACTGTATGTACACCGACACCCCGTACGCTGTATGTACAACGACCCCCCCCCCCGTACGCTGTATATACACCGTTACCCCCCCGTACACTATATACACCGACACCCCCCCATACACTATATACACCGACACCCCATACACTGTATGTACACCGACACCCCGTACGCTGTATGTACAACGACCCCCCCCCGTACGCTGTATATACACCGACACCCCCCCGTACACTATATACACCGACACCCCCCCGTACACTATATACACCGACACCCCATACACTGTATGTACACCGACACCCCGTACGCTGTATGTACAACGACCCCCCCCCCGTACACTGTATGCACACCGACACCCCCCCGTACACTATATACACCGACACCCCCCCCGTACACTATATACACCGACACCCCATACACTGTATGTACAACAACCCCCCCCCCCCGTACACTATATACACCGACACCCCCCCGTACACTATATACACCGACACCCCATACACTGTATGTACACCGACACCCCGTACGCTGTATGTACAACGACCCCCCCCCGTACGCTGTATATACACCGACACCCCCCCGTACACTATATACACCGACACCCTGTACACGCTATATGTACACTCGTACACTATATACACCGTCACCCCCCCCGTACACTATATACACCGTCACCCCCCCCGTACACTATATACACCGACACCCCCCCATACACTATATACACCAACACCCCATACGCTGTATGTACAACGACCCCCCCCCATACGCTGTATATACACGACACCCCCCCGTACACTGTATACACCGACACCCCCCCGTACACTATATACACCGACACCCCGTACGCTGTATGTACAACGACCCCCCCCCCCGTACGCTGTATATACACCGACACCCCCCCATACACTATATACACCGACACCCCATACACTGTATGTACACCGACACCCCGTACGCTGTATGTACAACGACCCCCCCCCCCGTACGCTGTATATACACCGTTACCCCCCCGTACACTATATACACCGACACCCCCCCATACACTATATACACCGACACCCCATACACTGTATGTACACCGACACCCCGTACGCTGTATGTACAACGACCCCCCCCCGTACGCTGTATATACACCGACACCCCCCCGTACACTATATACACCGACACCCCCCCGTACACTATATACACCGACACCCCATACACTGTATGTACACCGACACCCCGTACGCTGTATGTACAACGACCCCCCCCCCGTACACTGTATGCACACCGACACCCCCCCGTACACTATATACACCGACACCCCCCCCGTACACTATATACACCGACACCCCATACACTGTATGTACAACAACCCCCCCCCCCCCGTACACTATATACACCGACACCCCCCCGTACACTATATACACCGACACCCCATACACTGTATGTACACCGACACCCCGTACGCTGTATGTACAACGACCCCCCCCCCCCCCGTACGCTGTATATACACCGTCACCCCCCCGTACACTATATACACCGACACCCCATACACTGTATGTACAACAAACCCCCCCCCCCCCCCGTACACTGTATGTACAACGACCCCCCCCCCGTACACTGTATGTACACGACACCCCGTACGCTGTATATACACCGACACCCCCCCGTACACTATATACACCGACACCCCATACACTGTATGTACACCGACACCCCGAACGCTGTATGTACAACAACCCCCCCCCCCCGTACGCTGTATATACACCGTCACCCCCCCGTACACTATATACACCGACACCCCCCCGTACACTATATACACCGACACCCCATACACTGTATGTACACCGACACCCCGTACGCTGTATGTACAACGACCCCCCCCCCCCGTACACTGTATGTACACCGACACCCCGTACGCTGAATATACACCGACACCCCCCCGTACACTATATACACCGACACCCCATACACTGTATGTACACCGACACCCCCCCGTACACTATATACACCAACACCCCATACACTGTATATACACCGACACCCCATACACTATATGTACACCAACCCCCCTGTACACTGTTTATACAACAACCCCCCCCGTACACTGTATGTACACCGACACCCCGTACATTGTATATACACCGACACATAGTAGGTGAGGTTGAATGAAGACAATAGTCCATCCAGTTAAACCTGTGTAGGTGTGTGTGGCTGTAATCATCTCTCATACCCCTGAATGTTCTGATCCTTGAGATGTAAGTCTAAAGCCCCGTACACACGTACCGATCGTCGGCATACAAATGTTCGTCTTTTCTCCCCGGGATGTCGGTGTCTGTTGAAAAGTGCAAAGACAGCACAAGGACAGCACAAGAATTTTGTCTGCAGACTTCAGCTGACTGCAGAAGTGATGTCATGTAATGGTTAACTTTCCCTGTGTTTTTAATTTTCTGAGCATGCCCAGTCTTGCAAATCTGCGGTCTGTCGGCCGAATTCTGTACTGACAGGCGAACAATCGTCCGTTCTGGTGTCCGCAGACAAAAATTTTCATGTTTGCAAGAAAGACTTTTGTCCGCGGATTGTGCGCAGACAGCTGTCGGAGGCACCATACTAACACGCGTACAATCGGCAGATCTTTCGTCCGCCGACGTTTGTATGCCGACGATCGGTACGTGTGTACGGGCCTTAAGAGTCTTTTAAAAGCCACCATACTTCCCGCAGAAACCACCTCTTGTGGTAGAGAATTCCACAATCTTGTAGCCCTAACAGTAAAGAACCCCCCTCGTTGCCTGAGGTTAAAACGCTTCTCCTCTAATCGCATTGTATGCCCTCGAGTCCTCATGCGTTCCTTGCGACTGAATAGTTTGTTTTCTATGCTCAGATCACCGTTGAGGTATTTGTAAATCGCTATCATGTCCCCTCTCAGGCGTCTCTTCTCCAGGGAGAATAAATTAAGTGCTTCTAAACGCTCTTCATAATTAAGGTCCTCCAATCCCCTAATTAGTTTAGTTGCCCTTCTCTGGACTCTCTCCAGCTCCAACACATCCCTCCTGAGGACTGGCGACCAGAACTGGACAGAATACTCCAGATGCGGTCGGACCAGAGTTTTATAAAGTGGAAGGATTATAGTCTTATCTCTGGAATACATCCCTTTCTTTATGCATGCTAATATTCTGCTGGCTTTGGCAGCTGCCGCTTGACATTGCATGCTGTTGCCTAATCTATCATCAACCAAGACTCCCAGATCCTTCTCCATTTTTGATTCCCCCAAGGGTTCCCCTCCTAACGTGTATTGTGCTTTTATGTTATTGTTCCCTAAGTGCAAACCTTACACTTCTCCACATTAAACCTCATTTGCCACGTTGTTGCCCACTCTGTTATTTTGTTCAGGTCATTCTGTAAGATTTCTGCCTCCCGATGTGCAGTTATTGCCCTGCTCAATTTCGTGTCATCTGCAAAAACTGAGATCGAGCTACTGACCCCGTCCTTAACGCTATTTATGAATAAATTGAACAAAATTGGTCCCAGAAATGAGCCTTGGGGGACCCCCACTTACCACTCCAGACCAGTACGTTATTACCAGCCTTTGGACACGCCCTTTTAGCCATTCCGTAGCCAAGAGCAAACCTTGTGGTCGATGCCTGTCGCCCTTAATTTATAAATCAAGCTTTTGTGGGGAACTGTATCAAACGCCTTAGTGAAATCCAGGTACACCACATACACTGGTCTACCCCTATCTAGCTCACAGCTCACCTCCTCGTAGAATGTTAACAGATTGGTTTGACAAGAACGCCCATTTGTAAACCCGTGCTGATTACTGCTGATGATGTTGTTGTCTTTAGCAAACTCTACGATATAGTCCCTTATCATCCCCTCCAGAAGTTTACATACTATCGATGTCAGACTGACAGGCCTATAATTTCCCGGGATATGCCTCAGCCCTTTTTTGAATATCGGAATCACGTTTGCTTTCCTCCAATCCCCTGGTACATCTCCTGTCATAATACTGTCAGCAAAGATCAGGAACAGTGGTCTAGATATAACCTTACTAAGTTCTTGGAGTACTCTCGGATGTACGCCATCTGGGCCTGGTGATTTATTTGTGTTAATTTTATGCAGCTTTTCCCTGATTTCACCCTCTGTTAGCCATAGCGGCAAGTCCTGTGTATTACTACTAACCATACAGTCATGGTCAGTGTACCCCATACAGTCATGGTCAGTGTACCCCATACAGTCATGGTCAGTGTACCCCATACAGTCATGGTCAGTGTACCCCCATACAGTCATGGTCAGTGTACCCCATACAGTCATGGTCAGTGTACCCCATACAGTCATGGTCAGTGTACCCCTCCTTTTCCTGTGTAAAGACTGAGGAGAAAAAAGCGTTCAGCACGGTTGCCTTTTCAGTGTCCTCTGTAACCATCCCCCCATCATCGTTAATTATGTGTGCAATATGCTCTGACCTCGTTCTTTTGCTGTTGATATATTTAAAGAATTTCTTTGGGTTCTTTTTACTATCCTCCTCTATTTGTCTCAAAGTTGATTTTAGCCATTTTGATTTCGGATTTACTTTTCTTATTTAATTCCTTGTATTGCTGGAAAGCCGATAACGTCCCCTCCGATTTATATTTCTTGAAGGACATTTTTTTTCCCCTAATAAGTTTATTTACATTACGGTTTAGCCAGTAGAGATGCCGCAAACCTAAAATTTGCCGTTTCGCGAATGCAAACCTCCGCAAATGTTCGCGAACGGGTGAACCGGGCGAACCGCCATAGACTTCAATAGGCAGGCACATTTTAAAACCCACAGGGACTCTTTCTGGCCACAATAGTGATGGAAAAGTTGTTTCAGGGGACTAACACCTGGACTGTGGCATGCCGAAGAGGGATCCATGGCAAAACTTCCATGGAAAATTACGTAGTTGACGCAGAGTCTGGTTTTATTCCATAAAGGGCATAAATCACCTAACATTCCTAAATTGTTTGGAATAACGTGCTTTAAAACATCCAGTGTGTGTATACGATCAGGTATGATGTTGTATCGATCAGGTAGTGTAAGGGTTACAGGCCCGCTTCACAGTGACAGACCAAACTCCCCGTTTAACGCACCGCAAACATCCGCAAACATCCGCAAACAGACCATTTGCAGTGGGCACAGTACAGTCTGTGGACCTGACAGTCACTGGCAGCCGGCAGGCACCTGCAATTATGACAGAGGAAAAAAAAAATATTTTTAAAACTGCAAGGTAATGTGTCTGTGCCACCCGATATGAGTGTGGTGTGCACACAGTACAGTCTGTGGCCTCTCACACACGGCGGGCAGGCAACTGCACAATAAATATATATATATATATATCAGAAAAATAGAAAAAATTGACTGAAATACCAGCCCTAAAAGGGCTTTTTGGGGTGCTGTCCTTACAGCAGGAGTGGACCGGGAACACTAACAACTGTCCCTATTAACAGCAGCAGCTCTCCCTACTCTCACTACACACACTGCTTCAGAATGATCTAAGATGGATGCTGCCCTTGCTTATTTATAGGAGGTGGGAGGGTCTGGGAGGGAGGTATGCTGATTGGCTGGAATGTGTCTGCTGACTGTGAGGTACAGGGTCAAAGTTTGCTCAATGATGAAGTATAGGGGGCGGAGCGAACATCGCATATGTTCGTCGGCGAATAGTTCGGGACATCTCTATTAGCCAGCCAGGTTTGGCTTTGTCTCTTCTAAATTTATTTCCCATAGGAATGCACTGCAAGATGCCTTTGCCTAATATGTTCCTAAAGCATTCCCATTTTTCCTCTGTGGTCAGGGATCCCAGGGTTTGGTCCCAGTTTACCCTTTCCATCAATGAGTATAATTTTGGAAAGTTTGCCCTTCTGAAGTTTAGGGTTCTTATGTTCCCCACTTGTCTTGTTATATTGTTATTTATACTAAATGTGATCATCCTGTGATCGCTAGAGCCCAGGTTGTCCTGGACTCCTACCTCCGAGATTAAGTCTGGGTCATTAGTGAGCAATAGATCCAGGATAGCGTTTTCTCTAGTAGGAGAATCCACCAACTGCGACATGTAGTTATCCTGTAAGGTTTCTGTGAATAGACGGCCTTCTGTGAGTGTGTAGTCCCCTCATCCCAGTCAATGTCGGGATAATTGAAGTCCCCCAATATGATGACTGATCCCAGTTTTGCCACTTTACTCATTAGTGCTAAAAATTCCAGCTCTACCTCCTCCCCTTGTTTAGGTGGCCTATAGCAAACCCCCACAACTACTTTCCCCTTTTCTCCTTCCCTATAGAGCTCCACCCACACAGATTCTAACTCCATGCTCATCCCTTCCATAATATCATTCCTTTCCACCACCCTTACATTATTCCTGACATAGAGACATACCCCTCCCCCTCTTTTTCCTACCCTGTCCTTCCGGTACACCGAATACCCTTGGATATTGGCCAGCCAGTCGTGTGAGGAGTAGGGTTGAGCGGACACCTAGATGTCCGTGTTCGACGGGTTCGGCCGAACTTTAAAAAAAAGTCCGGGTCCGTGTCCCGGACTTTTACCGAACTTTTCCCGGACACCGAACCCCATTGAAGTCAATGGGGACCCGAACTTTAAGGCACTAAAATGGCTCTAAAACACCAAAGGAAAGGGCTAGAGTGCTGCAAATGGCAGCAAAACGTAATTAAGAGCATGGCAAGTGCTCTGCAAACAAATGTGGATAGGGAAATAACTTAAAACAACAAAAAAAAACAGAAAAATAAAACAATGTTCTTCTTCATCTCTGAAGGACGAGGCCCATATGGAGTAGGAGGGAGGTTGAGGTGGTGGTGGATGTGGCGGTGACATAGGCGTGCGCACAGGGTGTGCTGGGTGTGCCTGGGCACACCCTAATCACCTAGGGCACATAGCATTGCCAGTGAGGAGATGGGAAAGATCTCCCTGGGACCTGCTCTGCTCTATTTCTCCTTGCCTACAGGTACATGGCCCCGATACATTACTCTCCCTGCTGGCAAACACATGCATGTGTATTTCAACTTTGGGGTGCACACCTTAATGCAATAGGCTGCGCACACCTATGGGCGGTGTAGGTGGAAGCGGCGGTGGAGGAGGACCAGGGCCGGATTAACAGCATCATGGGCTTGGTGCTGAGGATTTTGAAGGGCCTTAAGGGCCGTGCCTTGCCATGCACCCAGAGGAGGAAGGGTGCAGCCATGCATGCCTAATTCAACATGGGATGCTGTCTCTGAAGCCCATAAACACATCCATGCATCGCCAACTGTCCCTCCTTGTCCGGCCTTCACGCTGTGTGGGGAGGTTCTGAGGGTGCTGCCTGGGGAAGCGAGCATAGAAGCCAGACTTCTGTGTTTACAAGTGACAGAAGAGCGGTAACAATGAATATGGCCAACCCGGGGCCTATATAAAAGGTAGGGGCCTGGAGCTGCAGCTCCAATAGCCCCTACATTAATCTGGCCCTGAGGAGGAGGACGAGGTAGCCAACACTGCTTCTTTTCAAAAATTTTAAATGAGGGTACACCCCAAAAGAGTGAGAAAGAGCAAAAATGGAACAATGGGTGGGTAAGGTCGGTATCCATTGCTATTCTGCATAAGGTACGGAAAAGTCCCGTGGGATCCATGCCTGGTTCATTTTAATGAACGTGAGCTTGTCCACATTGTCTCTGGACAGGCGGCTGCGCTTGTCTGTTATAACGCCCCCAGCCGTGCTAAATACCCGTTCAGATAATACACTGGCTGCAGGGCACGCCAGCACCTCCAAGGCGTAAAGGGCAAGCTCAGGCCATGTGCCCAATTTGGAGACCCAGAAGTTGAAGGGGGCAGACCCGTCATTCACTACATGTAGGCGTGTGCACACATACTGCTCCACCATGTTGGTAAAATGCTGCCTCCTGCTAAGACGTTCCATCTGAGCTGCTGGTGCTGCTGTTTGTTGTGGCGTGCTGACAAAGCTTTTCCACATTTCGGCCATGCTAACCCTGCCTTCTGAGGTGCTGGCGGTGCCCTGGTTGCGTTGGCGACCTCCTCCTCCTCCTCCTCTGCCTTGTGCTTCCACTGTGGCCCCGCTGTCAGATGGGAATGCCAGCAGCATGGCGTCTACCAGCGTGCGCTTGTACTCGCGCATCTTGCGATCGCGCTCCAGTGAGTGAATTAAGGACGGTACGTTGTCCTTGTAACGGGGATCCAGCAGCGTGGCCACCCAGTAATCAGCACAAGTTAGAATGTGGGCAACTCGGCGGTCGTTGTGGAGACACTGCAGCATGTAATCGCTCATGTGTGCCAGGCTGCCCAGAGGCGACGAAAGGCTGTCCTCTGTGGGAGGTGTATCGTCCGTGTCCTCTGTATCCCCCCAGCCACGCACCAGTGATGGCCATGAGCTGGCCTGGGTGCCACCCTGCTGTGAACATGGTTCCATCTCCTCCTCCAGCTCCTCCTCCTCCTCATCCTCCTCATCCTCCAGAACTGTGCCCCTGCTGGACAATTGCGTCCCTGGCGTTTGCGTGTGCAGGAACCCACCCTCGGAGCCCCTTGCCCTGAAAGCCTTGGAAATGTTACCTCTTCATCCTCCTCCTCCTCCTCATCCTGTGCCACATCCTCTTCCATCATCGCCCGAATTGTTTTTTCAAGGAGGCATAGAAGTGGGATAGTTAAGCTGAGAACGGCGTCATTGCCACTGGCCATGTTGGTGGAGTACTCAAAACAGCGCAACAAGGCACACAGGTCTCGCATGGAGGCCCAGTTATTGGTGGTGAAGTGGTGCTGTTCCGCAGAGCGACTCACGCGTGCGTGCTGCAGCTGAAACTCCACTATGGCCTGCTGCTGCTCGCACAGTCTTTCCAGCATGTGCAAGGTGGAGTTCCACCTTGTGGGCACGTCACATATGAGGCGGTGAGCGGGAAGGCCGAAGTTACGCTGCAGCGCTGCCAGGCGAGCAGCAGCAGGGTGAGAACGCCGAAAGTGCGCACAAACGGCCCGCACTTTCTGCAGCAGCTCTGACATATCGGGGTAGTTTTTAAGGAACCTCTGCACCACCAAATTCAGCACATGCGCCAGGCAAGGGATGTGCGTCAAACCGGCTAGGTCCAGAGCTGCTATGAGATTTCGCCCGTTATCGCACACCACCAGGCCGGGCTTGAGGCTCGCTGGCAGCAACCACTCATTTGTCTGCTGTTCCATGCTCCTCCACAACTCCTGTGCGGTGTGTGGTTTGTCCCCCAAACAGGCAAGTTGTAAAACTGCCTGCTGTCGTTTACCCCTGGCCGTGCTGAAGTTGGTGGTGAAGGTGTTACGCTGTCCGGATGAGGAGGCGGTAGAGGATGAGGAAGCGGAGTAGGAGGAGTTAGGAACAGGAGGCAAACTGAAGCGCCCTGCAATCCTCGGTGGTGGAAGGACATGCGCCAAATTGCTATCCGCCTCAGGCCCATCCGCCACTGCATTTACCCAGTGTGCCGTTAGGGAGATATAACGCCCCTGACCGTGCTTACTGGTCCACGTATCCGTAGTTAGGTGGACCTTGGCACAGATGGCGTTGCGCAGTGCACACCTGATATTTTCCCCCACTTGGTTGTGCAGGGAAGGGATGGCTTGCCTGGAAAAGTAGTGGCGGCTGGGCACGACGTACTGTGGGACAGCCACCGACATAAGGTTTTTAAAACTGTGCGTCTCCACCAGACGGAATGACAGCATTTCAAAGGCCAATAATTTTGAAATGCTGGCATTCAGGGCCAGGGATCGCGGGTGGGTAGGGGGGTACTTCCTCTTCCTCTCAAGTGTTTGGGAGATGGAAAGCTGAACGCTTCCACGGGACATTGTGGAGATGGTTGTTGGTGACCCAGGTGGTGGTGTTGCTGACAGATCGTCTGTTTGCGGGGTGGCAGGTGCCGGTATCACTACAGATGTGGCTGGAGCGGCCGAGACTGCAGCAGAAGAGGAAGCAGGATGAGCCAGAGACGTTTCTTGGTTTTGAAGGTGTGTACTCCACTGCAGCTCGTGCTTTGCACTTAGATGCCTGATCATGCAGGTTGTGCTCAGGTTGAGAAGGTTTATGCCTCGCTTCAAGCTCTGATTGCACAGGGTGCAAACCACTCGTGTCCTGTCATCAGCACATTTTCTAAAGAACTTCCACGCTAGAGAACTCCTTTGAGCTGACTTTGGTGCGCTCGTTCCCTTGCTGCGTTGGGCAGTAGCGGGCGTAGTGTCTAGGGCACGGCCGCTCCGCTTCTGCACCCTGCTCCCTCTTCTGCTGTGCTGGTGGCTCTGTGCGACCACCGCCTCTTCCTCCAAACTACTCAGGTCACCTGCATGACGTTCATTCCATGTGGGGTCGAGGACCTCATCGTCCTCCACATCATCTTCCACCCAGTCTTCACCCCTGCCCTCCTTGTCGGTCTCCACAATGCTGAACGCCGCAGCAGTTGGCACCTGCGTTTCGTCATCATCGGAGACGTGCTGCGATGATCCTTGCATGTACTCATCTTGAGAAATAAGTGGTTGGGCATCGCTGCACTCAATCTCTTCCACTTCTGGGGCAGGGCTAGGTGGATGGCCCTGGGAAACCCTGCTGACAGAGTCCTCAAAAAGAATAAGAGACTGCTGTATGGCTTGGGGCTCAGACTGCTGGCCTGATTTGCAAGGGGGTGAGGTGAAAGACGGTTGGACATTGGCTGCAGGTGCCAACTCTGACCTTTCTGCAGTAGACTGGGTGGGAGACAATGTGAAGGAACTGGAGGCACTGTCAGCAGCAAACCAATCTACTATCGCCTCAACTTGTTCTGGCCTCATCACTTCTAGGGGCGTTTGATGCCCTACCAAATACTGATGCAGGTTCTGTCGCCTACTCACACTTGAGGAAGGTGTTTCACTTGTGCGTGTAGCTGGCACAGATCGACCACGTCCTCTCCTTGCAACAGGAGCTCTACCAGCAGCACCACGACCCAGGCCACGGCCCTTATTTGACGGTCTCCTCATATTTCTGTAATTTAAGATCTTGCCCTAGAAAGGTTTTTATTGAATAGCGGAATAGGAAATATGATCCAAAAAAGTGTATGTATCTCGCACGTACAAAACCACACTAGGCCCCAATTACTATTGTTTCTACCCCTAAAAGGATGGATGAGGAGTAGGAGGAGTATGGAACAGACAGCACCCTCAAATCTTCAGAAGTATGAGATGAACCCCAAAAACTTGGAAAGGTGGATCTCACACGTACCGACACAGACTATCCCGCAATTCAATTGATCCTCAAAGGTTTTTATTGAATAGCGGAATAGGAAATATGATCAAAAAAAGTGTATGTATCTCGCACGTACACAACCACACTAGGCCCCAATTACTATTGTTTGTACCCCTAAAAGGATGGATGAGGAGTAGGAGGAGGAGTATGGAACAGGCAGCACCCTCAAATCTTCAGAAGTATGAGATGAACCCCAAAAACTTGGAAAGGTGGATCTCACACGTACCGACACAGACTATCCCGCAATTCAATTGATCCTCAAAGGTTTTTATTGAATAGCGGAATAGGAAATATGATCAAAAAAAGTGTATGTATCTCGCACGTACACAACCACACTAGGCCCCAATTACTATTGTTTGTACCCCTAAAAGGATGGTTGAGCAGTAGGAGCAGGAGTATGGAACAGGCAGCACCCTCAAATCTTCAGAAGTATGAGATGAACCCCAACAACTTGGAAAGGTGGATCTCACACGTACCGACACAGACTATCCCCCAATTTAACTGATCCCCAAAGGTTTTTGATTAAATAGCGGAATAGAAAATATGATCCAAAAAAAGTGTATGTATATCACACGTACACAACCACACTAGGCCCCAATTACTATTGTTTGTACCCCTAAAAGGCTAGATGAGGAGTAGGGGGAGTATGGAACAGGCAGCACCCTCAAACCTTCAGAAGTATGAGATGAACCCCAACAACTTGGAAAGGTGGATCTCTCTCACACGTACCAACACAGACTATCCCCCAATTTAACTGATCCCCAAAGGTTTTTGATTAAATAGCGGAATAGAAAATATGATCCAAAAAAAGTGTATGTATATCACACGTACACAACCACACTAGGCCCCAATTACTATTGTTTGTACCCCTAAAAGGCTAGATGAGGAGTAGGGGGGGTATGGAACAGGCAGCACCCTCAAACCTTCAGAAGTATGAGATGAACCCCAACAACTTGGAAAGGTGGATCTCTCTCACACGTACCAACACAGACTATCCCCCAATTTAACTGATCCCCAAAGGTTTTTGATTAAATAGCGGAATAGAAAATATGATCCAAAAAAAGTGTATGTATATCACACGTACACAACCACACTAGGCCCCAATTACTATTGTTTGTACCCCTAAAAGGCTAGATGAGGAGTAGGGGGGGTATGGAACAGGCAGCACCCTCAAACCTTCAGAAGTATGAGATGAACCCCAACAACTTGGAAAGGTGGATCTCTCTCACACGTACCAACACAGACTATCCCCCAATTTAACTGATCCCCAAAGGTTTTTGATTAAATAGCGGAATAGAAAATATGATCCAAAAAAAGTGTATGTATATCACACGTACACAACCACACTGGGCCCCAATTACTATTGTTTGTACCCCTAAAAGGCTAGGAGTAGGGGGAGTATGGAACAGGCAGCACCCTCAAACCTTCAGAAGTATGAGATGAACCCCAACAACTTGGAAAGGTGGATCTCTCTCACACGTACCAACACAGACTATCCCCCAATTTAACTGATCCCCAAAGGTTTTTGATTAAATAGCGGAATAGAAAATATGATCCAAAAAAAGTGTATGTATATCACACGTACACAACCACACTAGGCCCCAATTACTATTGTTTGTACCCCTAAAAGGCTAGGAGTAGGGGGAGTATGGAACAGGCAGCACCCTCAAACCTTCAGAAGTATGAGATGAACCCCAACAACTTGGAAAGGTGGATCTCTCTCACACGTACCAACACAGACTATCCCCCAATTTAACTGATCCCCAAAGGTTTTTGATTAAATAGCGGAATAGAAAATATGATCCAAAAAAAGTGTATGTATATCACACGTACACAACCACACTGGGCCCCAATTACTATTGTTTGTACCCCTAAAAGGCTAGATGAGGAGTAGGGGGAGTATGGAACAGGCAGCACCCTCAAACCTTCAGAAGTATGAGATGAACCCCAACAACTTGGAAAGGTGGATCTCTCTCACATGTACCAACACAGACTATCCCCCAATTTAACTGATCCCCAAAGGTTTTTGATTAAATAGCGGAATAGAAAATATGATCCAAAAAAAGTGTATGTATATCACACGTACACAACCACACTGGGCCCCAATTACTATTGTTTGTACCCCTAAAAGGCTAGATGAGGAGTAGGGGGAGTATGGAACAGGCAGCACCCTCAAACCTTCAGAAGTATGAGATGAACCCCAACAACTTGGAAAGGTGGATCTCTCTCACACGTACCAACACAGACTATCCCCCAATTTAACTGATCCCCAAAGGTTTTTGATTAAATAGCGGAATAGAAAATATGATCCAAAAAAAGTGTATGTATATCACACGTACACAACCACACTAGGCCCCAATTACTATTGTTTGTACCCCTAAAAGGCTAGATGAGGAGTAGGGGGGGTATGGAACAGGCAGCACCCTCAAATCTTCAGAAGTATGAGATTGTGTTCACTGTACCCCACAAAGATTGAGTTCACTGCACCCCACAAAGATTGTGTTCACTGCACCTCACAAAGATTGTGTTCACTGTACCCCCCAAAGATTGTGTTCACTGCACCCCACAAAGATTCTGTTCACTGTACCCCACAAAGATTGTGTTCACTGCACCCTAAAAGGATGTTGTTCACTGCACCCCACAAAGATTGTGTTCACTGCACCCTAAAAGGATGTTGTTCACTGCACCCCAAAAAGATTGTGTTCACTGTACCCCCCCAAAGATTGTGTTCACTGCACCCCACAAAGATTGTGTTCACTGCACCCCAAAAAGATTGTGTTCACTGTACCCCCCAAAGATTGTGTTCACTGCACCCCAAAACGATTGTGTTCACTGTACCCCCCAAAGATTGTGTTCACTGCACCCCACAAAGATTCTGTTCACTGTACCCCACAAAGATTGTGTTCACTGCACCCCAAAAAGATTGTGTTCACTGTACCCCCCCAAAGATTGTGTTCACTGCACCCCACAAAGATTCTGTTCACTGCACCCCACAAAGGATTTTGTTCACTGCACCCCAAAAAGATTGTGTTCACTGCACCCCAAAAAGGATTTTGATCACTGCACCCCAAAAAGGATGTTGTTCACTGCACCCCAAAAATGATTTTGTTCACTCCACCCCAAAAAGATTGTGTTCACTGCACCCCACAAAGATTGTGTTCACTGCACCCCAAAAAGATTGTGTTCACTGTACCCCCCAAAGATTGTGTTCACTGCACCCCACAAAGATTCTGTTCACTGTACCCCAAAAAAGATTGTGTTCACTGCACCCCAAAAAGGATGTTGTTCACTCCACCCCAAAAAGATTGTGTTCACTGCACCCCACAAAGATTGTGTTCACTGCACCCCAAAAAGATTGTGTTCACTGCACCCCAAAAAGGATTTTGTTCACTGCACCCCAAAAAGGATGTTGTTCACTCCACCCCAAAAAGATTGTGTTCACTGCACCCCAAAAAGATTGTGTTCACTGCACCCCACAAAGGATTTTGTTCACTGCACCCCAAAAAGATTGTGTTCACTGCACCCCAAAAAGGATGTTGTTCACTGCACCCCAAAAAGGATTTTGTTCACTGCACCCCAAAAAGATTGTGTTCACTGCACCCCACAAAGGATTTTGTTCACTGCACCCCACAAAGATTGTGTTCACTGCACACCAAAAAGGATTGTGTTCACTGCACCCCAAAAAGATTGTGTTCACTGCAGCCCAAAAAGATTGTGTTCACTGCACCCCACAAAGGATTTTGTTCACTGCACCCCACAAAGATTGTGTTCACTGCACCCCAAAAAGGATGTTGTTCACTGCACCCCAAAAAGGATTTTGTTCACTGCACCCCAAAAAGATTGTGTTCACTGCACCCCACAAAGGATTTTGTTCACTGCACCCCACAAAGATTGTGTTCACTGCACACCAAAAAGGATTGTGTTCACTGCACCCCAAAAAGATTGTGTTCACTGCAGCCCAAAAAGATTGTGTTCACTGCACCCCACAAAGGATTTTGTTCACTGCACCCCACAAAGATTGTGTTCACTGCACACCAAAAAGGATTGTGTTCACTGCAGCTCACACACAGAAAAATGGATGTGGATCACTGACACCTGCCTATCTCCAATCCCACACCACACAGCAATATCGATTGTAGTTTGTAGAACACAGTTTCCCTAAAATTCAGCAGACTCTGTCCCTAACAGGATTGAGAAGAGATCGTAGATCAGGATTGAGTGCAGATTCACCCCACCCCCCACACAGCAATATCGATTGTAGTTTGTAGAAGACACTGACCCTATAATTCAGCAGACTCTATCCCTAAAATGCCTACAACTCGCCCTGCCTAAACACTCCGACCTGTCCCTCAATTCTATCCGGACACAAATGGTTTTTTCCTGCCTATCTTTCCCTAATCAGCAGCCAGCACATTGATGTGTGCTCTGTCCCTTAGCTAAGCAGCAGAATGACGCTGCTGCGGCGGCTGCCTCGAACTTATAAAGACTTGGTCACATGCTTCAGACGGCCAATCACAGCTACTAAGACATTTGCAGGCATGGCTGGGATGGCTTAAGGCACACCAGTTAAACGATTGTTGATTGGCTGTTGAAAGCCCGCCATGAAAAGAGCGCCAAAGCATGCAAAACCCGGAAATAAAACGACCGAACACGGATTTTTACCCGAACATACAGTAAAGTGTCCGTGTCCGTGTTCGGGTACAAAAAATCCAATTATTCGGTACGAACACGAATAATACAGTCCGTGTTCGCTCAACACTAGTGAGGAGTCAAACCAAGTCTCCATTATTCCCACAAGGTCTATGTCCTCCTCATGTACTAACACCCTCCCCCATACACTGTATATACACCGACACCCTCCCCCATACACTGTATATACACCGACACCCTCCCCCATACACTGTATATACACCGACACCCTCCCCCATACACTGTATATACACCGACACCCCCCCCATACACTGTATATACACCGACACCCCCCCCATACTTTGTATATACACCGACACCCCCCCATACTTTGTATATACACCAACACCCCATACACTGTATATACACCGACACCCCCCCCCATACACTGTATATACACCGACACCCCATACACTGTATATACACCGACACCCCTCCCCCCATACACTGTATATACACCGACACCCCCCCCATACACTGTATATACACCGACACCCCCCCCCCATACACTGTATATACACCGACACCCCCCCCATACTTTGTATATACACCAACACCCCATACACTGTATATACACCAACACCCCATACACTGTATATACACCGACACCCCATACACTGTATATACACCGACACCCCCCCCCATACACTGTATGAATACATATTTTCTGTATATATGTAAATATGTTTTTATTAAGTTGTAAATTTGTAAGATTTACAATGCCTTGCAATGGCTCCTCCCTCTGTGCTGGCCACTCCCCCTGTACACCCGGCTCCCCTATCGTAAGATATGAACTGGCGGTATTTTAGCATTACCTGAATTTGGTGGGCGTGTCGCTGTCAGAGCCAAAAGTGTTACAAAAGGTTCATGAATTTGGGGAAATACAATAATAAGAGGGATTAACAGCAGAAAAGAGGTGCAGCATCTTTATTGGGTTCCCCCCGTATTCCTCATAGTAACTGAACTCTTTCTCTTTTCTGATTGGCAGATGGAACACGTTGGGAGCTTTGTTGATAAATAGATCTGTAGTTGGCGGATGTGCCTGTAGAGGGCGCCCTCATCTCTAATTCTTCCTCTTTTCTCCTTCTTCAGGGTGAAATCCGGAACCTTTCCTCTCTGACCCCGGATGGAGAAGCCAGTCTTCTGTGGCCAGTCGGCATCAACCCGCCATTTACCCCAAAATCCCATTTTGACTTGCTGACTTGGGAATACTTCACCGAGACGCACACCTTCTCCTGCCACGATGGGGCCCCTAAGTGTCCCCTGCATGGAGTCTGGTTGTTGGACGTACAGCAGGTGCTAGAAGAGGCTCTGGAGCAGCTTAATCACCGCTATCATCCGTGGCTTCACTTCAGAAAGCGCCATCTGCTGAACGGCTATAGACGCTTTGACCCTACCAGGGGGATGGAGTACACCCTGGATCTTGTGCTGGAGGCCACCACTAAGAAGGGTCACGCCGGAGTAATCATTAAACGCCTTAGCCTACTGCGCCCCCTGGGCCTGGTGGAAATTCTTCCCATGCCATATGTGACTGAGGCCACACCAGTGCAGGTTGTGGTACCTTTGATGCCGGCTGATGCTGGCCACATTTCAGCTTTTCTTGATGCCTTTGCCACCAACCTTCTGGACCCGCAGGAGAACGTGGCCCTGACAGTGCTGCTGGTGTATGACGTGACCTCCTCGGGGCAGGTTCAGGATGTGTTTGAAGGGGTGCGGGGGATGGTGTCTGAATTGGAGAGCCGGTACTCCTTCCTCCGGCTGGAAGTGACCAGCGTCCGCACAGAGATCTCCTCCCAGATCCGTCTGATGGAAATTGTCTCCAAAAAGCATCCCATGGAGACCCTCTTCTTTCTGCTGAGCGTTTGGAGTGAAGTGACCGCAGAAGCCTTGAACCGCTGCCGGATGAACGCCATCAGTGCCTGGCAGGTCTTCTCTCCGGTTCACTATCAGGAATACAACCCCGATATGTCCCGTCATGGCTTTTCTGCCCCGCCATCCTCCGAATTCCTCCGTGATGGACACTTTGACCGCTTTTCCTCCTCAGAATTCTGCTTCTATAACTCTGACTTCATGGCGGCCCGGAACAGAATGGCCATGGAGGTGGAAGCACCGGAGGATGAGGAGGAGGATGGTACCGGCACCGAGCTTCTGGAACTGTTCCTCAGACACTCACAGCTGCACGTCTTCAGGGCTCTGGAGCCATCATTGTTGCAGAGGTTCTCCCTGAGGAAGTGCAGCACCCTCCAATCAGGAGAGAGTTATCATCGCTGTGTCATCAGCAATTTGGAGTCACTCGGATCTCGCATTCAGCTGGCTACGGCTCTCTTCAACCAGGACCAGACCAACAGCACCTAAACTGGGACCAACCCCACAGGAGCAGAGCAACAGAACCTAAACTGAGACCAGGCCAACAGCACCTAATCTGGGACCAGTCCCACATGACCAGACTAACAGAACCTAAACCGGGACCAGTCCCACCTGACCAGACCAACAGCACCTAATCTGGGACCAGTCCCACATGACCAGAGCAACAGAACCTAAACCGGGACCAGTCCCACCTGACCAGGCCAACAGCACCTAAACTGGGACCAGTCCCATCTGACCAGGCCAACAGCACCTAAACTGGGACCAGTTCCTCGTGACCCGACCAACAGCACCTAATCTGGGACCAGAGCAACAGCACCCAAACTGGGACCAGTCCCACATGACCAGACCAACAGAACCTAAACTGGGACCAGACCAACAGCACCCAAACTGAGACCAGTCCCACATGACAAGACCAACAGAACCTAAACTGGGACCAGACCAACAGCACCCAAACTGAGACCAGTCCCACATGACCAGACCAACAGCACCAAAGCTAGGACCAGTCCCACATTACCAGACAAACAGAACTTTAACCTGTCCTACCATGCTGGAGGCGTCTGAACTTCTGTGATTATCAAAATGCAAATAAAGCTATTTATATTTTACTATAAGTCGTTATAATGTGTTCCGTTGTGTCACTCGTCTTCCCATTTGTTGGCCGCCTGTAGACGTGTCTGGCTGATGATGTAAAGTCAGGGTTGGGGAGGAATATCCCTGATAGGTTCAAAGGGCAGTTTCTGAGGAACCTACAGAACAAGGTTGAGCTCCCACAGTGTCTCCAGGGAATGTATGGGTGGGGGATAATAGGAGCAACACCCTGTAAAAAAAGTTTTCACTAAGGGGTGAGAGGCAAAACTTGACTTTTGTTACTGACGATACACAAGGCCAAATATTGATCCAGATCAGACTGGAAAATAGAGGAGAATACCTTCTGGGATAGAGTTCCCTGCCTCACACCAGGATGAATTTCCTCGCTGGGTGTGATGGTAAACATTACGAGAAGTTGATTTCCTAGCTTTGAAAAGTGTAGGGATAACCAAATGAGTTGGGGCTCTATCTATCCTTCAACAGCCAGGCCGTGGACCGAACAGCCCAAGCCAGTGGTCTCAACTCCGGTCCTCAGGACCCACCAACAGGCCAGGTTTGCAAGATAACTAAATTTCATCCCAGGTGATCTCATTTGCTGCTCAGTGACTGCAGTATTCTAGTCTGCATCTCCCCAAGGTAATACTTAAAATCTGGCCTGTTAGTGGGTCCCGAGGACGGGAGTTGAGAACCACTGGCCTAAGCCAATGACTGAGAAGCAGGATGGTAAATCATTCCTTGAGATAGAGGTTCTGGGAGGGTCCATGGAGAGTCTGCCAGGAGTCTGATGAGGTTCGAGTACCACATCTCCCTGGACCAGTCTGGTTAAATGCGAATGCCTTCCACCCCGATTCTGCAGAGCATGTGATGAAGCCGTTTTAGAGGAGGAAAGGCAAAGATCAGGTGAACTGATTCCATGGAGTCACCAGAGCATCCGTTACCAAGGCTTAAGGATCCACGAATCTGGGGACAAACCTGCTCAGTTCCTTGTTTTAACTTCCACACCCAGCATCGCCACTTGCAGGAAAGGTCTAAAAACACCACTGTGTGAAGAGACCATTTTCCTGGGTTCATAAATTGACAACTGAGGAAGTCCACCTGCCAGTTTTCCACACCTGTGATGTGCATGGTGGTCCGGGCTGGAAGATGAAATTATACCATAGCCAGAATAAGATCTACTACTTTTTGAGACTTCTGGTTCATCTTCATGAATGTAAGTCAGTGCCTGAATCCTGGTCGAGTGACCTAGCAGCTGAGAGGTTCAGCGTTGAGGGGAATAATGGCACTTTTCCACTGCAAGTACCGGCTCGGCTCCACTTGGCCCTGCTTGGCCCGGTTTGGTTTTCCACTGCATGGTACGGTTTTGGAACAGTTCGGTACGGTTTGCCTTTCCACTAAAGTAGCACTAAAGTAAGTGGGTGGGATAAAGATTCTCTGACCAATCAGTGGCTAGTAGTGACAAACAGTCAAGGCTGCATGCAAAGGATTGTGGGATATGGTACCGGTATGTTCCTCTTGGAACCACAACTGAGGTGGTACTGTTTAGAGAGCCGTACCGTTCAGTTCCATGTAGTGTAAAAGCGCCGCCGTACCGTACCGAACCATTCCTACACCGTACCATGCGGTACCAGCAGTGGAAAAGCACAAAAGCGAGCCGAACCGTTCGGTTCCATGCAGTGGAAAAGCGCCATAATTTAATCTTTTTTAGGTTCCAGAGTGTTGAGGCAACCAAGTGCCTTGCACCAGAAGTGTGTTTAGGACCCCTCCCCAGCCTGTCTGGCCAGCATTTCTTTTGTAAGAACCTTACAGACCAGAGGGAGAAAGAATTTATCCATCTCCAGAGCTGGAGACTTGTGCCTCACCAGGTAAGAGCAAGCCTTGCTTTGGAGGTCAGGTGCATGAGATGGTCCAGAGACTGAGTGATTTTTGACCACGCAATCAGAATTTTGAGTTGCAATGTTATAAAATTAAATTGGGCATATGGAGCTGCTCTGAAAGAGGCCACCGTCAAGCCCAGAACCTTAATGCAAAACGTTGGTTGGCTACTGGTCTGTAGCTTTTAAACCTGGGAGCAGAGAGTTTGGAGCTTTTTCTGTAGAAGAAAAACCATGGAAAGAACTTTCCAGGAGATGCTTTCAGATACTCCAAGCAATGATTTAATTGCAGTGCTGACTTTTGGGGGTTCAGGATTCACCCAAACGTCTGCAGAGTGTGAACAGTTGGTTGGATATTAACCGAGTCAGTGCTGACTGTTCCCTCAGTAGGGACTCATCCAGGTATCCTATATTTGGAATGCCCTGAGAGCAGAGCAAAGCAAGCTCAGAGCCTTGCACTATGTTGAAACTCGCAGTGCAAAAGTAAGGGCAATGAACTGGTATAGTTTAGTGTCCAATGAAAAATGCAGGAAGCCTTGATGAGATGGGAACATGGGGACATGGAAGTAGGCATCCTTGGTCCACTCTCCACCAACAAGATGAAGAAATCCGCTCTCCAAAAAAAGCATTGAGCATTAAATTATTTAATGTATAAGGTGATCCATTGTCCCACCAGCCCTAACCTTTAGTTTTGAGTTTAGCATGCGGTCTGCGACCTGTCTGGAGGGACGCTAGAATGCGGCACTAGCACAGCAGCCAAAGTGGCCGACGCAGACAAGACTGGCCCATGCATGTATGTATGTATGTATGTATGTAGGGACACCGGGAATGCCAAGCAAACATAGCAGCGGTGGCAGCCTACACATTGACAAGCCAGGCAAATGTACGTCTGGAGGGATGCCCAGGCTGCCATGTTTGAAAAGCACCAGCAGCAGGGAATGTAGGGGCACCAGGTAAGTAAATGCTGCAAGGCTGGATCTAAGGGGGTGCTGATTTAAATTGCTCCCCCCTGAGTCACCCACCCAGAACCCCACAAAGCACATACATAGGCTACATTCACACTGGTGATTAGGACTGGTGCAAATTGTAATGGCAGCTCTCAGCGGGAAGATGTGGCTGCTGGCCCCATTCACTATAAACCCATTCCATTTTAGTTGAATAAAATACGACTAAAATCAAAATAACATTTTAGTCAAGAGACTACGAGTAAAACTAAACAGAAATTTGACGTCCCAAAGAACACTGCCTGAAAAGCAGAAGCGATGAATCCATTGTAACCGGCAGGCGAAGGTTACATTCCATTTTTTCATCAGGAATAACTTCTTACGGATAGCAGATTCTGTCATTCATCCAATAAGCTGCTCCTGACCGCCCTCTACTGGAATATTGTGTTAGGAATGTGCTGTGATTGGCTTCTCGGTTTCTCAAGGTAATACAAGGTTCAATGTTCTTTATCTGTGATTCTCCATGACAATAGTGGTGATGATGATGGGGATAATAATGAAGGTGATGATGGGGATAATGATGATGATAGTGATAATGGTGGTGGTGATGATGTGGATAGTGGTAGTGATGGAGGTAATGAGGATGATGGTTATAGTGGGAGTTATGGTAGTGGTGATAGTGATGATGACAGTGGTCATAGTTACATAGTTTGTGAGGTTGAAAAAAGACATCAGTCCATCCAGTTCAACCTATGATGTGTGTGTGTGTTTGCTGCTAACCGTACATTGTATACCCCCTGTATGTTGTACATTGTACACCCCTGTATGTTGTACATTGTACACCCCCTGTATGTTGTACATTGTATACCCCTGTATGTTGTACATTGTATACCCCCTGTATGTTGTACATTGTATACTCCTGTATGTTGTACATTGTATACCCCTGTATGTTGTACATTGTATACCCCTGTATGTTGTACATTGTATACTCCTGTATGTTGTACATTGTATACTCCTGTATGTTGTACATTGTATACCCCTGTATGTTGTACATTGTATACCCCTGTATGTTGTACATTGTATACCCCTGTATGTTGTGGTCTTTAAGTGATGATAGTAGTGGTGATGATGGTAATGATTATAGTTGTAGTGATGGTGGTTATGATGGTGATGAGGATGATGGTGGTTATAGTGGGAGTTATGGTAGCAGTGGTACTGGTGATAAGATGGTGATAGTGTTAGTGATGATGATGGTGGTTATAGTGGGAGTTATGGTAGTGGTGGTAATGGTGATGATGATGGTGGTGATAGTGATGATGATGGTGGTTATAGTGGGAGTTATGGTAGTGGTGGTAATGGGGAGGAGGATGGTGATAATGATAGTGATGATAGTGGTAGTGATGATGGTGAACTCTCATATGCCGGCTCCGATTCTTCTCACCGTACACTCGTTCCTTATATTATGTGAACACACCTTTTAGTTTTTTAATAAATCTTTATGGAACTGAAGAGAAGAAGGAAGAAGAATCGAGTTTGTTTCTGGAGAGATGTCCATTCTCTGAGAACACCAACAACAGCACCCAAGGGCCATTGTCCAGCCTCCCCTGAAGGCAGCAGTATAACCCAATGTGCCTGAATTACTCATGCTAGCCTCTTAGTGTACGATATGGAATGACTCACGGTTTGATATTTATTCAATCAATAATTTATTATTCCTTCCCTTCCAGGCCGAGTGTTTCATGCTGCCCCTTCCTACCCCCATCACTTAACTTTACTATCCATCAGGATCAAGCTGAAAGGAGCCGCTCTGTTTCACTGGGCCTGGAATGGATTTTTCACAGTCAGTTCATGGTGATGTGCGGATGGCCGTGTCTCCCTAGGCCGCTGCCTTTATGGGCTATACAGAAATCCAGCCTCTCATACAACAAGTCGGACACGTTGGTAGAAATTAGTTTATTTCGATGTCACTTAGTGACTCTACACACATAGCAGCTACACCGGTAACCACAGTCCTATCTACCTGCACAGTACTAACTAACAGCCCCACTAACCCGCCCTGTGCTGACCACTCACCCACATGGCCGGGAAACCCAAGGAGACATGGAATAAGCTCACCCACTGGGGCAGGGGTCTGTGTGTTGGGGGAGGGGAGCTTTTTGGGTCTGGATAACATCATTTGGATCTGTATGTGAAGGGGGTGATGGGGACTGGGACAAAAAGGGGGGGGGGTGACTATGCAAGAGATTTTTGAGTTTGGATTAGATCTCTAGTGTTTGGGTGTAGTCGGGGGGGGGGGGGGGGTGCCTTGACTCAGGCAAAACATTTTGGGTCAGAATTACATCATTTGGTTCTTTAGTCTGGTAGGGAAGGGGTGAATCGGGCAGAGATTTTTGGGTCTGGATTACATAGTTTGGGTCTTTATCCAAGTGGGGGAGGGGTGAGTTGGGCGGAGCTTTTTGGGTTTGGATCAGATCTTTGGGCAATTATAAACACATTGAACGTTGACTCAGGAATGTTGAATACGAGAGAGATCATCTTCATAGATCAGATCGTGTCCCATGGGATGTCCCTCCCGATTATTGGTTCTTCTAAGCAGATGGGTCTCCCTATTACCAGGATCCCTGGTTATCGGGGGTCTCGCCCCGATTATTGGAAACTCGCCCCGGTTGTCGGGATCTCGCCCCGATTATTGGAAACTCGCCCCGGTTGTCGGGATCTCGCCGCAGTTATCGGGGATGGGGATTATTTGGGAAATCTTCCGGCCACATTTCGGGGTGGAAAGTAATTCTTCTATAAAGCAAATTGTATTTTTTATACAAAAGTAAAAACGGAAATCTCTTCTGATGTAGAAAAACGTTCTTTTCTCAGTCAGCGCTGCGGGGTAGACATGAAACTGCTGTCCCTGTATACAAAATAATACTGAAGAGGCTATCCTGCCTGGAGGGGCCAACCTTTCTGGAGGAGATATCCAGCCTGGAGGGGGTATCCAGCCTGGAGGGGCCAACCTTCCTAGAGGAGATATCCTACCTGAAGGAGGTATCCTGCCTGGAGGGGGTATCCAGCCTGGAGGCGCCAACCTTTCTGGAGGGGGTATCCTGCCTGGAAGGGCCAACCTTCCTGGAGGAGATATCCAGCCTTGAGGGGGTATCCTGCCTGGAAGGGCCAACCTTTCTGGAGGAAATATCCTGCCTGGAGGGGGTATATTGCCTGGAGGGGAGGTATCCTTCCTGGAGGGGGTAACCCGCCTGGAGGAGGTATCTCGCCTGAAGGGGGCAACCTGCCTGGAGGAGGTATCCTGCCGGGAGGGAGAAACCTGCCTGGAGGGGGTATCCCACCTGGAGAGCTAACCCACCTGAAGGAGGTATACTGCCTGGAGGACCCTGAACGGAGAGGTCCCTCCCTCATCCTCACAGCTCTAGCTTAGTCCAGATGCATTGTGGGCTCCATGCTGAGGTTCTGCACACTTTACACAATGGTCAGTAATACTTCTAGAACATGAATTGGCACTTCTCAGGCAGCCTAAACATCGTAGAGGTAAGAATGTCTCTTGGGAGTAAAGTGTTGGAAAGAGAGGAGAAAGAGGCATGCAGAGAGCCCAGGACAAGGCGGCATGGGGAAGTCGGTGGTTGTCCTTTTTGGATTGGTCAGGAGTGAGGGCCATAAAGGACTCCAATACTGGAACTAGCAGTTCAGGAACTATGTGTTTCGAACCCCCAGAGATTGCTCCAATTCTTGTCTTCTCTGCTGGATCTGAAAGAGATGACAGTAAGGTGAGTCCTCCCATGGAAACCTACCAAACAGCCTATAGATTCCAGGAGGTCACTATTCAGCCCTAAACTTAACTGTGTTCTGGGGAGGAGAAGTTTTGATAACCAATGATTTGTAAGATACATAACAAAACATGATGAACATATAGCGCAGTAAACATCTGGAGACGGCCATGCTGAACCTTCTCTATAGGGATACACATGGTATATGGAGACGGCCATGCTGAACTTCCTCTATAGGTACAAATGGTATATGGAGACGGCCATACTGAACTTCCTCTATAGGTACACATGGTATATGGAGACGACCGTGGCTAACCTCCTCTATTAGGTACACATGGTATATGGAGACGGCCATACTGAACTTCCTCTATAGGTACACATGGTATATGGAGACGGCCATACTGAACTTCCTCTATAGGTACACATGGTATATGGAGACGGCCATACTGAACTTCCTCTATAGGTACACATGGTATATGGAGGCGGCCATACTGAACTTCCTCTATAGGTACACATGGTATATGGAGACGGCCATGCTGAACTTCCTCTATAGGTACACATGGTATATGGAGACGACCGTGGCTAACCTCCTCTATAGGTACACAGGGTATATGGAGACGGCCATGCTGAGGCTCCTCTATAGGGTTTCACATAGTATATGGAGACGGCCATGCTGAACATCTTCTATAGGTACACATGGTGTAAGGAGATGGCCATGCTGAACTTCTATAGGTACACATGGTATATGGAGACGACCATGCGTAACCTCCTCTATAGGTACACAAGCTCCAATAGACATTTTGATTCCTGCTATTGTAATGCAATGAATATGGACCGTGCTCAGGCAGCAGTGAGGGGGCCAGTGAGTGCGGGCAGATGCTTTCCCTGTCTCTGTGGTTTGTTTCTTGGAATAGATGGTCTCATAGTGACATTTTGGGCAAGATGTTGACTCTCCCACATGTAGGGGGTCACAAAAGGATTAGGACATCTCACCTTACAGTAGAAGTAGCGGCTGACCGCCTCCTGTGACCAGGGTTCCTGGTAGAAGTCGGCTCTCCGTTCCTGTTCCGGGTTCCCCACGACATCAGTCATGATCTAAAAAGAGAATAGAGGAAGAGGGGTCACACATTGTGATAAGCGGGGTCACACATTGTGATAAGCGGGGTCACACATTGTGACAGGTGGGGAAGTCATAATGGAGGTCAGGTGAGGTGGAGAGAATTTTGTTCTCTTACTTTGAGGTCTCGGCTCTGGGACAGAAGCCAGTCTTGGATATATCCTTTTGGATCTCTAGAAAAGCTTAACATGAAATCTCGCTGAATTTTCAGTTGGTTGATGGACTCAATGGTTTCATGGATCTAGAGATGAAGAAATCAGATAGGAATCAAACAAGAAACATCACAACAGGTCCAATGATATTTCAGTTGGTGGAAACCGCCATCAGCCCTGAGGACACACCAAGGCCATGATGGCGTCTAGTGAATGTTCCACCTCCATAATTATCAACTTTCAGGGATAGGAAGGAGGGACACCTTTCAGCACAATGTATATAGACAAAGGACACACCCCCTATTACACAGACTAGGAAGAATGAATACGCAAAAAATGGTTGGTTAAACCCACAAGTGGCTTTAGATGGTTTTGGATGAGCGAGGGAGGGTTAGAATCTCAGTCAATTTTTTATTGTTGCCTGTGTCCCCATTTGGTAGACTTCTCCTCATTTCATGTTTATTTGATGGGCATAAAACAGAACAGGATGTATGAGTAAATCTCCCAAAAGAAGGAACTAATAGTTGTAACAGAGTTAGGAAGCAATGAGAGGAGTTTGGAAGTGTTGGGGTTGGTAGAGTTTGGAAGTGTTGGGGTTTGGAGGGGTTGGGGTTGGCAAGTGTTGGAGTTGGGAAGGTTTTGGAAGCGTTGGAGTTGGGAAGGGTTGGGACAGTTTAGAAGTGTTGGAGTTGGGAGGATTTGGGAAGTGTTGGGGTTGGGACGGTTTGGAAGTGTTGGAGTTGGGAAAGGTTGGGGTTGGGAAGGCTTTGGAAGTGTTGGGGTTGGGATGTGTTGGAAGTGTTGGGGTCGGAATGAGTTGGGAAGTGTTGAGGTTGGGAAGGGTTGGAAAGGTTTAGAAGTCTTGGGGTTGGAATGTGTTGGAGTTGGGCTGGTTTGGAAGTGTTGGGGTTCGGATGATTTGATAAGTGTTGGGATGGTTTGAAAGTGTTGGATTAGGGAAGGGTTGGGGTTAGGACAGTTTAGAAGTGTTAGGGTTGGGAAGTGTTGGGATGTGTTGGGGTTGGGATGAGTGGGGAAGTGTTGGGGTTGGGAAGAGTTGGGAAGTGTTGGGGTTGGGAGGATTTGGGAAGTGTTGGGGTTGGGACAGTTTGGATGTGTTGTAGGTTGGGAAGGGTTGGGGTTGGGAAGGGTTTGGAAGTGTTGGGGTCGGAATGAGTTGGGAAGTGTTGAGGTTGGAAAGGTTTAGAAGTCTTGGGGTTGGAATGTGTTGGAGTTGGGCTGGTTTGGAAGTGTTGGGGTTGGGATGGTTTGAAAGTGTTGGAGTAGGGAAGGGTTGGGGTTGGTACGGTTTGGAAGTGTTGGAGTTAAAAGGGGTTTGGCGGTGTCAGGTGGTTAGGGAAAGGGTGGTTCGGAAGTGTTGGGGTTTGGAAAATGTTAAGGTTTAGGAAGGGTTGAACCTTTTGTCAGAATCGTATAGGTTCTATGGGTCTCCAAACTTTCTGAACAAGGGGCCAGTTTATGGTCTTTCAAACTTTAGGGGGGGCCGAACTTTAGCAATTTAGGGAGTAATAGTACCCCATTGTTCAGGTCAGTAGCAGGAATTATGACCATTGTTGGTGTCAGTGGGAGGAATAGTGTACCAAGGGTCATCCAATTCTCTATACTAGGGTCTACAGCTCAACCCAGCTGCCCTACCTTGTTGTCCAGTGCAGAGATCTCCTGTTGGTTTGCTGTGGACAGCAGAAAACTGCTCATCTGGCTCTTCAGAGGATCCTCTACCTCCACATCGATGTCATAGCATGCGGTCTTCTTCTGGTCTGTGGGATCCACACTGCACAGACATCATCAACATTAGACAGATATCTGGGGAAATGTCCTGAGATCTATAGACATACCCACCAACTTCCTGAGATAACACAATGGATCTAATCCTGCAATGCCCCCCAGAGACACAGACTATGAGGCATAACCACACAACATATAACTGGATAAACCCACTAGTAAAAATATCTCTGCTTTTCCTTTACACCACATAAGTATGTACGAATGTGGAGGTTGGATGAAAGGTTTAGTGTAGGAGAATATTTCTGGTAATTACCACATTCATTATAGAGGTCTACACATCAGACCAAAACTAAGGACACCTGAGGAGGACAGAGAATTTGGTTCTATGAGAAGGAAAGTCCCTACGAATCAGGGACAGAGAGGACGACTATGAGGCAAGGAACCACATGGAGAGCAATCATAACCAACTTCTATAGGCCAACATACAATATTCTCAGGAAATATGATCCCCGACACCATATAGGACAACGTGACAGTGTGGTCCCCAGCCATGTAGCTGGGGGAGGGGTTGTTGGCATCTCACCTCCAGCATTTTCAGTGCTCTTACAATTATTGAACAAGTCCTCAGCTATAGCCATTGTTCCTCCCGGTGAAGGAAGCCCAACATGGAGGAAACTCACCTGATAACATGATTGATAACTATGGGGTCCGGAGGAAGGAGCAAGTTTGTCAGTCTTTGGGGAATCTCAGAGAACTTCAGTCGTGGACAGTCAAATATCTGGAAAAAAGTAGAAAAGAGAAAAAAGTCTGTAACTGTCAGAAAAAGAACATATTTAATTTGAAAAAAAATCTATAGTTTTCTACAATGTTATCTGTAGAGAAGGTGTGATCGGTGTAGGGGGTGTGCGGTGTGATCGGTGTTGGGGGTGTGCGGTGTGATCAGTGTAGGGAGTGTGCGGTGTGATCAGTGTAGGGAGTGTGCGGTGTGATCAGTGTAGGGAGTGTGGGGTGTGATCGGTGTAGGGGGTGAGCGGTGTAGGGGGTGAGCGGTGTGATCGGTGTAGGGGGTGAGAGGTGTGATCGGTGTAGGGGGTGAGGGGTGTGATCGGTGTAGGGGGTGAGCGGGGTGATCGGTGTAGGGGTTGTGATCGGTGTAGGGGGTGAGCAGTGTGATCGGTGTAGGGGTTGTGATCGGTGTAGGGGGTGAGAGGTGTGATCGGTGTAGGGGGTGAGCAGTGTGATCGGTGTAGGGGTTGTGATCGGTGTAGGGGGTGAGCGGTGTGATCGGTGTAGGGGTTGTGATCGGTGTAAGGGGTGAGTGGTGTGATCGGTGTGGGGGGTGAGCGGTGTGATCGGTGTAGGGGGTGTGAGGTGTGATCGGTGTAGGGGGTGAGAGGTGTGATCGGTGTAGGTGGTGAGCGGTGTGATCGGTGTAGGGGGTGAGCGGTGTGATCGGTGTAGAGGGTGTGCGGTGTGATCGGTGTAGGGGTTGTGATCGGTGTAGGGGGGGAGCGGTGTGATCGGTGTAGGGGGTGAGCAGTGTGATCGGTGTAGGGGGTGAGCAGTGTGATCGGTGTAGGGGGTGAGCAGTGTGATCGGTGTAGGGGGTGAGCAGTGTGATCGATGTAGGGGTTGTGATCGGTGTAGGGGGTGAGCGGTGTGATTGGTGTGGAGGGTGATTGGTGTGAGGTGTAGGGGGTGATCGGTGTGAACGGTGTAGGGGGTGAGCGGTGTGATTGGTGTGGAGGGTGATTGGTGTGAGGTGTAGGGGGTGAGCGGTGTGATCGGTGTAGGGTGAGCGGTGTGATCAGTGTAGGGAGTGTGGGGTGTGATCGGTGTAGGGGGTGAGCGGTGTGATCGGTGTAGGGGGTGAGCGGTGTGATCGGTGTAGGGGGTGAGGGGTGTGATCGGTGTAGGGGGTGAGCAGTGTGATCGGTGTAGGGGTTGTGATCGGTGTAGGGGGTGAGAGGTGTGATCAGTGTAGGGGGTGAGCGGTGTGATCGGTGTAGGGGGTGAGCAGTGTGATCGGTGTAGGGGTTGTGATCGGTGTAGGGGGTGAGCGGTGTGATCGGTGTAGGGGTTGTGATCGGTGTAGGGGGTGAGTGGTGTGATCGGTGTGGGGGGTGAGCGGTGTGATCGGTGTAGGGGGTGTGAGGTGTGATCGGTGTAGGGGGTGAGAGGTGTGATCGGTGTAGGGGGTGAGCGGTGTGATCGGTGTAGAGGGTGTGCGGTGTGATTGGTGTAGAGGGTGTGCGGTGTGATCGGTGTAGGGGTTGTGATCGGTGTAGGGGGGGAGCGGTGTGATCAGTGTAGGGGGTGAGCAGTGTGATCGGTGTAGGGGTTGTGATCGGTGTAGGGGGGGAGCGGTGTGATCGGTGTAGGGGGTGAGCAGTGTTATCGGTGTAGGGGGTGAGCAGTGTGATCGGTGTAGGGGGTGAGCAGTGTAGGGGGTGAGCGGTGTGATTGGTGTGGAGGGTGATTGGTGTGAGGTGTAGGGGGTGAGCGGTGTGATCGGTGTAGGGGGTGAGCGGTGTGATCGGTGTAGGGGGTGAGCGGTGTGATCGGTGTAGGGTGAGCGGTGTGATCAGTGTAGGGAGTGTGGGGTGTGATCGGTGTAGGGGGTGAGCGGTGTGATCGGTGTAGGGGGTGAGCGGTGTGATCGGTGTAGGGGGTGAGGGGTGTGATCGGTGTAGGGGGTGAGCAGTGTGATCGGTGTAGGGGTTGTGATCGGTGTAGGGGGTGAGAGGTGTGATCAGTGTAGGGGGTGAGCGGTGTGATCGGTGTAGGGGGTGAGCAGTGTGATCGGTGTAGGGGTTGTGATCGGTGTAGGGGGTGAGCGGTGTGATCGGTGTAGGGGTTGTGATCGGTGTAGGGGGTGAGTGGTGTGATCGGTGTGGGGGGTGAGCGGTGTGATCGGTGTAGGGGGTGTGAGGTGTGATCGGTGTAGGGGGTGAGAGGTGTGATCGGTGTAGGGGGTGAGCGGTGTGATCGGTGTAGAGGGTGTGCGGTGTGATTGGTGTAGAGGGTGTGCGGTGTGATCGGTGTAGGGGTTGTGATCGGTGTAGGGGGGGAGCGGTGTGATCAGTGTAGGGGGTGAGCAGTGTGATCGGTGTAGGGGTTGTGATCGGTGTAGGGGGGGAGCGGTGTGATCGGTGTAGGGGGTGAGCAGTGTTATCGGTGTAGGGGGTGAGCAGTGTGATCGGTGTAGGGGGTGAGCAGTGTAGGGGGTGAGCGGTGTGATTGGTGTGGAGGGTGATTGGTGTGAGGTGTAGGGGGTGAGCGGTGTGATCGGTGTAGGGGGTGAGCGGTGTGATCGGTGTAGGGGGTGAGCGGTGTGATCGGTGTAGGGGGTGAGCGGTGTGATTGGTGTGGAGGGTGATTGGTGTGAGGTGTAGGGGGTGAGCGGTGTGATCGGTGTAGGGGGTGAGCGGTGTGATTGGTGTGGAGGGTGATTGGTGTGAGGTGTAGGGGGTGAGCGGTGTGATCGGTGTAGGGGGTGAGCGGTGTGATCGGTGTAGGGGGTGAGCGGTGTGATCGGTGTGGAGGGTGATTGGTGTGAGGTGTAGGGGGTGAGCGGTGTGATCGGTGTAGGGGGTGAGCGGTGTGATCGCTGTGGAGGGTGATTGGTGTGAGGTGTAGGGGGTGAGCGGTGTAGGGGGGTGAGCGGTGTGATCGGTGTAGGGGGTGAGCGGTGTGATCGGTGTAGGGGGTGAGCAGTGTGATCGGTGTAGGGGGTGAGCAGTGTGATCGGTGTAGGGGGTGAGCGGTGTGATCGGTGTAGGGGGTGAGCGGTGTGATCGGTGTAGGAGGTGAGAGGTGTGATCGGTGTAGGGGGTGAGGGGTGTGATCGGTGTAGGGGGTGAGCGGGGTGATCGGTGTAGGGGTTGTGATCAGTGTAGGGGGTGAGAGGTGTGATCGATGTAGGGGGTGAGCAGTGTGATCGGTGTAGGGGTTGTGATCGGTGTAGGGGGTGAGCGGTGTGATCGGTGTAGGGGTTGTGATCGGTGTAAGGGGTGAGTGGTGTGATCGGTGTGGGGGGTGAGCGGTGTGATCGGTGTAGGGGGTGTGAGGTGTGATCGGTGTAGGGGGGGAGCGGTGTGATCGGTGTAGGGGGTGAGCAGTGTGATCGGTGTAGGGGGTGAGCAGTGTGATCGGTGTAGGGGGTGAGCAGTGTGATCGGTGTAGGGGGTGTGAGTTGTGATCGGTGTAGGGGGTGTGCGGTGTGATCGGTGTTGGGGGTGTGCGGTGTGATCAGTGTAGGGAGTGTGCGGTGTGATCAGTGTAGGGAGTGTGCGGTGTGATCAGTGTAGGGAGTGTGGGGTGTGATCGGTGTAGGGGGTGAGCGGTGTGATCGGTTTAGGGGGTGAGCGGTGTGATCGGTGTAGGGGGTGAGCAGTGTGATCGGTGTAGGGGGTGAGCGGTGTGATCGGTGTAGGGGGTGAGCGGTGTGATCGGTGTAGGAGGTGAGAGGTGTGATCGGTGTAGGGGGTGAGGGGTGTGATCGGTGTAGGGGGTGAGCGGGGTGATCGGTGTAGGGGTTGTGATCGGTGTAGGGGGTGAGCAGTGTGATCAGTGTAGGGGTTGTGATCAGTGTAGGGGGTGAGAGGTGTGATCGGTGTAGGGGGTGAGCAGTGTGATCGGTGTAGGGGTTGTGATCGGTGTAGGGGGTGAGCGGTGTGATCGGTGTAGGGGTTGTGATCGGTGTAAGGGGTGAGTGGTGTGATCGGTGTGGGGGGTGAGCGGTGTGATCGGTGTAGGGGGTGTGAGGTGTGATCGGTGTAGGGGGTGAGCGGTGTGATCGGTGTAGGGGGTGAGCAGTGTGATCGGTGTAGGGGGTGAGCAGTGTGATCGGTGTAGGGGGTGAGCAGTGTGATCGGTGTAGGGGGTGTGAGGTGTGATCGGTGTAGGGGGTGTGCGGTGTGATCGGTGTTGGGGGTGTGCGGTGTGATCAGTGTAGGGAGTGTGCGGTGTGATCAGTGTAGGGAGTGTGCGGTGTGATCAGTGTAGGGAGTGTGCGGTGTGATCAGTGTAGGGAGTGTGGGGTGTGATCGGTGTAGGGGGTGAGCGGTGTGATCGGTGTAGGGGGTGAGTGGTGTGATCGGTGTAGGGGGTGAGCAGTGTGATCGGTGTAGGGGGTGAGCGGTGTGATCGGTGTAGGGGGTGAGCGGTGTGATCGGTGTAGGGGGTGAGAGGTGTGATCGGTGTAGGGGGTGAGCGGGGTGATCGGTGTAGGGGGTGAGCGGGGTGATCGGTGTAGGGGTTGTGATCGGTGTAGGGGGTGAGCAGTGTGATCGGTGTAGGGGTTGTGATCGGTGTAGGGGGTGAGAGGTGTGATCGGTGTAGGGGGTGAGCAGTGTGATCGGTGTAGGGGTTGTGATCGGTGTAGGGGGTGAGCGGTGTGATCGGTGTAGGGGTTGTGATCGGTGTAAGGGGTGAGTGGTGTGATCGTTGTGGGGGGTGAGCGGTGTGATCGGTGTAGGGGGTGTGAGGTGTGATCGGTGTAGGGGGTGAGAGGTGTGATCGGTGTAGGTGGTGAGCGGTGTGATCGGTGTAGGGGGTGAGCGGTGTGATCGGTGTAGAGGGTGTGCGGTGTGATCGGTGTAGGGGGTGAGCAGTGTGATCGGTGTAGGGGTTGTGATCGGTGTAGGAGGGGAGCGGTGTGATCGGTGTAGGGGGTGAGCAGTGTGATCGGTGTAGGGGGTGAGCAGTGTGATCGGTGTAGGGGGTGAGCAGTGTGATCGGTGTAGGGGTTGTGATCGGTGTAGGGGGTGAGAGGTGTGATCGGTGTAGGGGGTGAGCAGTGTGATCGGTGTAGGGGTTGTGATCGGTGTAGGGGGTGAGCGGTGTGATCGGTGTAAGGGGTGAGCGGTGTGATCGGTGTGGGGGGTGAGCGGTGTGATCGGTGTAGGGGGTGTGAGGTGTGATCGGTGTAGGGGGTGAGAGGTGTGATCGGTGTAGGGGGTGAGCGGTGTGATCGGTGTAGGGGGTGAGCGGTGTGATCGGTGTAGGTGGTGAGCGGTGTGATCGGTGTAGGTGGTGAGCGGTGTGATCGGTGTAGGGGGTGTGAAGTGTAGGGGGTGAGCGGTGTGATCGGTGTAGGGAGTGTGAGGTGTGATTGGTGTAGGGAGTGTGCGGTGTGATCGGTGTAGGGAGTGTGAGCGGTGTGACCGGTGTGGGGGGGTGAGCGATGTGATCGGTGTAGGAGGTGTGATCGGTGTAGGGGGTGTGAGGTGTAGGGGGTGTGAGATGTGATCAGTGTGGGGGGTGAGCGGTGTGATCAGTGTGGGGGGTGAGCGGTGTGATCAGGGTAGGGGGTGAGCGGTGTAGGGGGTGAGCGGTGTGGGGGGGTGAGAGGTGTGATCGGTGTGGGGGGGTGATTAGTGTAGGGGTGAGCGGTGTGATCGGTGTAGGGGGTGTGAGGTGTGAGGGGGGTGATTGGTGATCGGTGTAGGGGGTGAGCGGTGTGATCGATGTAGGGGGTGTGAGGTGTGATCGGTGTAGGGGGTGAGCGGTGTGATCGGTGTAGGGGGTGAGCGGTGTGATCGGTGTAGGGGGTGAGCGGTGTGATCGGTGTAGGGGGTGTGAGGTGTGATCGGTGTAGGGGGTGAGCGGTGTAGGGGGTGTGAGGTGTGATCGGTGTAGGGGGTGTGAGGTGTGATCGGTGTAGGGGGTGAGCGGTGTAATCGGTGTAGGGGGTGAGCGGTGTGATCGGTGTAGGGGGTGTGAGGTGTGATCGGTGTAGGGGGTGAGCGGTGTGGTGTGATCGGTGTAGGGGGTGAGCAGTGTGAGCGGTGTAGGGGGTGTGAGGTGTGATCGGTGTAGGGGGTGAGCGGTGTGATCGGTGTAGGGGGTGAGCGGTGTGATCGGTGTAGGGGGTGAGCGGTGTGATCGGTGTAGGGGGGTGAGCGGTGTGATCGGTGTAGGGGGTGAGCGGTGTGATCGGTGTAAGGGGTGAGCGGTGTGATCGGTGTAGGGGGTGAGCGGTGTGATCGGTGTAGGGGGTGAGCGGTGTGATCGGTGTGGGGGGTGATTGGTGTGAGGTGTAGGGGGTGAGCGGTGTGAACGGTGTAGGGGGTGAGCGGTGTGATTGGTGTGGAGGGTGATTGGTGTGAGGTGTAGGGGGTGAGCGGTGTGATCGGTGTAGGGGGTGAGCGGTGTGATCGGTGTGGAGGGTGATTGGTGTGAGGTGTAGGGGGTGAGCGGTGTGATCGGTGTGGAGGGTGATTGGTGTGAGGTGTAGGGGGTGATTGCTGTGATCGGTGTAGGGGGTGAGCGGTGTGATCGGTGTAGGGGGTGAGCGGTGTGATCAGTGTAGGGGGTGAGCGGTGTGATCGGTGTAGGGGGTGAGCGGTGTGATCGGTGTAGGGGGTGAGCGGTGTGATCGGTGTAGGGGGTGAGCGGTGTGATCGGTGTAGGGGGTGAGCGGTGTGATCGGTGTAGGGGGTGAGCGGTGTGATCGGTGTAGGGGGTGAGCGGTGTGATCGGTGTAGGGGGTGAGCAGTGTGATCGGTGTAGGGGGTGAGCGGTGTGATCAGTGTAGGGGGTGAGCGGTGTGATCGGTGTAGGGGTGAGCGGTGTGATCGGTGTAGGGGGTGAGCGGTGTGATCAGTGTAGGGGGTGAGCGGTGTGATCAGTGTAGGGGGTGAGCGGTGTGATCGGTGTAGTTTGTGAGCGGTGTGGGGGGTGAGCGGTGTGGGGGGTGAGCGGTGTGATCGGTGTAGGGGGTGAGCGGTGTGATCGGTGTAGGGGGTGAGCGGTGTGATCGGTGTAGGGGGTGAGCGGTGTGATCGGTGTAGGGGGTGAGCGGTGTGATCGGTGTAGGGGGTGAGCGGTGTGATCGGTGTAGGGGGTGAGCGGTGTGATCGGTGTAGGGGGTGAGCGGTGTGAATGGTAATGTTATGGTTGTAATGGTTTCGGGAACCAAAGGGTGGGAATGGACAGACCTGCTGGAAATATTTGTCCCCGGTGATATATTCCTTGTCATGACAGTCCTGGAGTTTGTTGGTCTTGATATATTGCCAGAGTGCCTGGATAATGATGGCTCGTGTCTGAGTGTGGATTCCCAGGAGACGGGCAAGACGAGGGTCCAACTTAAACTGCGGTGGCTGTGAGAAGAAGGACACATGAAGTTAACCAATAGATGAGGCCTAAAGGCAAAAGATGGCTGAAGATAAAATGTAGCCACATTCTGGACTGAGAAAAGTGGTTGAGGACATGAATTGTGAACCAAACACATATTATACAGATTACCTGTACTTCTTCTCAGTCTTCCAAAGATAAATTCTCAAAGTGTGGTAAGATGCTAGGGGGAGGTTTCTACATTTTTTTTAGCATTGACATAAATTACAACAGCTCCACAAACAGTGAAATGTGAAGAAAGCACCTCCATCAAATGTTTCCATCCACGAGTCCTCCTAGAGCTGAGGTGACTTTCATCAAATGTTTCCATCCACGAATCCTCCTAGAGCTGAGGTCACTTTCATTAAATGTTTCCATCCACGAGTCCTCCTAGAGCTGAGGTCACTTTCCTTAAATGTTTCCATCCACGAGTCCTCCTAGAGCTGAGGTCACGTTCCTTAAATGTTTTCATCCACGAGTCCTCCTAGAGCTGAGGTCACTTTCCTTAAATGTTTCCATCCACGAGTCCTCCTAGAGCTGAGGTCACTTTCATTAAATGTTTTCATCCACGAGTCCTCCTAGAGCTGAGGTGACTTTCATCAAATGTTTCCATCCACGAGTCCTCCTAGAGCTGAGGTGACTTTCATCAAATGTTTCCATCCACGAGTCCTCCTAGAGCTGAGGTCACTTTCATCAAATGTTTCCATCCATGAGTCCTCCTAGAGCTGAGGTCACTTTCATTAAATGTTTCCATCCACGAGTCCTAGAGCTGAGGTCACTTTCCTTAAATGTTTCCATCCACGAGTCCTCCTAGAGCTGAGGTCACTTTCATCAAATGTTTCCATCCACGAGTCCTCCTAGAGCTGAGGTCACTTTCATCAAATGTTTCCATCCACGAGTCCTCCTAGAGCTGAGGTCACTTTCATCAAATGTTTCCATCCACGAGTCCTCCTAGAGCTGAGGTCACTTTCCTTAAATGTTTCCATCCACGAGTCCTCCTAGAGCTGAGGTGACTTTCATCAAATGTTTCCATCCACGAGTCCTCCTAGAGCTGAGGTGACTTTCATCAAATGTTTCCATCCACGAGTCCTCCTAGAGCTGAGGTGACTTTCATTAAATGTTTCCATCCACGAGTCCTCCTAGAGCTGAGGTCACTTTCATTAAATGTTTCCATCCACGAGTCCTCCTAGAGCTGAGGTCACTTTCATCAAATGTTTCGATCCACGAGTCCTCCTAGAGCTGAGGTCACTTTCATTAAATGTTTCCATCCACGAGTCCTCCTAGAGCTGAGGTGACTTTCATCAAATGTTTCCATCCACGAGTCCTCTTAGAGCTGAGGTCACTTTCATCAAATGTTTCCATCCACGAGTCCTAGAGCTGAGGTCACTTTCCTTAAATGTTTCCATCCACGAGTCCTCCTAGAGCTGAGGTCACTTTCATTAAATGTTTCCATCCACGAGTCCTAGAGCTGAGGTCACTTATTTCTAAGCTATTTTTTCTAGGCTTTGGAGGCACCCTGAAAAGGATTGAGGTCTTTCCCATTTCACTACAGACTGTTAAGATTATTGTCTATAAAAGGGAAGATATTGAAGGGGGTGGTAAAGGACTGTATGCAATAGCAAATTGTATGAACTATACCCAGCATGGACTAATGATGTTACCTAATGGACGTATTTTCTTCTTGAACAGAAGATGGTCTGTGTCACCTATCTGGACATGGCTCCATACAACAAATCTTCAAATGAAGGCAATTGGATGTCCAGAGGACACCTGGAGTTGTGAAGGAAGATTCATAATTTAATATACACTATACTGACAAAAGTATTGGGACGCCGGCCTTTACACACACATGAACTTTAATGGCATCCCAGTCTTAGTCCGTAGGGTTCAATATTGAGTTGGCTCCGCCCTTTGCAGCTATAACAGCTTCAACTCTTCTGGGAAGACTGTCCACAAGGTTTAGGAGTGTCTATGAGAATGTTTGACCATTCTTCTAGAAGCCCATTTGTGAGGTCAGGCACTGATGTTGGATGAGAAGGCCTGGCTCGCAGTCTCCGCTCTAATTCATCCCAAAGGTGTTTTATCAGGTTGAGGTCAGGACTCTGCAGACCAGTCAAGTTCCTCCACCCCAAACTCATTCATCCATGTCTCTATGAACCTTGCTTTGTGCACTGGTCCAAATCATTTGGGGGAGGGGGGGATTATGGTGTGGGGTTGTTTTTCAGGGGTTGGGTTTGGCCCCTTAGTTCCAGTGAAGGGAACTCTTAAGGCGTCAGCATACCAAGATATTTTGGATAATTTCATGACCTCAAGTTTGTGGAAATAGTTTGGAGATGGCCCCTCCCTGTTCCAACATGACTTCACACCGGTGCACAAAGTAAGGTCCATAAAGACACGGATGAGTGAGTTTGGGGTGGAGGAACTTGACTGGCCTGCACAGAGTCCTGACCTCCACCCGATGAGAAAAACTGGATTTTTGTCTTACCGTAAAATCCTTTTCTCTTATGTTCATTGACAGACACAGCTCCAGAATCTTCTTGACCATTGGGTTTTGCTGCCCCCTACAGGAGTAGGATACTAGGCAGGAAAAAACTTTACCATGCCTATGGGGCAGTCCCAGGGGGTATACTCTCACTTCCTGCTATAGGCATTCAGTTTTGTTATTGAACAGACAAGGACTCACTGCTCAAGGTGGTGTGATTGCCTGATGACCCACACCGGTGCATGCCCCGGCTCGCCTCCGTGAAAACTTGATAAAAGAAAAGGAATTGGCAGCACTCCAGGTTGAGTCAAAATCCAGATTTATTGACTGGACATCCAAATATGACAATCGTGACAAGGTAGACGTGTTTCACACACAGTCTGTGAAACGCGTCTACCTTGTCACGATTGTCATATTTGGATGTCCAGTCAATAAATCTGGATTTTGACTCAACCTGGAGTGCTGCCAATTCCTTTTCTTTATTCAGTTTTGTTGCAGGCAGTGTCAGAAAAAAAATAACCCAACTCAATAGAGAGATGGGAGCTGTGTCCGGCAATGAACATCAGAGAAAAGGATTTTACGGTAAGACAAAAATCCCATTTTCTCTTTTGTTCATTGATGGACACAGCTCCAGAATCTTCTTGACCATTGGGATGCCCCAAAGCAGTGTCAAAATGAGGGGTGGGAAAACACAGCAGAAAAAAATTCCCAAAGGCTAAACCTAGCCAACCAGGTAACACGGAGCTCAACCAGGAACTGGAGCTCACCTAAAAAAAACAATACCAAGTCCTCTCAAACAGTGGCCTGCAAAACCTTGTGGACGAAAGCAGCATCCGCAGATCCCAACACATCTACTTTGTAGAACTAGGTGGCTGCCTTGCAAACCTGCATCACCGACGCCTGATGACGGAAGGCTCAGGAGGCACGAAGTGCCTACGTAGAATGCGCCTTAACAGGGAAAGGAGGAACCTGACCCTTGATCGAATAAGCCTGCACTGCCGTTTGTCTCATCCATCTGGAATTGGTCACGGCAGACATGGCCAACCCCTTGCAAGATCCATCCGTGAGGACAAAAAGGGAGTCTGATTTCCTAAACGATTGGGTTGCCGCAAGGTACACCCTGATCGCCCGAACCACATCCAGAGAATGCAAGGCAATCTCCTTAGGATGCCTAGGCTTAGGACACAGGGAAGGCAACACAATGTCTTCCTTCAGATGGAAGCCAGAGACAACCTATGGAAGGAACAATTGACAAGGGTGAAGCACCACTTTTTCTCTGTGAACCACCAAGTAGGGTGAATGACAAGACAAAGCTGCCAGCTCCGACACCCTGCTTGCAGAAGTAATAGCCACCAAAAAAGCTACCTTCTGGGACAATGTCAGCAGAGGAATCTTGCAAATATTTTCGAAAGGAGGTTTCTGAAGAACTGACAGCACCAAAATGAGGTCCCACGGAGGCAACGGAGACCGCACAGGTGGAGCCAAGTGGCGAATCCCCTGAACAAAGGTGCGAACCAAGGAATGCGTAGCCAAAGGACGTTAAAAGAAAATCGCCAAGGCTGAAACCTGGCCCTTGAGGGTACCCAAGGCTAGGCGCTGTTCCACACCTCTTTGGAGGAATGCCGAAATTCGAGCCACCAAAAATGAACAGAGAGAAACCCCCAGAGACGCACACCAAGCAATGTATGCTTTCCAAACGCGATGGTAAATCTTCCTAGAGGTAGATTTCCTAGCCTTTACCAGCCTGGGAATCACCGAGTCAAGACAACCCCCTATCCTTCAGCACCTGGCTTTCAACAGCTAAGCCGTTAAGGCCAGCGACTGTAAAGAAGGAAGGAAGATTGGCCCTTGGGCAAACAGGTCTTCTCTGAGAGGAAGTCGCCAAGGGACATCGGCGACCAGTCATACTAGATCTGTGTACCAAGGCCGGCGAGGCCAGTCTGGGGCCACAAGGATGACCGGAATTGTTTCTGCCTCCATCCTTCGTAGAAGTCTTGGCAGAAGTTTGAGAGGGCGAAAGGCATATATCAGACAGGGCCACCAATGCATCCGAGGCGTCAGTTAGAGGATCTCGAGACCTTGCCACAAATCTCTGCACCTTCCTGTTGAGACAAGAGGCCAACAGGTCCACCTTGGGAGTTCCCCACCGGAGATACAGCTGGTGAAACACCTCTGGATGAAGCGAGCACTCCCCTTTGTCCAAGGCCTGTTGACTGAGGTGATCCGCCTGCCAATTTTCCACCCCCGGAATATGCACGGCAGAGAGAGCTGGAACGAAACGTTGCGCCCACCTTAGAATGCCAGCTACTTCTCAAGCCGCAAGGACACTTTTTGTGCCCCCTGGTGATTGACATATGCCAAGGCTGTGGCATTGTCCGATTGAATCTGTCCTGGAAGCCCCTGAAGTGGAACCGTCCATTGGGCCAGCCAAAGTCAGATCGCCCGAAGTTCCAGGACGTTGATTGGTAGTCTGGACTCCTCCCACTGAGCACGATCCATGCCCAAAACACCACCCCACCCAGCCCAGGCAGGCTGGCATCCGTGGTGACCAACATCCAGTACAGGGGAAGGAAGGATTTTCCCTGTCGAAGAGCTGGAGAGCGAAGCCACCAGATCAGGGACCCCCTCGTACCCCCCTGGATTGGATTGTCTAGAGACTGTGGATTCTTGGCCCACTTGGCAAGAATCTCTCTCTGCAGAGGTCTCGTGTGGAACTGTGCAAACGGAACTGCCTTCAAGGTAGACACCATCAGGCCCAGAACCCGCATGCAAGTCCTGGGAGACGACCGACTGCTGGACAACAGAAGGCGAATAGCATCCTGCTGGTTCTGGAGTTTGCCCAGCGGAGGAAACACCCTGGCTGAGGCCAAGTCCAGGGTCAGACCCAGATAGTCCAACTTGGTGGATGGAAACAGAGCAGACTTCTGGAAGTTTAAAGTCCAACCGAACTCCTGCGCAGAGTCCGCACAGTGATGTCCAGGTTGATTGTAGTTCTCACAGGAACATAACAAAATAAAAAGAGGAAAAAAATGCCAGGACCAGAAATCCCAGCAAGGAACGAGGTCCTTACTCCTGACTAGGCAGAAACAAACTGAGTGCCCATAGTAGAGAGAGGGAGTATACCCCCTGGGACTGCCCATAGACCATGGTAAAGTTTTTTCTCACTCCTGTAGGGGGCAGCATAACCCAATGGTCAAGAAGATTCTGTAGCTGTGTCCGTCAATGAACAAAAGAGAAAATGGGTTTTAGAAGAAAGTCAAAAATCCTATCTTCCCAATCATCTTCCAGGATAGCCTCTGAAAGGGTAGCTCCACCCACATTTCATGGGAATGGCTCCTCTCCACAGATTCTCAGTTTTAGGGTTTCCTTCAGCATGGCATGGCAGTAACACAGTGGAAATTTTGGGGAGTTGCACAGTTTCGGGTGTGATCTCTGGAAGTGTGGCTTCTCTTACCTTCCCTGTTGGAGGTTTTTTCTTTTGTTGTGAACTCATATCATCACAGGGGAGCATATGGGGTGCAATGTGAGTGACCCCCTGTACAAAGGGCCTTATAAGCAAGAGGCAAACAGCTTATGAAAGGGCGTGGCCAGAATCGAGATTAGTTCTGGATGGTGCTTGAGGCCAAATTCTGATCTACTGTAGACCTGACTGAAGAAAGGACAGGATATGCCCCATGGAGTACCATCTAGGTCAGAACTTCCTCTCTTTACCCCAAGCTAAGTGAACCTTCCAGGTGCAATAAAAGACTTTACCAGAACACAATTTTCTAGCTTTCAGGAGCATAGGGACAATGGAATCCCCTGGGCTTCAAACCATAGCAAAGCAAAGCCAGCCAGCAGGTTTGTGGATCAGTCCTGGAGACCAAAAAGGTTTGTTGGTCTGGAAGTGACCCCAGGAATCTGGTAGCAGTCAGACTATGCGAGTGCCATGTCCTCCTGGGACAGTATTGTGCAACAAGAATCACTGGAACGTCCCGCAGAGCAGCACAGGAAGAATCTTTACGTTCAAAAGTTTTTTATTTCCTATGTAGCACGGGAGCCGGTTAAAGCAGATTCCTCTGGGTTACCAATAGCAACAACTCATGAATTCTTAAGACTTTAGATTCTTGGCTCAGTTAGTAAACAGTCCAGGGGATTTGGTTTTTGTTGTTTTTATTTTATGATGGGATGGGAGAAGGGATGAGTGGGATACTCCAACTGAGTAAACTATGCACAAACCTGAGGACTTCTAGCTATTTTGAATGCGACAAGGCTGCTGTTTCACCTTGCCACTGAAGTGAAGTATTTGAAAAGGAAGCTATTTGGTAGATTAATCGGGGTTCTACTTGGCACCCCCTTTACTACTAACTGTGTGAGCTGACCTTCTGTCCACTGACCTCACTGGAGTGGTCCCCTTCCTGAACAGACCCCTTGGAAACCCCCCCTGGTACTCACAGACACTGTTTTTCCCAGGTAGCTCTGCCGGCAGCTCCACCGTCAGCTTCTCCAGGACCTTCAAGGCTCAGCTGCACACCTGGCTCACTAGGCCATCTGCCTGTGACCACTTCCCTCGACATGCAGAAGGAGAGACAGCCATCACCCTCCTCCTGGGACTCTGCTTCCTGCCAAAGACGCCCTGTCACATGTCCCCTTAGCTTTTATGGTCAATCCCAGGATGCACTGCAGTGGTGCCCTCCCACCAGGACGGTCACAAAAACCCGTGTGTCACTGGCTAGGTTTCCTCCACTGTCCAACATGCTCCCCTATTGGACACAGCGGGGACACTCCCTCAGACCAAGTGACTCACACCTGGACACATGCAACAGGCATAACTAATAGTTCAGGCTCCCCTGATAAGCAGATGGAGCAAACAAATGCTTTACCTAGGAGGGTGCTACATCTATACAAGTAAAAAGGTGTAAATCCAAACAGCCAATATCCATGTCAACAAAGGTGCTCGGAGCTGTACAGGACATGAAGAAGATACACGATAATGAGGGCACAGTAAGTGCGAAATGCATCATTACCTAATAAACCGTACAATCCAATGAAGTGCTATGCATACAGCTAAACAATGGCTCCATCAAAAGGGCCAAACATATCCAGTATGATGCAAGAGAGGAAGAAAGACCCCATGGATAGGAGGGCTGGGGATTTTTAAGGTTTTACAATCTATATCTAGTATGAAATTGGCCCTCAAGAATTCAGAAGAGCCCCAAATTATATAAAGAACTGGCAGGACTCCTAAAGTCATAAGAAAAAAAACAAAAATTGGGCAAAAAGCGCTCTAACAAAGCAAAGTTAGGACGCCATTCCTCAATGGATAAAACATATATATATATATATATATACAGTATTTATTGAACAAAGCACGGCATACAGAGGCAGGAGGTAGCCACATAAAGCGCTGCCAACAAAGGTAAAATACCTGGAAGTGGAGGCTACATGAGTGACAGGACAACTCCAGGGCAAGGGGTTGTCAGATTCAGGGCCTCCCCCAGACAGGTTATTTTATTGTTTCATGTTAAGTATGACTAAAATCCCAGATGGCCCCCCAGGAAGTGCCCAGACCCCGTACCATTTGTTTGACAATCTATTGCATGTTAGCCTAGAAATGGCCATTACTCTTCTGGTCCCATTGACTTTAGTGGAGTTCAGGTTGGGTACCCGGACTTTATTCATATTCAACAAACCCTGACTGACCCGAACCCACAGACATTTGGCTCATCACTAATATCCATGGAGTCCAGACCTTTACTGATGGGGGTCAATGATCAACCTGGCCGATTACATGCAGAACAATTGGCACAAACGCCTTGCAAACGTTTGATGTTGGGGTGACTGGACTATAGTTCCGTAACAAACATCTGGACCCTTTTATAATATTAAAACCACATTTGCTGTGTGCCAATCAGTCCATACCATTCTTCTCATTAGGGGGTCTTAAGCAGCTTGGCTATCACTGGCTATCACTGAGCTAAGCTCTCTAAGGACTCGTGGGTGGAAGCCATGTGTGGTGGCTTGTTTATAGTTAGCTTTTCAGGTCCTCTATGGACACCAATTTCTGACAACCCCAAGGGTACCTTCCTTCGCACTTGTCAAGACATTTGGCATGCAGTGAGAGAAGGATTACCTGGTAGTCCAGCATCAGCAGTAGTGTACAGCGCACACTGACATCTCCAGGACGCTTCACCTGGAAGCCATCTGTCTCCTGAGTGCTCGGGGTCCTGTGCCACTGAAAAGAAAAGCTCATCACCAGGGTGAACACATCAGCCCCCCTAGATAGGTGACACACGGGATACCCAACCCAGACAGGTGACACACGGGATACCCACCCCAGACAGGTGACACACGGGATACCCACCCCAGACAGGTGACACACGGGATACACACCCCAGACAGGTGACACACGGGATACACACCCCAGACAGGTGACACACGGGATACACACCCAAGACAGGTGACACACGGGATACCCACCCCAGACAGGTGACACACGGGATACCCACCCCAGACAGGTGACACACGGGATACCCACCCCAGACAGGTGACACACGGGATACCCACCCCAGACAGGTGACACATGGGATACCCACCCCAGACAGGTGACACACGGGATACCCACCCCAGACAGGTGACACACGGGATACCCACCCCAGACAGGTGACACACGGGATACACACCCCAGACAGGTGACACACGGGATACACACCCCAGACAGGTGACACACGGGATAACCACCCCAGACAGGTGACACACGGGATACCCACCCCAGACAGGTGACACACGGGATACCCACCCCAGACAGGTGACACACGGGATACCCACCTCTACCAGGTGATTGTCAGGTCCATATAAATCTTTATCCAGCTCAATCACCAAACTTTTAAAGAAGGAGGAGAACTTCCGCTTCATCTTGCTGGGCTGAGAACAGAAACATCCAGAGAATCAGCCAATCACAGATTGTTCCATGACCCCCTCCCTCCCAATCAAAGGTAAATATGAAAATCTGTGCTACAGTCAGCCCAGGCCTTTGTAATTGCCCCAATGACTGTCCAACCAATGTGACCTCTGCATAGGATGCCCTCCATTGAGGCCAGCGGGGAAGTAAGATTAAGTAGTTTGCCAGTGTTTTTCCCTCCCCCATTCACCCGTAACAAAGCCGGAAACTATTGGAGGCACAAAACTTTCCAGCTTCTCTGGGACACCTTGGAGCCTCCTAGGAATAGCCAAAGTCTGTGACCAAGTCTGCTGCCTGCTGACCACAACCACTGAGGGTGAGGATTTCCCCAACATCCCCTCTTAGTGCTTCTTATTCCTATTGTACCCCCCGGCCTCTCTATCGCTCTGATCCATCACCATCCATCCTTCAATAAATACCACTTACATCATCCAGCAATTTCCCTTCTACACGTAATTCCCATGAGGCAATGCTTCCATCTGAATCATCCGCATCCGGCTTAGCGGGATTAAACGTATTTGAAATGTAAAGTCGCAGTTTCCGTTTTTGCTGTGACAGGGAGAAGAGATTGGACCGTATCATGACAGCGGCTCACAATATCAGACACTCGAATCTCTGTACACACCCCTTCATTTTACAACCCTCGCCCCGTTTATTGTATATCTACCGTCAGTGGTCCTCTGACCTTCATTGGTCTCTTCAAGGCTTCCTGGATATCAACACGTTTCCTCATTATGGTTTGGTCCAATTTCCTCTCAAAAGCCAAAAGGTCCATGTAAGCCTGAGATTCCGGAACCAACTCCCGAATCTAGGGGGAGCAAGGGGGAAAATAATCGATTATGAGGTCCATGCTCATAAGAGGGGCACCCAGTAAGTCACCGATGACATGGACGGCACATTATATGACGCTATAGGAAATGCAGGTTGTAGAAATCATAATTCTTCGAGACAACCAAAAATAACAACCACCCAAGAGTTGGCATTGACAGGAATGAGAATATGAATCCAGAGTTTCTGAGAAATCATCACCCTCATCGGGAACAATATTGGGGGTATTACCCTCTGTGGTAGAATCTTATCCGCCATCTTTCTTCTCTTTGCGCTACATTTAGAAAGAAAAAAAAAATATTAATAAACTCCGCAAAAGGATTCTCTCTATCTTATAAGCCATGTGATTCTCACCTACGGCTCCGCCCTTGAGGAGGTGTGTTTTGTTGAACCTGGGGTGGTGCTGATCGTTTTCTGGTCGGTTCCATTACGGTTGGAGGGATTCCAGGACGGACCGATGGACTTCCACCAAAAGGAGGACCTGGAGGGCCCATGGGAGCGCCTTGATGAGGCATTCGGGCCCCAGAGGGCATCCCAGGACGCTAAGGCAGAGAAGGCCATTGTGTGGTTAGAATACAATACTGGACAGGACAAAGCTAATATTTCATTTACAAATCACATGAACATTTCTTACACTACCATGTCAACTTTCTAAGGTTAGGAGTAAGTAGTAGTAAATCTGGGGGGGAAGGGAGGGGGGAGGAGGGGTACAGATATGAAGAAAGGCTGATATAACTGTGGACAAAAGAGGCCAAGAGAAGAGAGGAAACTCCAGAAGAGATCCCACAAGGAGGAGATGGTACAGAAAAAAACAAAGTAGAAGAAGGGGAGCAACCAATGGAAATAAGAGGAGCCAGAAACCATCAGAGAGCTACGGACTGGATGGGGCTCTGGGGGGAGGGGGGCCCTGAAGATCATGAGCCAATCAGGAAAAGATCTGAAATAGAGGAAGAAAGTAGAGAGGAGAACTGCATAGGAAAGAGATGAACGAGAGAGAGAGGAGCATAAGAGGAAAACATTTACAGCAGAGAAGACAATAGAAAATCTCACTCAAAAGAAAGGAGACCAACGTCACAGAAAAAAAGAGATCACAAGAGGAGGAGAAGAGACAATCCACTCAACGGAAGATCACAAGCGGAGAAGAGACAATCCGCTCAACGGAAGATCACAAGCGGAGGAGAAGAGACAATCCACTCAACGGAAGATCACAAGCGGAGAAGAGACAATCCGCTCAACGGAAGATCACAAGCGGAGAAGAGACAATCCGCTCAACGGAAGATCACAAGCGGAGGAGAAGAGACAATCCACTCAACGGAAGATCACAAGCGGAGAAGAGACAATCCGCTCAACGGAAGATCACAAGCGGAGGAGAAGAGACAATCCACTCAACGGAAGATCACAAGCGGAGGAGAAGAGACAATCCGCTCAACGGAAGATCACAACCGGAGGAGAAGAGACAATCCACTCAACGGAAGATCACAAGTGGAGGAGAAGAGACAATCCACTCAACGGAAGATCACAAGCGGAGAAGAGACAATCCGCTCAACGGAAGATCACAAGCGGAGGAGAAGAGACAATCCACTCAACGGAAGATCACAAGCGGAGAAGAGACAATCCGCTCAACGGAAGATCACAAGCGGAGGAGAAGAGACAATCCACTCAACGGAAGATCACAAGCGGAGGAGAAGAGACAATCCGCTCAACGGAAGATCACAAGCGGAGGAGAAGAGACAATCCGCTCAACGGAAGATCACAACCGGAGGAGAAGAGACAATCCGCTCAACGGAAGATCACAAGCGGAGAAGAGACAATCCGCTCAACGGAAGATCACAAGCGGAGGAGAAGAGACAATCCGTTCAACGGAAGATCACAACCGGAGGAGAAGAGACAATCCGCTCAACGGAAGATCACAAGTGGAGGAGAAGAGACAATCCACTCAACGGAAGATCACAAGCGGAGGAGAAGAGACAATCCACTCAACGGAAGATCACAAGCGGAGGAGAAGAGACAATCCGCTCAACGGAAGATCACAACCGGAGGAGAAGAGACAATCCGCTCAACGGAAGATCACAAGCGGAGAAGAGACAATCCGCTCAACGGACGATCACAAGTGGAGGAGAAGAGACAATCCGCTCAACAGACGATCACAAGTGGAGGAGAAGAGACAATCCGCTCAATGGAAGATCACAAGCGGAGGAGAAGAGACAATCCACTCAACGGAAGATCACAAGCGGAGGAGAAGAGACAATCCACTCAACGGACGATCACAAGTGGAGGAGAAGAGACAATCCGCTCAACGGACGATCACAAGTGGAGGAGTAGAGACAATCCGCTCAACGGAAGATCACAAGCGGAGGAGAAGAGACAATCCGCTCAACGGAAGATCACAAGCGGAGGAGAAGAGACAATCCGCTCAACGGAAGATCACAAGCGGAGGAGAAAAGACAATCCACTCAACGGAAGATCACAAGCGGAGGAGAAGAGACAATCCGCTCAACGGACATCCTCTGAGAAAAAAAATAATAAAAAGATTCCACACAGATATCATAGGAGAGGAGGAAAACTTGGAGAGAAAAAGATTCCACATAGAAAGAAAAAACCAAACCCCTAGAAGAGACGAAGAGAGATGGAGAAACACATTCTCTCAGAGCAGGAGAGGAGATCTCAGAGTAGAAGAGAGGGGATCTCAGAGCAGGAGAGGAGATCTCAGAGTAGAAGAGAGGGGATCTCAGAGTAGAAGAGAGGGGATCTCAGAGTAGAAGAGAGGGGATCTCAGAGTAGAAGAGAGGGGATCTCAGAGTAGAAGAGAGGAGATCTTACATAGAGTAGTAGAGAAGAGATTTTAGACAGGAGATCTTATACAGCGTAGGATATAGGAGATCTCAAAATAGGAGAGAGGAGATATCAGAGTAGGATAAAGATGATCTCAGAGTAGAAGAGAGGAGATCTCAGAGTAGAAGAGAGGGGATCTCAGAGCAGGAGAGGAGATCTCAGAGTAGAAGAGAGGGGATCTCAGAGTAGAAGAGAGGGGATCTCAGAGTAGAAGAGAGGGGATCTCAGAGTAGAAGAGAGGGGATCTCAGAGTAGGATAAAGGAGATCTTACATAGAGTAGTAGAGAAGAGATTTTAGACAGGAGATCTTATGCAGTGTAGGATATAGGAGATCTCAAAATAGGAGAGAGGAGATATCAGAGTAGGATAAAGATGATCTCAGATTAGAAGAGAAGAGATCTCAGATTAGAAGAGAGGAGAAGATCTTAAAATAGGAGAGAGGAGATATTTGAGTAGGATAAAGGAGATCTTAGAATAGGAGAGAGAAGATCTCAGAGTAGGAGAGAGTGGAACTCACACAAAAAAAGGAAAGAGGAGATCTCAGAGTAGAAAAAAGGAGATCTTGAAATAGGAGAGAGGAGATCTCATAGTAGGAGAGAAGAAATCTCAGAGTAAGAGAGAGGACATCTCAAAATAGAAGTGAGGAGATCTTAAAACGGGAGCGAGGACATCTCGGAAGAGGAAAGAGGAGATCTCAGAGTAGGAGAGAGGAGATCTCAGAGTAGGAGAGAAGAGATCTCAGAGTAGGATGAAGGAGATCTTACACAGAGTAGTAGAGAAGAGATCTCAGACTAGAAGCCAGGAGATCTTACACAGTGTAGGATGGAAGAGATCTCAGAGAAGGAGAGTGGAGATACCAGAATAGGAGATCTCAGAGTATGATAAATGAGATCTCAGAGTAGGAGAGAGGAGATCTCACACAGAGTAGAAAAGAGGACACCTCACAAGGAGTATTACAAAGGAGATCACTCACAAAGCAGGAGAGAAAAGATTTTAGAGTAGGAGACAGAGGATCTCACACAACATGGGGAGAGGAGATCTCAAAGTAGGAGAGAGAAGTTCTCAAAAATTGGAGGATATTCCATAGGTTAAAAAAGACACTGTACAAAGAAGAAGAGATCCCATATAGGTCAGATTCTACAAAGAGCAGATTAGAAACAAATCTGAGGTAGATCCTACACAGAGAAGAGAAGAAATCCCAGAAGAAGGAATCTCACGAGAGAACAGAAAACATGTCACCACAGAGAGAAGAAGAGATCCCACAGAAAGAAGAGATCCCACAGAAAGAAGAGATCCCACAGATCGTAGACAGAATGATGATATTCCAAAGAGCGAAGAGAGAAGAGAAGTTCCCACAGATTGTACAAAAGAAAAGAAGAGAAAGAGGAAAAGATCCTACAGGGAGGAAAGGAGAGAAGAATAAGAAAAGTAAGGGAGATCCAACAGACAGAAGAGAGAAGGAATGCCACAGAGAGAATAAAAAAAGATTCCATGGCGAGGAACATGTGATCTCCCACAGAGAAGTGAGAAAAAAAGATCCAAAAGCCAAGAAGTGATCCCAGTGAGAGGAGAGGAGTAGAAAAGAATTGATTTTACAGAGAGGACAAGAGAAGAAGAGATTCAACAGAGAGAAGAGAAGATCCCACTGAGAGAAGAAGAGATTCACAGAAAGAACAGATTCCAGAGAGGATAATAGAGAGAAGAGGAGGAAGAAGAGAACCCACTAAGATGAAGAAATACGAGAGATCTCACAGAGTGGAGAGAAGAGAAAAGAAGAAAGGATTTAACATACAGAAGAAGCAATCCTATTGGAGAAAGGATAAGGAGGAGAAGGTGAAAAGGCAAACTGAGAGGTGAAAAGAAAAAAGATCATATAGAGAGGAGAAGAGAGAAGAGATCGCACTGAGATGAGAAGAAAAAAAGAGTAGATTCCACAGGGAATCAATAAGATCCCGAAGAGGAGAAGAAAGAGGGGAATCCAGAGAGGTGACAAGAAGAAGAGTTTGAGAAGAGAGGATAAATAGAGAGAGGAAAAGATACCCCACTGAGAGGAGAAGAGAAGAAAAGAAGAGATTCCAGATACAGAAGAAGCAAATCCACTGAGAGTAGAAAAGAGAATAAGAGATTCCAATGATAGGAGAAGAAAGAATAGATCCCACAGAGAACAGAAGAGAACATAAGAGCTCCCCCTGAGAAGATAAAAGAGAGGGGAGAACACTGGAACACAAATTGGCAGTCATGTTCCCCCAGCTGTAGCGTATTGCCAAGTTGTCTCCAGTGATGATGAGGATGGAGGGGATAATGATGACGAGGATGGAGGGGATGATGACGACGAGGATGGAGGGGATGATGACGACGAGGATGGAGTGGATAATGATGACGAGGATGGAGGGGATGATGAGGATGATGAGGATGGAGGGGATGATGAGGATGATGAGGATGGAGGGGATGATGATGACGAGGATGGAGGGGATGATGATGACGAGGAGGGAGGGGATGATGATGACGAGGATGGAGGGGATGATGATGACGAGGAGGGAGGGGATGATGATGACGAGGATGGAGGGGATGATGATGACGAGGATGGAGGGGATGATGATGACGAGGATGGAGGGGATAATGATGATGATGGAGGGGATAATGATGAGGATGGAGGGGATGATGATGACGATGGAGGGGATGATGATGACGATGGAGGGGATGATGATGACGAGGATGGAGGGGATGATGATGATGAGGATGGAGGGGATGATGATGACGAGGATGGAGGGGATAATGATGACAAGGTCAATGACTTTATTTAAAAAAAAAATTGTTAATCTTGGCCTGAGTGTACTATAATTTGGCTTCTTCACATAAAGCTCACTCACTGTGGTGCAAAACTTTATTTCTATCTAAAGTCTGCGGAAGAGACACCAGAATTTATCCAAAAAATCTCTCAACTTTTCCCAGTGCACTACATTGTGGCCTCATCATACAGACCGACTCCCAAAGCTGTTGGTTATAAGGAAAGCTTGCAGGGACAATGTCATTTTTTTTCTTTATAAATGTAATTGTTGCTGCAGCAGGTTCTATACACGGTACAGATGCAGGAGGTTCTATACACGGTACAGATGCAGGAGGTTCTATACACGGTACAGATGCAGGAGGTTCTATACACGGTACAGATGCAGGAGGTTCTATACACGGTACAGATGCAGCAGGTTCTATACACGGTACAGAAGCAGCAGGTTCTATACACGGTACAGATGCAGCAGGCTCTATACACGGTACAGATGCAGCAGGCTCTATACACGGTACAGATGCAGCAGGTTCTATACACGGTACAGATGCAGCAGGTTCTATACACGGTACAGATGCAGCAGGTTCTATACACGGTACAGATGCAGCAGGTTCTATACACGGTACAGATGCAGCAGGTTCTATACACGGTACAGATGCAGCAGGTTCTATACACAGTACAGATGCAGCAGGCTCTATACACGGTACAGATGCAGCAGGCTCTATACACGGTACAGGTGCAGCAGGTTCTCTACACGGTACAGATGCAGCAGGTTCTATACACGGTACAGATGCAGCAGGTTCTCTACACGGTACAGATGCAGCAGGTTCTATACACGGTACAGATGCAACAGGTTCTATACACGGTACAGATGCAGCAGGCTCTATACACGGTACAGATTCAGCAGGCTCTATACACGGTACAGATGCAGCAGGCTCTATACACGGTACAGATGAAGCAGGCTCTATACACTGTACAGATGCAGAAGACTCTATACACGGTACAGATGCAGCAGGCTCTATACAGGGTACAGATGCAGCAAGTTCTATACACGGTACAGATGCAGCAGGTTCTATACACGGTACAGATGCAGCAGGCTCTATACACGGTACAGATGCAGCAGGCTCTATACACGGTACACATGCAGCAGGCTCTATACACGGTACAGATGCAGCAGGCTCTATACACGGTACAGATGCAGCAGGCTCTATACATGGTACAGATGCAGCAGGCTCTATACACGGTACAGATGCAGCAGGCTCTATACACGGTACAGATGCAGCAGGCTCTATACATGGTACAGATGCAGCAGGTTCTATACACGGTACAGATGCAGCAGGTTCTATACACGGTACAGATGCAGCAGGTTCTATACACGGTACAGATGCAGCAGGTTCTATACACGGTACAGATGCAGCAGGTTCTATACACGGTACAGATGCAGCAGGTTCTATACACGGTACAGATGCAGCAGGCTCTATACACTGTACAGATGCAGCAGGCTCTATACACGGTACAGATGCAGCAGGTTCTATACATGGTACAGATGCAGCAGGTTCTATACACGGTACAGATGCAGCAGGTTCTACACACGGTACAGATGCAGCAGGTTCTATACATAGTACAGATGCAGCAGGTTCTATGCACGGTACAGATGCAGCAGGTTCTACACACGGTACAGATGCAGCAGGCTCCATACACGGTACAGATGCAGCAGGCTCTATACACGGTACAGATGCGCCACTTTACAGGCATACTAAGGGCACCTGGGCACCCCCCCCCCCCCCCCAGGCACTTTTAAAGGAATTTTTAATGTTGCACTTTAGGCATCATTAAAATCGATGCTCCTTAAAAAACAATCTTTTTAAAAAAAATTTTGCATTGATACATGTCCCCCAGGGCAGTACCTGGACCGACATACTCTTTTATGGCCAAGAATTTTCATATAAGCCTGCAAAATCTGCACTTTTGGTTTTTAAAGTTTGGATCCTATAGACTTCAATGGGGTTCGGGTCCGAACGTTTGCAATATTTTATATTTCCCAGTGCACTACATTGTGGCCTCATCATACAGACCGACTCCCAAAGCTGTTGGTTATAAGGAAAGCTTGCAGGGACAATGTCATTTTTTTTCTTTATAAATGTAATTGTTGCTGCAGCAGGTTCTATACACGGTACAGATGCAGGAGGTTCTATACACGGTACAGATGCAGGAGGTTCTATACACGGTACAGATGCAGGAGGTTCTATACACGGTACAGATGCAGGAGGTTCTATACACGGTACAGATGCAGGAGGTTCTATACACGGTACAGATGCAGCAGGTTCTATACACGGTACAGAAGCAGCAGGTTCTATACACGGTACAGATGCAGCAGGCTCTATACACGGTACAGATGCAGCAGGCTCTATACACGGTACAGATGCAGCAGGCTCTATACACGGTACAGATGCAGCAGGTTCTATACACGGTACAGATGCAGCAGGTTCTATACACGGTACAGATGCAGCAGGTTCTATACACGGTACAGATGCAGCAGGTTCTATACACGGTACAGATGCAGCAGGCTCTATACACTGTACAGATGCAGCAGGCTCTATACACGGTACAGATGCAGCAGGTTCTATACATGGTACAGATGCAGCAGGTTCTATACACGGTACAGATGCAGCAGGTTCTACACACGGTACAGATGCAGCAGGTTCTATACATAGTACAGATGCAGCAGGTTCTATGCACGGTACAGATGCAGCAGGTTCTACACACGGTACAGATGCAGCAGGCTCCATACACGGTACAGATGCAGCAGGCTCTATACACGGTACAGATGCGCCACTTTACAGATGCGCCACTTTACACTTTACAGATGAAGCAGGCTCTATACACTGTACAGATGCAGAAGACTCTATACACGGTACAGATGCAGCAGGCTCTATACAGGGTACAGATGCAGCAAGTTCTATACACGGTACAGATGCAGCAGGTTCTATACACGGTACAGATGCAGCAGGCTCTATACACGGTACAGATGCAGCAGGCTCTATACACGGTACACATGCAGCAGGCTCTATACACGGTACAGATGCAGCAGGCTCTATACACGGTACAGATGCAGCAGGCTCTATACATGGTACAGATGCAGCAGGCTCTATACACGGTACAGATGCAGCAGGCTCTATACACGGTACAGATGCAGCAGGCTCTATACATGGTACAGATGCAGCAGGTTCTATACACGGTACAGATGCAGCAGGTTCTATACACGGTACAGATGCAGCAGGTTCTATACACGGTACAGATGCAGCAGGTTCTATACACGGTACAGATGCAGCAGGTTCTATACACGGTACAGATGCAGCAGGTTCTATACACGGTACAGATGCAGCAGGCTCTATACACTGTACAGATGCAGCAGGCTCTATACACGGTACAGATGCAGCAGGTTCTATACATGGTACAGATGCAGCAGGTTCTATACACGGTACAGATGCAGCAGGTTCTACACACGGTACAGATGCAGCAGGTTCTATACATAGTACAGATGCAGCAGGTTCTATGCACGGTACAGATGCAGCAGGTTCTACACACGGTACAGATGCAGCAGGCTCCATACACGGTACAGATGCAGCAGGCTCTATACACGGTACAGATGCGCCACTTTACAGGCATACTAAGGGCACCTGGGCACCCCCCCCCCCCCCAGGCACTTTTAAAGGAATTTTTAATGTTGCACTTTAGGCATCATTAAAATCGATGCTCCTTAAAAAACAATCTTTTTAAAAAAAATTTTGCATTGATACATGTCCCCCAGGGCAGTACCTGGACCGACATACTCTTTTATGGCCAAGAATTTTCATATAAGCCTGCAAAATCTGCACTTTTGGTTTTTAAAGTTTGGATCCTATAGACTTCAATGGGGTTCGGGTCCGAACGTTTGCAATATTTTAGAGTTCTGGCGTGAACCGAACTGGGGGGTGTTCGGCCCATCTCTAGAAGAGAGCAGAAGAGATTCCCTGAGGGGATCCCACAGAGGAGAAGAAGAGATCCCACTGAAAGAAAAATAAAGGAGTACTGGCAGGAGAGGAAAAAGCAGCAATCCCACTAAGAAACAAAGAGAAAAGTAGAAATCTAAGAAAAGATATCCCACGGAGAGGAGAAGAGAAGATTCCACATCCAGAGGAAGCAAATCCATTGAGAGGAAGAAAAAGAAGAAAATAATCCACAGAGAGGAGAAGATAGAAGAGATCCCACTGAGAGGAGAGAAGAGAGGAAGAGATTCCACAAAGAGGAGAAAATAGAAGCGATCTCAATGAGAGGAGAAAAGAGAAGCAATCTCAATGAGAGAAGAGAAGAGATCATATTGAGAGAAGAGATCATATTGAGAGGAGAAGAGAGAAGATGACATCCCATTAAGAGAAGTGATTCAAGTGAGAGGAGAATAGAGAAGAGGAGAACCAACTGAGAGCAGAAGAAGGAAGAAGAGATCCCACTGAGAGGAGACATCTAAAAAGCAAACAAGAGAGAAAATGGAAAGGAGATCCCACTCACTCAGTGACCAGGAGAGGAGATCCACCAGAAGAAAAAAGTGGCTATGAGACCCCTCGATCCCTAAGACTAGATCTCTCCATAGGACCATTATAGGTGACATATGATAGACACAGGTGAGTTCCTCTCTGTCACAGGTAAGTAGACCATGCATGAGATGGGTTAGTTGAGGATTGCCCTCTGTGTAGGACCTCCACCTGGTCATATCTCCCCATACTCACCACTCCGTGTACCAGGAACTCAAACAATTTGCTCTTTGTTGCTCTGCGAGCTGCTCCTGCGGCTTCATCCGCTGCCATTGCCATAAGTACTGAGCCACCCACCTGCCAAGTACTGCGGAATATTACTACCAGCAGAATAATTCTCAGATAACACAATTCTATGTCTTCCTGTGTATGCAGAGTATTGTGTCACCCTAAAAATATCTACAACTTCTTCATCTGCAAATACAATACTGAGGAGTAAAGTCTTGTGTATACTCAGGGTGGTGGGGTCTCCTGTGAGTAGTCAGTAATACGGAGGTCTCCTGTGAGTAGACAGTAATACGGAGGTCTCCTGTGAGTAGACAGTAATACGGAGGCCTCCTGTGAGTACAGTCAGTAATACGGAGGTCTCCTGTGAGTAGTCAGTAATACGGAGGTCTCCTGTGAGTACAGTCAGTAATACGGAGGTCTCCTGTGAGTAGTCAGTAATACGGAGGTCTCCTGTGAGTACAGTCAGTAATACGAGGTCTCCTGTGAGTACAGTCAGTAATACGGAGGCCTCCTGTGAGTAGTCAGTAATACGGAGGTCTCCTGTGAGTACAGTCAGTAATACGGAGGCCTCCTGTGAGTACAGTCAGTAATACGGAGGTCTCCTGTGAGTACAGTCAGTAATACGGAGGTCTCCTGTGAGTACAGTCAGTAATACGGAGGTCTCCTGTGAGTACAGTAAGTAATATGGAGGTCTCCTGTGAGTAGACAGTAATACGGAGGTCTCCTGTGAGTACAGACAGTAATATGGAGGTCTCCTGTGAGTACAGTCAGTAATACGGAGGTCTCCTGTGAGTAGACAGTAATACGGAGGTCTCCTGTGAGTAGACAGTAATACGGAGGTCTCCTGTGAGTACAGTCAGTAATACGGAGGTCTCCTGTGAGTACAGTCAGTAATACGGAGGTCTCCTGTGAGTACAGTCAGTAATACGGAGGTCTCCTGTGAGTAGACAGTAATACGGAGGTCTCCTGTGAGTAGTCAGTAATACAGAGGTCTCCTGTGAGTACAGTCAGTAATACGGAGGTCTCCTGTGAGTAGTCAGTAATATGGAGGTCTCCTGTGAGTAGTCAGTAATACGGAGGTCTCCTGTGAGTACAGACAGTAATACGGAGGTCTCCTGTGAGTAGTCAGTAATATGGAGGTCTCCTGTGAGTAGTCAGTAATACGGAGGTCTCCTGTGAGTAGTCAGTAATACGGAGGTCTCCTGTGAGTAGTCAGTAATATGGAGGTCTCCTGTGAGTAGTCAGTAATACGGAGGTCTCCTGTGAGTAGTCAGTAATATGGAGGTCTCCTGTGAGTAGTCAGTAATAAGGAGGTCTCCTGTGAGTACAGACAGTAATACAGAGGTGTCCTGTGAGTACAGTCAGTAATACGGAGGTCTCCTGTGAGTACAGTCAGTAATACGGAGGTCTCCTGTGAGTAGACAGTAATATGGAGGTCTCCTGTGAGTAGTCAGTAATACGGAGGTCTACTGTGAGTAGACAGTAATACGGAGGTCTCCTGTGAGTACAGTCAGTAATGCGGAGGTCTCCTGTGAGTACAGTCAGTAATACGGAGGTCTCCTGTGAGTAGACAGTAATACGGAGGTCTCCTGTGAGTACAGTCAGTAATACGGAGGTCTCCTGTGAGTACAGTCAGTAATACGGAGGTCTCCTGTGAGTACAGTCAGTAATACGGAGGTCTCCTGTGAGTAGACAGTAATACGGAGGTCTCCTGTGAGTACAGTCAGTAATACGGAGGTCTCCTGTGAGTACAGACAGTAATACGGAGGTGTCCTGTGAGTACAGTCAGTAATACGGAGGTCTCCTGTGAGTACAGTCCGAAATACGGAGGTCTCCTGTGAGTACAGTCAGTAATACGGAGGTCTCCTGTGAGTAGACAGTAATACGGAGGTCTAATGTGAGTACAATCAGTAATACGGAGGTCTCCTGTGAGTACAGTCAGTAATATGGAGGTCTCCTGTGAGTACAGTCAGTAATATGGAGGTCTCTTCTGAGTACAGTCAGTAATACGGAGGTCTCCTGTGAGTACAGTCAGTAATATGGAGGTCTCCTGTGAGTAGACAGTAATACGGAGGTCTCCTGTGAGTAGTCAGTAATACGGAGGTCTCCTGTGAGTACAGTCAGTAATACGGAGGTCTCCTGTGAGTACAGTCAGTAATACGGAGGTCTCCTGTGAGTAGACAGTAATACGGAGGTCTCCTGTGAGTACAGTCAGTATTAAGGAGGTCTCCTGTGAGTACAGTCAGTAATATGGAGGTCTCCTTTGAGTACAGTCAGTAATACGGAGGTCTCCTGTGAGTACAGACAGTAATACGGAGGTCTCCTGTGAGTACAGACAGTAATACGGAGGTCTCCTGTGAGTACAGTCAGTAATATGGAGGTCTCCTGTGAGTAGACAGTAATATGGAGGTCTCCTGTGAGTAGTCAGTAATACGGAGGTCTCCTGTGAGTACAGTCAGTAATATGGAGGTCTCCTGTGAGTAGACAGTAATATGGAGGTCTCCTGTGAGTAGTCAGTAATATGGAGGTCTCCTGTGATTAGACAGTAATACGGAGGTCTCCTGTGAGTACAGTCAGTATTACGGAGGTCTCCTGTGAGTACAGTCAGTATTACGGAGGTCTCCTGTGAGTACAGTCAGTAATACGGAGGTCTCCTGTGAGTTCAGTCAGTAATACGGAGGTCTCCTGTGAGTAGTCAGTAATACGGAGGTCTCCTGTGAGTTCAGTCAGTAATACGGAGGTCTCCTGTGAGTACAGTCAGTAATGCGGAGGTCTCCTGTGAGTACAGACAGTAATACGGAGGTCTCCTGTGAGTAGTCAGTAATACAGAGGTCTCCTGTGAGTACAGTCAGTAATGCGGAGGTCTCCTGTGAGTACAGACAGTAATACGGAGGTCTCCTGTGAGTAGTCAGTAATATGGAGGTCTCCTGTGAGTACAGTCCGTAATACGGAGGTCTCCTGTGAGTGGTCAGTAATATGGAGGTCTCCTGTGAGTACAATCAGTAATATGGAGGTCTCCTGTGAGTACAGTCAGTAATACGGAGGTCTCCTGTGAGTACAGTCAGTAATACGGAGGTCTCCTGTGAGTACAGTCAGTAATACGGAGGTCTCCTGTGAGTACAGTCAGTAATACGGAGGTCTCCTGTGAGTACAGTCAGTAATACAGAGGTCTCCTGTGAGTAGACAGTAATACGGAGGTCTCCTGTGAGTACAGTCAGTAATACAGAGGTCTCCTGTGAGTACAGACAGTAATACGGAGGTCTCCTGTGAGTACAGACAGTAATACGGAGGTCCCCTGTGAGTACAGACAGTAATACGGAGGTCTCCTGTGAGTACAGTCAGTAATACGGAGGTCTCCTGTGAGTACAGTCAGTAATACGGAGGTCTCCTGTGAGTACAGTCAGTAATACGGAGGTCTCCTGTGAGTACAGACAGTAATATGGAGGTCTCCTGTGAGTACAGACAGTAATACGGAGGTCTCCTGTTAGTGGAGGCTTTCATTCTCTAGTTGGGACATGAGTTCTCAGGTCTCCTCTCTCCCCCCCTCAGCAGTCTCAGATTCCCTCTCTTTCTCCCTAGCAGTCTAAGGTCTCCTCTCTCCCTCCAGCGGTCTCAGATATCCTCTCTTTCTCCCCAGCAGTCTCAGGTCTCCTCTCCCCCCCCCCCCCCAGCAGTCTAAGATCTCCTCTCTCTCCCCCCAGAAGTCTCAGGTCTCCTCTCCCTCTTCCCTGCGGTCTCAGTTCTCCTCTCTTTTCCTAGCAGTCTCAGGTCTCCTCTCCCTCTCCCCAGCACTCCTCTCTACCTTGCTCCCTCTGTTGTCTGTCTCCTCCAGTCAGCGGTCTTTCCCTCTCTTCTCCAACTCTTTTGTGTTTTTGTACCCCAGTCTTAGTAGTGCGGAGTCTCTGCTCGCTCGGCTCTGGGTGAGATGAGAAGGGTCCCCCTGGGCTGTGCTGAGGGCCGCTCTCCTCCCTCCAGCTGCTGAATTCCTTCCACTGATAAGACAGGAATAGCAGCAGAGCCCCTGTCTCCCCCAGCTGTCTCTGTCTGTCTGCTGAGCCTGGGAATGTCTGTCTTCTGTGCAGCTGTCCCTGTCCATCCCTGTCCTCCATACTGTCCCCGTCCATCCCTGCCCCTGTCCTCCATACTGTCCCTGTCCATCTCTGCCCCCGTCCTCCATACTGTCCCCGTCCATCTCTGCCCCGTCCTCCATACTGTCCCCGTCCTCCATACTGTCCCCGTCCATCCCTGCCCCTGTCCTCCATACTGTCCCCGTCCATCTCTGCCCCGTCCTCCATACTGTCCCCGTCCTCCATACTGTCCCCCCGTCCTCCATACTGTCCCCCCGTCCTCCATACTGTCCCCCCGTCCTCCATACTGTCCCCGTCCATCTCTGCCCCCGTCCTCCATACTGTCCCCGTCCATCTCTGCCCCCGTCCTCCATACTGTCCCCGTCCTCCATACTGTCCCCCCGTCCTCCATACTGTCCCCCCGTCCTCCATACTGTCCCCCCGTCCTCCATACTGTCCCCGTCCATCTCTGCCCCCGTCCTCCATACTGTCCCCGTCCTCCATACTGTCCCCGTCCTCCATACTGTCCCCGTCCATCCCTGCCCCTGTCCTCCATACTGTCCCCGTCCATCTCTGCCCCCGTCCTCCATACTGTCCCCGTCCTCCATACTGTCCCCGTCCATCTCTGCCCCTGTCCTCCATACTGTCCCCGTCCATCTCTGTCCCCGTCCTCCATACTGTCCCCCCGTCCTCCATACTGTCCCCCCGTCCTCCATACTGTCCCCCCGTCCTCCATACTGTCCCTGTCCATCTCTGCCCCCGTCCTCCATACTGTCCCCGTCCATCTCTGCCCCCGTCCTCCATACTGTCCCCGTCCATCCCTGTCCTCGTCCATCCCTGTCCTCCATACTGTCCCCGTCCATCCCTGTCCTCCATACTGTCCCCGTCCATCCCTGTCCCTGTCCTCCATACTGTCCCCGTCCATCCCTGTCCCTGTCCTCCATACTGTCCCCGTCCATCTCTGCCCCCGTCCTCCATACTGTCCCCGTCCATCCCTGTCCTCCATACTGTCCCCGTCCATCCCTGTCCTCCATACTGTCCCCGTCCATCCCTGTCCTCCATACTGTCCCCGTCCATCTCTGCCCCCGTCCTCCATACTGTCCCCGTCCTCCATACTGTCCCCATCCATCCCTGCCCCTGTCCTCCATACTGTCCCCGTCCATCCCTGCCCCTGTCCTCCATACTGTCCCCGTCCATCCCTGCCCCTGTCCTCCATACTGTCCCCGTCCTCCATACTGTCCCCGTCCATCCCTGCCCCTGTCCTCCATACTGTCCCCTTCCATCTCTGCCCCTGTCCTCCATACTGTCCCCGTCCTCCATACTGTCCCCGTCCATCTCTGCCCCTGTCCTCCATACTGTCCCCGTCCATCCCTGTCCTAGTCCTCCATACTGTCCCCATCCATCCCTGTCCCTGTCCTCCATACTGTCCCCGTCCATCTCTGCCCCCGTCCTCCATACTGTCCCCGTCCATCTCTGCCCGTCCTCCATACTGTCCCCGTCCTCCATACTGTCCCCGTCCATATCTGCCCCTGTCCTCCATACTGTCCCCGTCCATCCCTGTCCCTGTCCTCCATACTGTCCCCATCCATCCCTGTCCCTGTCCTCCATACTGTCCCCGTCCATCCCTGTCCCTGTCCTCCATACTGTCCCCATCCATCCCTGTCCCTGTCCTCCATACTGTCCCCGTCCATCTCTGCCTCTGTCCTCCATACTGTCCCCGTCCATATCTGCCCCTGTCCTCCATACTGTCCCCGTCCATCCCTGTCCCTGTCCTCCATACTGTCCCCGTCCATCCTTGTCCCTGTCCTCCATACTGTCCCCGTCCATCTCTGCCCCTGTCCTCCATACTGTCCCCGTCCATCCTTGTCCCTGTCCTCCATACTGTCCCCGTCCATCTCTGCCCCCGTCCTCCATACTGTCCCCGTCCTCCATACTGTCCCCGTCCATCTCTGCCCCTGCCCTCCATACTGTCCTCCTCCATACTGTCCCCGTCCATCTCTGCCTCTGTCCTCCATACTGTCCCCGTCCATCCCTGTCCCTGTCCTCCATACTGTCCCCGTCCATCCTTGTCCCTGTCCTCCATACTGTCCCCGTCCATCTCTGCCCCCGTCCTCCATACTGTCCCCGTCCTCCATACTGTCCCCGTCCTCCATACTGTCCCCGTCCTCCATACTGTCCCTGTCCTCCATACTGTCCCCGTCCATCTCTGCCCCCGTCCTCCATACTGTCCCCGTCCTCCATACTGTCCCCGTCCATCTCTGCCCCTGTCCTCCATAATGTTACCGTCCATCCCTATCCCTGTCCTCCATACTGTCCCCGTCCATCTCTGCCCCTGCCCTCCATACTGTCCCTGTCCATCCCTGTCCTCCATACTGTCCCTGTCCTCCATACTGTCCCCGTCCACCCCTGCCCCCGTCCTCCATACTGTCCCCGTCCATCTCTGCCCCGTCCTCCATACTGTCCCCGTCCATCTCTGCCCAGTCCTCCATACTGTCCCCATCCATCCCTGTCCTCCATACTGTCCCCATCCATCTCTGCCCCCGTCCTCCATACTGTCCCCGTCCTCCATACTGTCCCCGTCCTCCATACTGTCCCCGTCCTCCATACTGTCCCCGTCCTCCATACTGTCCCCGTCCTCCATACTGTCCCCGTCCATCCCTGCCCCCGTCCTCCATACTGCCCCCGTCCATCCCTGCCCCTGTCCTCCATATTGTCCTCCATACTGTCCCCGTCCATCTCTCCCAGTGTCCTCCAAGTTTAATAAGATTATTATACAGGCGTTATATAGCAGCAACAGTTTGCACAGCGTTTTACAACAGGAGGGCAGACAGTACAAGTAAATTACAACTTATACAGGAAGAATCAGAGGGCCCTGGTCCTGTGAGCTTACAATCTAGGAGGAGGGTCAGGTAATACATAAAGTAATAACTGTTGTGGATTGGCTGATGAAAAAAAGTACAGTTATTAGGTGGGAGCAGGATAGGCTTCTCTGAAGAGATAGGAGATAGTCAGACAGATTGGGGTAGGGAGTTCCGGAGGATGGGAGAGGCTCTGGAGAAGTCCTGGAGGCAAACACAGAGGAGCTATAGATTATTTTCCACATAGGGGGGGTATGGATTTGCCCTCATCCCTAAATTCTTGTAACAAGCTAGGATCCTCTTATTTGGGACTAAAATGGCAAATTATTAGATATAGTTAAATCTTATTGAAAAAATTGAGATAAATATACTGAAAATTCTTACAAATTTTATTTTACAAAAAAATACAATAAAATCTTTCCAATTTCCAAAAATACAATAATCAGTGTTACATGACATCGAACCGTTCTTGCTTTAGGAAAAAAAGTTATTGCCTGCGGTGAATGCAAAACTGTGATCAGTGGTAAGTTTCCAACGCGTTTCGAGAACCTCCTCCCAGACACGTCAGCACCTCATCCCAGACACGTCCCCACCTCCTCCCAGACACGTCAGCACCTCCTCCCAGACACGTCCCCGCCTCCTCCCAGACACGTCCCCGCCTCCTCCCAGACACGTCCCCGCCTCCTCCCAGACACGTCCCCGCCTCCTCCCAGACACGTCCCCGCCTCCTCCCAGACACATCCGCACCTCCTCCCAGACACGTCAGCACCTCCTCCCAGACACGTCCCCGCCTCCTCCCAGACACATCCGCACCTCCTCCCAGACACGTCAGCACCTCCTCCCAGACACGTCAGCACCTCCTCCCAGACACGTCAGCACCTCCTCCCAGACACGTCCCCGCCTCCTCCCAGACACGTCCCCGCCTCCTCCCAGACACGTCCCCGCCTCCTCCCAGACACATCCGCGCCTCCTCCAAGACACGTCCCCGCCTCCTCCAAGACACGTCCCCGCCTCCTCCAAGACACCTCCGCACCTCCTCCAAGACACCTCCGCACCTCCTCCCAGACACGTCCCCGCCTCCTCCCAGACACTTCCCCGCCTCCTCCCAGACACGTCCCCGCCTCCTCCCAGACACATCCGCGCCTCCTCCAAGACACGTCCCCGCCTCCTCCAAGACACGTCCCCGCCTCCTCCAAGACACGTCCGCACCTCCTCCCAGACACGTCCCCACCTCCTCCCAGACACGTCCCCACCTCCTCCCAGACACGTCAGCACCTCCTCCCAGACACGTCCCCGCCTCCTCCCAGACACGTCCCCGCCTCCTCCCAGACACATCCGCACCTCATCCCAGACACGTCCCCGCCTCCTCCAAGACACGTCCCCGCCTCCTCCAAGACACGTCCGCACCTCCTCCCAGACACGTCCCCACCTCCTCCCAGACACGTCAGCACCTCCTCCCAGACACGTCAGCACCTCCTCCCAGACACGTCCCCGCCTCCTCCCAGACACGTCCCCGCCTCCTCCCAGACACATCCGCACCTCATCCCAGACACATCCGCACCTCATCCCAGACACGTCCCCGCCTCCTCCAAGACACGTCCCCGCCTCCTCCAAGACACGTCCGCACCTCATCCCAGACACGTCCCCACCTCCTCCCAGACACGTCCCCACCATATTGTCCCCATCCATCACTGTGTCCTCCATATTGTCCCCATCCATCTCTGTGTCCTCCATATTGTCCCCATCCATCACTGTGTCCTCCATATTGTCCCCATCCACCTCTGTGTCCTCCATATTGTCCCCATCCATCTCTGTGTCCTCCATATTGTCCCCATCCATCTCTGTGTCCTCCATATTGTCCCCATCCATCTCCGCCCCATTATGTCCTTTGTTTCCTGAAGTATTGCACCTGTCAGCTCCATACGGGTAAGTCCCTGTTGTCACTGAGAAGTCCCTGTTGTCACTGAGTGTCACCCCGTTCCTTCACACCTGATCTCTATTGTGTTGCTGACTGTTCACCTCCAATTCTTCCCTATTGGTTGCAGTAACTGTTCATTCAGAGTCACTGTTAAATGCCATTGAATAAAATGAGAACTGAGTGATTGTTAGCTCTTGTGACCTGAAGCTGTCCAATTATCTCACCTCTCTATAATTAACTCCTCAGTGATCTCCTTAGGATTCTCCACTTATAAATGAATAATCTCCATATTACCATTACTGACCCTGGCAGGCCTGGTGACTATGTACCCATCTATGACTGTGTTCTTCATTGGCTGCCAGTTACTGACCCTGGCTGGTCCGGAAACCATGTACCCATCTATGACTGTGTTCTTCACTGCCTGCCAGTTACTGACCCTGGCTGGTCCGGTGACCATGTACCCATCTATGACTGTGTTCTTCATTGGCTGCCAGTTGCTGACCCTGGCTGGTCCAGAGACCATGTACCCATCTATGACTGTGTTCTTCACTGCCTGCCAGTTACTGACCCTGGCTGGTCCGTAGACCATGTACCCATCTATGACTGTGTTCTTCACTGCCTGACAGTTACTGACCCTGGCAGGCCTGGTGACCATGTACCCATCTATGACTGTGTTCTACACTGCCTGACAGTTACTGACCCTGGCTGGTCCGTAGACCATGTACCCATCTATGACTGTGTTCTTCACTGCCTGACAGTTACTGACCCTGGCAGGCCTGGTGACCATGTACCCATCTATGACTGTGTTCTACACTGCCTGCCAGTTGCTGACCCTGGCTGGTCCGTAGACCATGTACCCATCTATGACTTTGTTCTTCACTGCCTGACAGTTACTGACCCTGGCTGGTCCAGAGACCATGTACCCATCTATGACTGTGTTCTTCACTGCCTGCCAGTTACTGACCCTGGCAGGCCTGGTGACCATGTACCCATCTATGACTGTTCTTCACTGCCTGCCAGTTACTGACCCTGGATGGTCCGTAGACCATGTACCCATCCATGACTGTGTTCTTCACTGCCTGACAGTTACTGACCCTGGCTGGTCCGTAGACCATGTACCCATCCATGACTGTGTTCTTCACTGCCTGACAGTTACTGACCCTGGCTGGTCCATAGACCATGTACCCATCTATGACTGTTCTTCACTGCCTGCCAGTTACTGACCCTGGATGGTCCGTAGACCATGTACCCATCCATGACTGTGTTCTTCACAGCCTGACAGTTACTGACCCTGGCAGGCCTGGTGACCATGTACCCATCTATGACTGTGTTCTTCACTGCCTGACAGTTACTGACCCTGGCTGGTCCGTAGACCATGTACCCATCTATGACTTTGTTCTTCACTGCCTGACAGTTACTGACCCTGGCTGGTCCATAGACCATGTACCCATCTATGACTGTTCTTCACTGCCTGCCAGTTACTGACCCTGGATGGTCCGTAGACCATGTACCCATCCATGACTGTGTTCTTCACTGCCTGACAGTTACTGACCCTGGCTGGTCCGTAGACCATGTACCCATCCATGACTGTGTTCTTCACTGCCTGACAGTTACTGACCCTGGCTGGTCCATAGACCATGTACCCATCTATGACTGTTCTTCACTGCCTGCCAGTTACTGACCCTGGATGGTCCGTAGACCATGTACCCATCCATGACTGTGTTCTTCACAGCCTGACAGTTACTGACCCTGGCAGGCCTGGTGACCATGTACCCATCTATGACTGTGTTCTTCATTGACTGCCAGTTGCTGACCCTGGCTGGTCCAGAGACCATGTACCCATCTATGACTGTGTTCTTCACTGCCTGACAGTTACTGACCCTGGCTGGTCCATAGACCATGTACCCATCTATGACTGTTCTTCACTGCCTGCCAGTTACTGACCCTGGATGGTCCGTAGACCATGTACCCATCCATGACTGTGTTCTTCACTGCCTGACAGTTACTGACCCTGGCTGGTCCGTAGACCATGTACCCATCCATGACTGTGTTCTTCACAGCCTGACAGTTACTGACCCTGGCAGGCCTGGTGACCATGTACCCATCTATGACTGTGTTCTTCACTGCCTGACAGTTACTGACCCTGGCTGGTCCGTAGACCATGTACCCATCCATGACTGTGTTCTTCACAGCCTGACAGTTACTGACCCTGGCAGGCCTGGTGACCATGTACCCATCTATGACTGTGTTCTTCATTGACTGCCAGTTGCTGACCCTGGCTGGTCCAGAGACCATGTACCCATCTATGACTGTGTTCTTCACTGCCTGACAGTTACTGACCCTGGCTGGTCCGGAAACCATGTACCCATCTATGACTGTGTTCTTCACTGCCTGCCAGTTGCTGACCCTGGCTGGTCCGGTGACCATGTACCCATCTATGACTGTGTTCTTCATTGACTGCCAGTTGCTGACCCTGGCTGGTCCAGAGACCATGTACCCATCTATGACTGTGTTCTTCAATGCCTGACAGTTACTGACCCTGGCTGGTCCGGAAACCATGTACCCATCTATGACTGTGTTCTTCACTGCCTGCCAGTTGCTGACCCTGGCTGGTCCTTAGACCATGTACCCATCTATGACTGTGTTCTTCACTGCCTGCCAGTTACTGACCCTGGCAGGCCTGGTGACCATGTACCCATCTATGACTGTGTTCTTCACTGCCTGACAGTTACTGACCCTGGCTGGTCCATAGACCATGTACCCATCTATGACTGTTCTTCACTGCCTGCCAGTTACTGACCCTGGATGGTCCGTAGACCATGTACCCATCTATTACTGTGTTCTTCACTGCCTGACAGTTACTGACCCTGGCTGGTCTGGTGACTATGTACCCATCTATGACTGTGTTCTTCATTGCCTGCCAGTTGCTGACCCTGGCTGGTCCAGAGACCATGTACATATCTATGACTGTGTTCTTCATTGGCTGCCAGTTACTGACCCTAGCTGGTCCAGGGACCATGTACCCATCTATTACTGTGTTCTTCACTGCCTGACAGTTACTGACCCTGGCTGGTCTGGTGACTATGTACCCATCTATGACTGTGTTCTTCATTGCCTGCCAGTTACTGACCCTGGCTGGTCCGGAGACCATGTACCCATCTATGACTGTGTTCTTCATTGGCTGCCAGTTACTGACCCTGGCTGGTCCGGTGACCATGTACCCATCTATGACTGTGTTCTTCATTGGCTGCCAGTTACTGACCCTGGCTGGTCCGGAAACCATGTACCCATCTATGACTGTGTTCATCACTGCCTGCCAGTTACTGACCCTGGCTGGTCCGGAAACCATGTACCCATCTATGACTGTGTTCTTCACTGCCTGACAGTTACTGACCCTGGCTGGTCCGGAAACCATGTACCCATATATGACTGTGTTCTTCACTGCCTGCCAGTTGCTGACCCTGGCTGGTCCTTAGACCATGTACCCATCCATGACTCACCCATTCTTCACTGCCTGCCAGTTACTGACCCTGGCTGGTCCGGAAACCATGTACCCATCTATGACTGTGTTCTTCACTGCCTGCCAGTTACTGACCCTGGCTGGTCAGGAGACGATATACCCATCCATGACTGTGTTCTTCACTGCCTGACAGTTACGGACCCTGGCTGGTCCGTAGACCATGTACCCATATATGACTGTGTTGTTCATTGGCTGCCAGTTACTGACCCTGGCTGGTCCGGTGACCATGTACCCATCTATGACTGTGTTCTTCATTGGCTGCCAGTTACTGAGCCTAACTGGTCCAGGGACCATGTACCCATCTATGATTGTGTTCTTCACTGCCTGCCAGTTACTGACCCTGGCTGGTCCGGAGACCATGTACCCATCTATGACTGTGTTCTTCATTGGCTGCCAGTTACTGACCCTGGCTGGTCCGGAAACCATGTACCCATCTATGAATGTGTTCTTCACTGCCTGCCAGTTACTGACCCTGGCTGGTCCGGAAACCATGTACCCATCCATGACTGTGTTCATCACTGCCTGACAGTTACTGACCCTGGCTGGTCCGGAAACCATGTACCCATATAGGACTGTGTTCTTCACTGCCTGCCAGTTGCTGACCCTGGCTGGTCCTTAGACCATGTACCCATCCATGACTGTGTTCTTCACTGCCTGCCAGTTACTGACCCTGGCTGGTCCGGAAACCATGTACCCATCTATGACTGTGTTCTTAACTGCCTGCCAGTTACTGACCCTGGCTGGTCAGGAGACGATATACCCATCCATGACTGTGTTCTTCACTGCCTGACAGCTACGGACCCTGGCTGGTCCGTAGACCATGTACCCATCTATGACTGTGTTCTTCATTGGCTGCCAGTTACTGACCCTGGCTGGTCCGGAAACCATGTACCCATCTATGACTGTGTTCTTCACTGCCTGCCAGTTACTGACCCTAGCTGGTCCAGGGACCATGTACCCATCTATGATTGTGTCCTTCACTGCCTGCCAGTTACTGACCCTAGCTGGTCCAGGGACCATGTACCCATCTATGATTGTGTCCTTCACTGCCTGCCAGTTACTGACCCTGGCTGGTACGGAGACGATATACCCATCCATGACTGTGTTCTTCACTGCCTACCAGTTACTGACCCTGGCTGGTCCGTAGACCATGTACCCATCTATGACTGTGTTCTTCACTGCCTGCCAGTTACTGACCCTGGCTGGTCCGGAGACGATATACCCATCCATGACTGTGTTCTTCATTGGCTGCCAGTTACTGACCCTGGCTGGTCCGGAGATGATATACCCATCTATGACTGTGTTCATCACTGCCAGACTGAGGGGTATATGGTCTCTGGACCAGCCAGGGCCAGTAACTATGACTCTATTTTTCATTGCCTGCAAGTTACTGACCCTGGCATGCCTGCTGACCATGTACCCATCTGCGAGGGTACTAACCGTCACTATGAGTGAAAGATAGATAATTAATGGTTTGGATTGCTTCAAGTGGGACAGTAATATTTGTCAACTATAGCTTCATATAGAAATATGAAGATTTAATACCACCTTACACAGTGTATTCCATGCTTGGCTGTGAGAGAGACACAAAGACTGTCATTCGCAGACTTCCCTATTGTTTGTGTGTTGGGAGGGAATGTGGATTGTGCCTGTCCCATTGTTAAATGTTAATGACCTCACATTGTTCTGTCTGCCTTAAGATAAGCTTATTATGGGATGTATATGTGTATGTGGATTGGCTGCTAAGGGGGAGGTGGATTGTCCTACAGTGTATATCTTTGTGTACACTGTATGGGAGTGTAAAACTCTGTTTTCATTGGATTGTGAATGTCAGGGCCTGTTTTCAACAAGGTCCACCTGGGTGGTAACCTTGTGGGGGAAAACTGTATAAAAGTCTGTTTCTTGTTCAATAAAGTTGAGTTATACTTCACCCTCAATCTAGAGTCCTGTCTCTCATTGGGGGAATATGCTACAAGGGATTGCTATGGTCTTCCATAATCCCTTGCATAATCACTAAGCTCTTGTAAGAGCTTGTGTAAGAGCTTGTTCTGCTGCCCTCTCTGGGGAAAGAGAGTTTCACCCAATGGAACCTGGAGCCTTGTCATAGGTCCATGGTGGGTAGGAGACGGCATAAAAAAGCAATATTCCTCCACCAGGTATGTGACATCAAGATGGAGAAAATCACAGAGGAAGGATACTGAACCTATCACCAACTATCAACTGGAGGACTGGGCATCTGCAATGGGGCCATTTCTCCAATCCAGAGAAGGAGAGGATCTTCCCGGTATACCAACTCTGCCACCTAAGATAATCCTACTCCTTCCTAACTGCAATTTACAAATGTATAAAAGCCTCCTGAGATCGGAACATCTACCATCGTGGCCTTCTATCGATGTATAATAGCCTCCTGAGATCGGAACATCTTCCATCGTGGCCTTCTATTGCTGTATAATAGCCTCCTGAGATCGGAACATCTCCCATCGTGGCCTTCTATTGATGTATAATAGCCTCCTGAGATCGGAACATCTACCATCGTGGCCTTCTATTGATGTATAATAGCCTCCTGAGATCGGAACATCTCCCATCGTGGCCTTCTATTGATGTATAATAGCCTCCTGAGATCGGAACATCTCCCATCGTGGCCTTCTATTGATGTATAATAGCCTCCTGAGATCGGAACATCTTCCATCGTGACCTTCTATTGATGTATAATAGCGTCCTGAGATCGGAACATCTCCCATCGTGGCCTTCTATTGATGTATAATAGCCTCCCGAGATAGGAACATCTCCCATCGTGGCCTTCTATTGATGTATAATAGCCTCCTGAGATCGGAACATCTACCATCGTGGCCTTCTATTGATGTATAATAGCCTCCTGAGATCGGAACATCTCCCATCGTGGCCTTCTATTGATGTATAATAGCCTCCTGAGATCGGAACATCTTCCATCGTGGCCTTCTATTGATGTATAATAGCCTCCTGAGATCGGAACATCTCCCATCGTGGCCTTCTATTGATGTATAATAGCCTCCTGAGATCGGAACATCTACCATCGTGGCCTTCTATTGATGTATAATAGCCTCCTGAGATCGGAACATCTCCCATCGTGGCCTTCTATTGATGTATAATAGCCTCCTGAGATCGGAACATCTTCCATCGTGGCCTTCTATTGATGTATAATAGCCTCCTGAGATCGGAACATCTCCCATCGTGGCCTTCTATTGATGTATAATAGCCTCCTGAGATCGGAACATCTACCATCGTGGCCTTCTATTGATGTATAATAGCCTCCTGAGATCGGAACATCTCCCATCGTGGCCTTCTATTGACGTATAATAGCGTCCTGAGATCGGAACATCTTCCATCGTGACCTTCTATTGATGTATAATAGCCTCCTGAGATAGGGACATCTCCCATCGTGGCCTTCTATTGATGTATAATAGCCTCCTGAGATCGGAACATCTCCCATCGTGACCTTCTATTGATGTATAATAGCCTCCTGAGATCGGAACATCTTCCATCGTGACCTTCTATTGACGTATAATAGCCTCCTGAGATAGGGACATCTTCCATCGTGGCCTTCTATTGATGTATAATAGCCTCCTGAGATCGGAACATCTCCCATCGTGGCCTTCTATTGATGTATAATAGCCTCCTGAGATCGGAACATCTCCCATCGTGGCCTTCTATTGATGTATAATAGCCTCCTGAGATCGGAACATCTCCCATCGTGGCCTTCTATTGATGTATAATAGCCTCCCGAGATCGGAACATCTTCCATCGTGGCCTTCTATTGATGTATAATAGCCTCCCGAGATCGGAACATCTTCCATCGTGGCCTTCTATTGATGTATAATAGCCTCCTGAGATAGGAACATCTCCCATCGTGACCTTCTATTGATGTATAATAGCCTCCCGAGATCGGAACATCTTCCATCGTGGCCTTCTATTGATGTATAATAGCCTCCTGAGATCGGGACATCTCCCATCGTGACCTTCTATTGATGTATAATAGCCTCCTGAGATCGGAACATCTTCCATCGTGACCTTCTATTGATGTATAATAGCCTCCCGAGATCGGAACATCTTCCATCGTGGCCTTCTATTGATGTATAATAGCCTCCTGAGATCGGGACATCTCCCATCGTGACCTTCTATTGATGTATAATAGCCTCCTGAGATCGGAACATCTTCCATCGTGACCTTCTATTGACGTATAATAGCCTCCTGAGATAGGGACATCTTCCATCGTGGCCTTCTATTGATGTATAATAGCCTCCTGAGATCGGAACATCTCCCATCGTGACCTTCTATTGATGTATAATAGCCTCCTGAGATCGGAACATCTTCCATCGTGGCCTTCTATTGCTGCTGGACAATGCTGATTGGTTGGCTTACAGAATGAGACCCCTTCAGATAGAAAGGCCGGTAGGAGGGAGGTGCCTCCATGGTTCATCTCAGCCCCAACCATCCCCCCTCCGACACTCCATCTACATACAGGATGACTATATTACTCAGTGTGTTCTCCTCCTCCCCTCCAACACTCCATCTACATACAGGATGACTATATTAATCGGAGTGTTCTCCTCCTCCCCTCCAACACTTCATCTACATACAGGATGACTATATTACTCAGTGTGTTCTCCTCCTCCCCTCCGACACTCCATCTACATACAGGATGACTATATTACTCAGTGTGTTCTCCTCCTCCCCTCCGACACTCCATCTACATACAGGATGACTATATTACTCGGTGTGTTCTCCTCCTCCCCTCCATCTACATACAGGATGACTATATTACTCAGTGTGTTCTCCTTCTCCCCTCCGACACTCCATCTACATACAGGATAACTATATTACTCGGTGTGTTCTCCTCCTCCCCTCCATCTACATACAGGATGACTATATTACTCGGTGTGTTCTCCTCCTCCCCTCCGACACTCCATCTACATACAGGATGACTACATTACTCGGTGTTCTCCTCCTCCCCTCCGACAATTCATCTACATACAGGATGACTATATTACTCAGTGTGTTCTCCTTCTCCCCTCCGACACTCCATCTACATACAGGATGACTATATTAATCGGTGTGTTCTCCTCCTCCCCTCCATCTACATACAGGATGACTATATTACTCGGTGTGTTCTCCTTCTCCCCTCCGACACTCCATCTACATACAGGATGACTATATTACTCAGTGTGTTCTCCTTCTCCCCTCCGACACTCCATCTACATACAGGATAACTATATTACTCAGTGTGTTCTCCTTCTCCCCTCCGACACTCCATCTACATACAGGATGACTATATTACTCGGTGTGTTCTCCTTCTCCCCTCCGACACTCCATCTACATACAGGATAACTATATTACTCAGTGTGTTCTCCTTCTCCCCTCCGACACTCCATCTACATACAGGATGACTATATTAATCGGTGTGTTCTCCTCCTCCCCTCCATCTACATACAGGATGACTATATTACTCGGTGTGTTCTCCTTCTCCCCTCCGACACTCCATCTACATACAGGATGACTATATTACTCGGTGTGTTCTCCTTCTCCCCTCCGACACTCCATCTACATACAGGATGACTATATTAATCGGTGTGTTCTCCTCCTCCCCTCCATCTACATACAGGATGACTATATTACTCGGTGTGTTCTCCTTCTCCCCTCCGACACTCCATCTACATACAGGATGACTATATTACTCAGTGTGTTCTCCTTCTCCCCTCCGACACTCCATCTACATACAGGATGACTATATTAATCGGTGTGTTCTCCTCCTCCCCTCCATCTACATACAGGATGACTATATTACTCGGTGTGTTCTCCTTCTCCCCTCCGACACTCCATCTACATACAGGATGACTATATTACTCGGTGTGTTCTCCTTCTCCCCTCCGACACTCCATCTACATACAGGATGACTATATTACTCGGTGTTCTCCTTCTCTCCTCCGACACTCCATCTACATACAGGATGACTATATTACTCGGTGTGTTCTCCTTCTCCCCTCCGACACTCCATCTACATACAGGATGACTATATTACTCGGTGTGTTCTCCTTCTCCCCTCCGACACTCGATCTACATACAGGATGACTATATTACTCGGTGTGTTCTCCTTCTCCCCTCCGACACTCCATCTACATACAGGATGACTATATTACTCGGTGTGTTCTCCTTCTCCCCTCCGACACTCCATCTACATACAGGATGACTATATTACTCGGTGTGTTCTCCTTCTCCCCTCCGCCACTCCATCTACATACAGGATGACTATATTACTCGGTGTGTTCTCCTTCTCCCCTCCGACACTTCATCTACATACAGGATGACTATATTACTCAGTGTGTTCTCCTTCTCCCCTCCGACACTCCATCTACATACAGGAGGACTATATTACTCGGTGTGTTCTCCTCCTCCCCTCTGACACTCCATCTACATACAGGATGACTATATTACTCGGTGTTCTCCTCCTCCCCTCCGACACTTCATCTACATACAGGATGACTATATTACTCGGTGTGTTCTCCTTCTCCCCTCCGACACTCCATCTACATACAGGATGACTATATTAATCGGTGTGTTCTCCTCCTCCCCTCCATCTACATACAGGATGACTATATTACTCGGTGTGTTCTCCTTCTCCCCTCCGACACTCCATCTACATACAGGATGACTATATTACTCGGTGTGTTCTCCTTCTCCCCTCCGACACTCCATCTACATACAGGATGACTATATTACTCGGTGTGTTCTCCTTCTCCCCTCCGACACTCCATCTACATACAGAATAACTATATTACTCGGTGTGTTCTCCTCCTCCCCTCCATCTACATACAGGATGACTATATTACTCGGTGTGTTCTCCTCCTCCCCTCCGACACTCCATCTACATACAGGATGACTACATTACTCGGTGTTCTCCTCCTCCCCTCCGACAATTCATCTACATACAGGATGACTATATTACTCGGTGTGTTCTCCTTCTCCCCTCCGACACTCCATCTACATACAGGATGACTATATTACTCGGTGTGTTCTCCTTCTCCCCTCCGACACTCGATATACATACAGGATGACTATATTACTCGGTGTGTTCTCCTTCTCCCCTCCGACACTCCATCTACATACAGGATGACTATATTACTCGGTGTGTTCTCCTTCTCCCCTCCGCCACTCCATCTACATACAGGATGACTATATTACTCGGTGTGTTCTCCTTCTCCCCTCCGACACTTCATCTACATACAGGATGACTATATTACTCGGTGTGTTCTCCTTCTCCCCTCCGACACTCCATCTACATACAGGATGACTATATTACTCAGTGTGTTCTCCTTCTCCCCTCCGACACTCCATCTACATACAGGATGACTATATTAATCGGTGTGTTCTCCTCCTCCCCTCCATCTACATACAGGATGACTATATTACTCGGTGTGTTCTCCTTCTCCCCTCCGACACTCCATCTACATACAGGATGACTATATTACTCGGTGTGTTCTCCTCCTCCCCTCCGACACTCCATCTACATACAGGATGACTACATTACTCGGTGTTCTCCTCCTCCCCTCCGACAATTCATCTACATACAGGATGACTATATTACTCGGTGTGTTCTCCTTCTCCCCTCCGACACTCCATCTACATACAGGATGACTATATTACTCGGTGTGTTCTCCTTCTCCCCTCCGACACTCGATCTACATACAGGATGACTATATTACTCGGTGTGTTCTCCTTCTCCCCTCCGACACTCCATCTACATACAGGATGACTATATTACTCGGTGTGTTCTCCTTCTCCCCTCCGACACTCCATCTACATACAGGATGACTATATTACTCGGTGTGTTCTCCTTCTCCCCTCCGCCACTCCATCTACATACAGAATGACTATATTACTCGGTGTGTTCTCCTTCTCCCCTCCGACACTTCATCTACATACAGGATGACTATATTACTCAGTGTGTTCTCCTTCTCCCCTCCGACACTCCATCTACATACAGGAGGACTATATTACTCGGTGTGTTCTCCTCCTCCCCTCTGACACTCCATCTACATACAGGATGACTATATTACTCGGTGTTCTCCTCCTCCCCTCCGACACTTCATCTACATACAGGATGACTATATTACTCGATGTGTTCTCCTTCTCCCCTCCGACACTCCATCTACATACAGGATGACTATATTACTCTGTGTTCTCCTTCTCCCCTCCGCCACTCCATCTACATACAGGATGACTATATTACTCGGTGTGTTCTCCTTCTCCCCTCCGACACTTCATCTACATACAGGATGACTATATTACTCAGTGTGTTCTCCTTCTCCCCTCCGACACTCCATCTACATACAGGATGACTATATTACTTGGTGTGTTCTCCTCCTCCCCTCTGACACTCCATCTACATACAGGATGACTATATTACTTGGTGTGTTCTCCTTCTCCCCTCCAACACTCCATCTACATACAGGATGACTATATTACTCGGTGTGTTCTCCTTCTCCCCTCAGACACTTCATCTACATACAGGATGACTATATTACTCGGTGTGTTCTCCTTCTCCCCTCCGACACTCCATCTACATACAGGATGACTATATTACTCGGTGTGTTCTCCTTCTCCCCTCAGACACTTCATCTACATACAGGATGACAATATTACTCTGTGTGTTCTCCTTCTCCCCTCCGACACTCCATCTACATACAGGATGACTATATTACTCGGTGTGTTCTCCTTCTCCTCTCCGACACTCCATCTACATACAGGATGACTATATTACTCTGTGTTCTCCTTCTCCCCTCCGACACTCCATCTACATACAGGATGACTATATTACTCGGTGTGTTCTCCTCCTCCCCTCTGACACTCCATCTACATACAGGATGACTATATTACTCAGTGTGTTCTCCTTCTCCCCTCCGACACTCCATCTACATACAGGATGACTATATTACTCGGTGTGTTCTCCTTCTCCTCTCCGACACTCCATCTACATACAGGATGACTATATTACTCAGTGTTCTCCTTCTCCCCTCCGACACTCCATCTACATACAGGATGACTATATTAGTCAGTGTGTTCTCCTTCTCCCCTCCAACACTCCATCTACATACAGGATGACTATATCACTCGGTGTGTTCTCCTCCTCCCCTCTGACACTCCATCTACATACAGGATGACTATATTACTCAGTGTGTTCTCCTTCTCCCCTCCGACACTCCATCTACATACAGGATGACTATATTACTCGATGTGTTCTCCTTCTCCCCTCCGACACTCCATCTACATACAGGATGACTATATCACTCGGTGTGTTCTCCTCCTCCCCTCTGACACTCCATCTACATACAGGATGACTATATTACTCAGTGTGTTCTCCTTCTCCCCTCCGACACTCCATCTACATACAGGATGACTATATTTCTCGGTGTGTTCTCCTTCTCCTCTCCGACACTCATCTACATACAGGATGACTATATTACTCAGTGTGTTATCCTTCTCCCCTCTGACACTCCATCTACATACAGGATGACTATATTACTCAGTGTGTTATCCTTCTCCCCTCTGACACTCCATCTACATACAGGATGACTATATTACTCGGTGTGTTCTCCTCCTCCCCTCCGACACTCCATCTACATACAGGATGACTATATTACTCGGTGTGTTCTCCTTCTCCTCTCCGACAATCCATCTACATACAGGATGACTATATTACTCGGTGTGTTCTCCTTCTCCCTTCCGACACTCCATCTACATACAGGATGACTATATTACTCGGTGTGTTCTCCTTCTCCTCTCCGACACTCCATCTACATACAGGATGACTATATTACTCGGTGTGTTCTCCTTCTCCCCTCCGACACTCATCTACATACAGGATGACTATATTACTCTGTGTTCTCCTTCTCCCCTCCGACACTCCATCTACATACAGGATGACTATATTACTCGGTGTGTTCTCCTTCTCCTCTCCGACACTCCATCTACATACAGGATGACTATATTACTCGGTGTGTTCTCCTTCTCCCCTCCGACACTCATCTACATACAGGATGACTATATTACTCAGTGTGTTCTCCTTCTCCCTTCCGACACTCCATCTACATACAGGATGACTATATTACTCGGTGTGTTCTCCTTCTCCTCTCCGACACTCCATCTACATACAGGATGACTATATTACTCTGTGTTCTCCTTCTCCCCTCCGACACTCCATCTACATACAGGATGACTATATTACTCGGTGTTCTCCTCCTCCCCTCCGACACTCCATCTACATACAGGATGACTATATTACTCGGTGTGTTCTCCTTCTACCCTCCGACACTCCATCTACATACAGGATGACTATATTACTCGGTGTGTTCTCCTTCTCCCCTCCGCCACTCCATCTACATACAGGATGACTATATTACTCGGTGTGTTCTCCTTCTCCCCTCTGACACTCCATCTACATACAGGATGACTATATTACTCGGTGTGTTCTCCTCCTCCCCTCCGACACTCATCTACATACAGGATGACTATATTACTCAGTGTGTTATCCTTCTCCCCTCCGACACTCCATCTACATACAGGATGACTATATTTCTCGGTGTGTTCTCCTTCTCCTCTCCGACACTCATCTACATACAGGATGACTATATTACTCAGTGTGTTATCCTTCTCCCCTCCGACACTCCATCTACATACAGGATGACTATATTTCTCGGTGTGTTCTCCTTCTCCTCTCCGACACTCATCTACATACAGGATGACTATATTACTCAGTGTGTTCTCCTTCTCCCCTCCGACACTCCATCTACATACAGGATGACTATATTACTTGGTGTGTTCTCCTCCTCCCCTCTGACACTCCATCTACATACAGGATGACTATATTACTTGGTGTGTTCTCCTTCTCCCCTCCAACACTCCATCTACATACAGGATGACTATATTACTCGGTGTGTTCTCCTTCTCCCCTCAGACACTTCATCTACATACAGGATGACTATATTACTCGGTGTGTTCTCCTTCTCCCCTCCGACACTCCATCTACATACAGGATGACTATATTACTCGGTGTGTTCTCCTTCTCCCCTCAGACACTTCATCTACATACAGGATGACAATATTACTCTGTGTGTTCTCCTTCTCCCCTCCGACACTCCATCTACATACAGGATGACTATATTACTCGGTGTGTTCTCCTTCTCCTCTCCGACACTCCATCTACATACAGGATGACTATATTACTCTGTGTTCTCCTTCTCCCCTCCGACACTCCATCTACATACAGGATGACTATATTACTCGGTGTGTTCTCCTCCTCCCCTCTGACACTCCATCTACATACAGGATGACTATATTACTCAGTGTGTTCTCCTTCTCCCCTCCGACACTCCATCTACATACAGGATGACTATATTACTCGGTGTGTTCTCCTTCTCCTCTCCGACACTCCATCTACATACAGGATGACTATATTACTCAGTGTTCTCCTTCTCCCCTCCGACACTCCATCTACATACAGGATGACTATATTAGTCAGTGTGTTCTCCTTCTCCCCTCCAACACTCCATCTACATACAGGATGACTATATCACTCGGTGTGTTCTCCTCCTCCCCTCTGACACTCCATCTACATACAGGATGACTATATTACTCAGTGTGTTCTCCTTCTCCCCTCCGACACTCCATCTACATACAGGATGACTATATTACTCGATGTGTTCTCCTTCTCCCCTCCGACACTCCATCTACATACAGGATGACTATATCACTCGGTGTGTTCTCCTCCTCCCCTCTGACACTCCATCTACATACAGGATGACTATATTACTCAGTGTGTTCTCCTTCTCCCCTCCGACACTCCATCTACATACAGGATGACTATATTTCTCGGTGTGTTCTCCTTCTCCTCTCCGACACTCATCTACATACAGGATGACTATATTACTCAGTGTGTTATCCTTCTCCCCTCTGACACTCCATCTACATACAGGATGACTATATTACTCAGTGTGTTATCCTTCTCCCCTCTGACACTCCATCTACATACAGGATGACTATATTACTCGGTGTGTTCTCCTCCTCCCCTCCGACACTCCATCTACATACAGGATGACTATATTACTCGGTGTGTTCTCCTTCTCCTCTCCGACAATCCATCTACATACAGGATGACTATATTACTCGGTGTGTTCTCCTTCTCCCTTCCGACACTCCATCTACATACAGGATGACTATATTACTCGGTGTGTTCTCCTTCTCCTCTCCGACACTCCATCTACATACAGGATGACTATATTACTCGGTGTGTTCTCCTTCTCCCCTCCGACACTCATCTACATACAGGATGACTATATTACTCTGTGTTCTCCTTCTCCCCTCCGACACTCCATCTACATACAGGATGACTATATTACTCGGTGTGTTCTCCTTCTCCTCTCCGACACTCCATCTACATACAGGATGACTATATTACTCGGTGTGTTCTCCTTCTCCCCTCCGACACTCATCTACATACAGGATGACTATATTACTCAGTGTGTTCTCCTTCTCCCTTCCGACACTCCATCTACATACAGGATGACTATATTACTCGGTGTGTTCTCCTTCTCCTCTCCGACACTCCATCTACATACAGGATGACTATATTACTCTGTGTTCTCCTTCTCCCCTCCGACACTCCATCTACATACAGGATGACTGTATTACTCGGTGTTCTCCTCCTCCCCTCCGACACTCCATCTACATACAGGATGACTATATTACTCGGTGTGTTCTCCTTCTACCCTCCGACACTCCATCTACATACAGGATGACTATATTACTCGGTGTGTTCTCCTTCTCCCCTCCGCCACTCCATCTACATACAGGATGACTATATTACTCGGTGTGTTCTCCTTCTCCCCTCTGACACTCCATCTACATACAGGATGACTATATTACTCGGTGTGTTCTCCTCCTCCCCTCCGACACTCATGTACATACAGGATGACTATATTACTCAGTGTGTTATCCTTCTCCCCTCCGACACTCCATCTACATACAGGATGACTATATTTCTCGGTGTGTTCTCCTTCTCCTCTCCGACACTCATCTACATACAGGATGACTATATTACTCAGTGTGTTATCCTTCTCCCCTCCGACACTCCATCTACATACAGGATGACTATATTTCTCGGTGTGTTCTCCTTCTCCTCTCCGACACTCATCTACATACAGGATGACTATATTACTCAGTGTGTTATCCTCCTCCCCTCCGACACTCCATCTACATACAGGATGACTATATTACTCGGTGTGTTCTCCTTCTACCCTCCGACACTCCATCTACATACAGGATGACTATATTACTCGGTGTGTTCTCCTTCTCCCCTCCGCCACTCCATCTACATACAGGATGACTATATTACTCGGTGTGTTATCCTTCTCCCCTCTGACACTCCATCTACATACAGGATGACTATATTACTCGGTGTGTTCTCCTCCTCCCCTCCGACACTCATCTACATACAGGATGACTATATTACTCAGTGTGTTATCCTTCTCCCCTCCGACACTCCATCTACATACAGGATGACTATATTTCTCGGTGTGTTCTCCTTCTCCTCTCCGACACTCATCTACATACAGGATGACTATATTACTCAGTGTGTTCTCCTTCTCCCCTCCGACACTCCATCTACATACAGGATGACTATATTACTCGGTGTGTTCTCCTCCTCCCCTCTGACACTCCATCTACATACAGGATGACTATATTACTCGGTGTGTTCTCCTTCTCCTCTCCGACACTCCATCTACATACAGGATGACTATATTACTCGGTGTGTTCTCCTTCTCCCTTCCGACACTCCATCTACATACAGGATGACTATATTACTCGGTGTGTTCTCCTTCTCCCCTCCGACACTCCATCTACATACAGGATGACTATATTACTCAGTGTGTTATCCTTCTCCCCTCTGACACTCCATCTACATACAGGATGACTATATTACTCGGTGTGTTCTCCTCCTCCCCTCCGACACTCCATCTACATACAGGATGACTATATTACTCGGTGTGTTCTCCTTCTCCTCTCCGACAATCCATCTACATACAGGATGACTATATTACTCGGTGTGTTCTCCTTCTCCCTTCCGACACTCCATCTACATACAGGATGACTATATTACTCGGTGTGTTCTCCTTCTCCTCTCCGACACTCCATCTACATACAGGATGACTATATTACTCGGTGTGTTCTCCTTCTCCCCTCCGACACTCATCTACATACAGGATGACTATATTACTCTGTGTTCTCCTTCTCCCCTCCGACACTCCATCTACATACAGGATGACTATATTACTCGGTGTGTTCTCCTCCTCCCCTCTGACACTCCATCTACATACAGGATGACTATATTACTCGGTGTGTTCTCCTTCTCCTCTCCGACACTCCATCTACATACAGGATGACTATATTACTCGGTGTGTTCTCCTTCTCCTCTCCGACACTCCATCTACATACAGGATGACTATATTACTCGGTGTGTTCTCCTTCTCCCCTCCGACACTCATCTACATACAGGATGACTATATTACTCAGTGTTCTCCTTCTCCCCTCCGCCACTCCATCTACATACAGGATGACTATATTACTCGGTGTGTTCTCCTTCTCCCCTCCGCCACTCCATCTACATACAGGATGACTATATTACTCGGTGTGTTATCCTTCTCCCCTCTGACACTCCATCTACATACAGGATGACTATATTACTCGGTGTGTTCTCCTCCTCCCCTCCGACACTCATCTACATACAGGATGACTATATTACTCAGTGTGTTATCCTTCTCCCCTCCGACACTCCATCTACATACAGGATGACTATATTTCTCGGTGTGTTCTCCTTCTCCTCTCCGACACTCATCTACATACAGGATGACTATATTACTCGGTGTGTTCTCCTTCTCCCCTCCGACACTCCATCTACATACAGGATGACTATATTACTCGGTGTGTTCTCCTCCTCCCCTCTGACACTCCATCTACATACAGGATGACTATATTACTCGGTGTGTTCTCCTTCTCCTCTCCGACACTCCATCTACATACAGGATGACTATATTACTCGGTGTGTTCTCCTTCTCCCCTCCGACACTCCATCTACATACAGGATGACTATATTACTCGGAGTGTTCTCCTTCTCCCTTCCGACACTCCATCTACATACAGGATGACTATATTACTCTGTGTTCTCCTTCTCCCCTCCGACACTCCATCTACATACAGGATGACTATATTACTCGGTGTGTTCTCCTTCTCCCCTCCGACACTCCATCTACATACAGGATGACTATATTACTCTGTGTTCTCCTCCTCCCCTCCGACACTCCATCTACATACAGGATGACTATATTACTCAGTGTGTTCTCCTCCTCCCCTCCGACACTCATCTACATACAGGATGACTATATTACTCAGTGTGTTCTCCTTCTCCCCTCCGACACTCATCTACATACAGGATGACTATATTACTCAGTGTTCTCCTTCTCCCCTCCGCCACTCCATCTACATACAGGATGACTATATTACTCTGTGTTCTCCTTCTCCCCTCCGACACTCCATCTACATACAGGATGACTATATTACTCGGTGTGTTCTCCTCCTCCCCTCCGACACTCATCTACATACAGGATGACTATATTACTCAGTGTGTTCTCCTTCTCCTCTCCGACACTCCATCTACATACAGGATGACTATATTACTCGGTGTGTTCTCCTTCTCCCCTCCGCCACTCCATCTACATAGGATTTTCCTTTGATACACAGTATGGGAGCTGGGCCAGCACTGACCAGTGTGTGTGGGGATTATCTGTGCCTATGAGATCAGAGAACCTCCATATATCATCGTGTGTGACATTAGAGTGTAAGCTCATATGTACAGATAATGATGGTGGGGGATGGAGGGGGTATTAGTGATGGTGGGGGAAGGGGGGTTTGAGTGATGGTGGGGGATGGAGGGGGGTTTGAGTGATGGTGGGGGAGGGGGGTATTAGTGATGGTGGGGGATGGAGGGGGGTATTAGTGATGGTGGGGGATGGAGGGGGGTATTAGTGATGGTGGGGGAGGGGGGGGGGTATTAGTGATGGTGGGGGATGGAGGGGGGGTATTAGTGATGGTGGGGGATGGAGGGGGGGTATTAGTGATGGTGGGGGAGGGGGGGTATTAGTGATGGTGGGGGAGGGGGGGTATTAGTGATGGTGGGGGATGGAGGGGGTATTAGTGATGGTGGGGGATGGAGGGGGGTATTAGTGATGGTGGGGGATGGAGGGGGGTATTAGTGATGGTGGGGGATGGAGGGGGGTATTAGTGATGGTGGGGGAGGGGGGGGGGTTTGAGTGATGGTGGGGGAGGGGGGTATTAGTGATGGTGGGGGATGGAGGGGGGTATTAGTGATGGTGGGGGATGGAGGGGGGTATTAGTGATGGTGGGGGATGGAGGGGGGTATTAGTGATGGTGGGGGAGGGGGGGGGTATTAGTGATGGTGGGGGAGGGGGGTATTAGTGATGGTGGGGGATGGAGGGGGGTTTGAGTGATGGTGGGGGATGGAGGGGGGTATTAGTGATGGTGGGGGAGGGGGGGGTTTGAGTGATGGTGGGGGAGGGGGGTATTAGTGATGGTGGGGGATGGAGGGGGGTATTAGTGATGTTGGGGGATGGAGGGGGGTATTAGTGATGGTGGGGGAGGGGGGGTATTAGTGATGGTGGGGGAAGGGGGGGTCTGAGTGATGGTGGGGGATGGAGGGGGGTATTAGTGATGGTGGGGGAGGGGGGGGGGTTTGAGTGATGGTGGGGGATGGAGGGGGGTATTAGTGATGGTGGGGGATGGAGGGGGGTATTAGTGATGGTGGGGGAGGGGGGGTATTAGTGATGGTGGGGGATGGAGGGGGGTATTAGTGATGGTGGGGGATGGTGGGGGATGGAGGGGGGTATTAGTGATGGTGGGGGAGGGGGGGGGTTTGAGTGATGGTGGGGGATGGAGGGGGTATTAGTGATGGTGGGGGATGGAGGGGGGTATTAGTGATGGTGGGGGAGGGGGGGGGTATTAGTGATGGTGGGGGATGGAGGGGGGTATTAGTGATGGTGGGGGATGGAGGGGGGTATTAGTGATGGTGGGAGGGGGATGGAGGGGGGGTATTAGTGATGGTGGGGGAGGGGGGGTATTAGTGATGGTGGGGAGAGGGGGGTATTAGTGATGGTGGGGGATGGAGGGGGGTATTAGTGATGGTGGGGGATGGAGGGGGGTATTAGTGATGGTGGGGGAGGGGGGGGGGTTTGAGTGATGGTGGGGGAGGGGGGTATTAGTGATGGTGGGGGATGGAGGGGGGTATTAGTGATGGTGGGGGAGGGGGGGTATTAGTGATGGTAGGGGAGGGGGGGTTTGAGTGATGGTGGGGGGAGGGGGGTATTAGTGATGGTGGGGGAAGGGGGGTCTGAGTGATGGTGGGGGGGTGGGGGGTGGGATGTTGGGGGAGGGGGGTATCAGTGATGTGGGGGGATGGTGGGGGGGTATCAGTGATGTTGGGGGAGGGGTGGGGGGATGGTGGGGGAGGGGTGGGGGGATGGTGGGGGATGGTGGGGGAGGGGGGGTCTCACCTTCCTCTCCATGTGTCTCGGGGTTCAGGCTGTGGCTGTGGGGAGTCGGCAGACATCACGCATGCGCAGTGCGGAGAGGCTGACAATGGAGATCCGATGTTAGGGAGAGTCTGACAATGGGCGGGGATGACGTAGGCGGAGGGGGAGGAGTGAGGGGAGGGGGAAGGGAACGTCTACAAATTCCGGAAATTTTCACACAAAAACTGCAGCTGAATTCATCATCAAATCTTCCAACATGGAGACCCCAACATAGACCCCTATATACAGAGACCCCAACATAGACCCCTATATACAAAGACCCCAACATAGACCCCTATTTACAGAGACCCCTATATACAGAGACCCCAACATAGACCCCTATATACGGGGAAATCCGGGACCCCGCATCATAGATCCCTGTATACTGGGAAATACGGGACCCCACATCATAGACCCCTGTATACGGGGAAATCTGGGACCCCAAATCATAGACCCCTGTATACAGGGAAATCCGGGACCCCAAATCATAGACCCCTGTATACAGGGAAATCCGGGACCCTGCATCATAGACCCCTGTATACTGGGAAATACGGGACCCCACATCATAGACCCCTGTATACGGGGAAAGCTGGGACCCCGCATCATAGACCCCTGTATACTGGGAAATACGGGACCCCACATCATAGACCCCTGTATACGGGGAAAGCTGGGACCCCGCATCATAGACCCCTGTATACTGGGAAATACGGGACCCCACATCATAGACCCCTGTATACGGGGAAAGCCGGGACCCCGCATTATAGACCCCTGTATACGGGGAAAGCTGGGACCCCTCATCATAGACCCCTGTATACGGGGAAAGCTGGTACTCCACATCATAGACCCCTGTATACGGGGAAAGCTGGGACCCCGCATCATAGACCCCTGTATACTGGGAAATACGGGACCCCACATCATAGACCCCTGTATACGGGGAAATCTGGGACCCTGCATCATAGACCCCTGTATACGGGGAAATCTGGGACCCCGCATCATAGACCCCTGTATACGGGGAAATCTGGGACCCCGCATCATAGACCCCTGTATACAGGGAAAGGTGGGACCCCGCATCATAGACCCCTGTATACAGGGAAACCTGGTACCGCACATCATAGACCCCTGTATATGGGGTAAGCTGGGACCCCACATCATAGACCACTGTATACGGGGAAAGCCAGGACCCCACATCATAGACCCCTGTATACAGGGAAATCCGGAACCCCACATCATAGATCCCTGTATATTGGGAAGTCTGGGACCCTGCATCATAGACCCCTGTATACGGGGAAAGCCGGGACCCCGCATTATAGACCCCTGTATATGGGGAAAGCTGGGACCCCTCATCATAGACCCCTGTATACAGGGAAAGCTGGTACTCCACATCATAGACCCCCGTATACAGGAAAAGCTGGGACCCCGCATCATAGACCCCTGTATACTGGGAAATACGGGACCCCACATCATAGACCCCTGTATACGGGGAAATCTGGGACCCCGCATCATAGACCCCTGTATACGGGGAAATCTGGGACCCCGCATCATAGACCCCTGTATACGGGGAAATCTGGGACCCCGCATCATAGACCCCTGTATACGGGGAAAGCCGGGACCCCTCATCATAGACCCCCGTATACAGGGAAAGCTGGTACTCCACATCATAGACCCCCCCGTATACAGGGAAAGCTGGGAACCCACATCATAGACCCCTGTATACGGGAAAAGCAGGGGCCCCTCATCATAGACCCCCGTATACAGGGAAAGCTGGTACTCCACATCATAGACCCCCCCGTATACAGGGAAAGCTGGGAACCCACATCATAGACCCCTGTATACGGGAAAAGCAGGGACCCAACATCATAGATCCCTGTATATGTGGACAGCTGGGACCCAAGATCATAGACCCCTCTAAGCCGGGGCTCCGCATCATAGATCTCTGTATACGTGGACAGCTGGGACCCCACATCCTAGACCCCTGTATACGTGGACAGCTGGGACCCCACTGTGACGGTACTCACCATCACTGGGAATGAAAGGCAGTCAGACTCATAACAGATGCGAATATCCTCCCCTCACCCACCTGTCTTCCACACATCGTTGAATATGCTGATTTCCTCACCTGTTATCTACAATGGGTTCTGTGTTTACACTTCTGATAATGTGTATTGTACTTCAATGCAGAGATGGACAGTCTGTCACTGGTGGTCTCTTCCTATTGTCTGTGTATTGAGGTGTGATGTGGATTCTGTTAAGCCTGTCTGTCCCATTGTTAATTGTTAATGAACTCACATATTGTTTCTGTCCAGATGGCTAGATAATACGTTTAGGTTAATTCTATTTCTGTATACATCTGCATATGATAATGTAATCAGGCAACCCCTGACCTGTGTGTGGTAATCTGATCAGGAGGGGGAGGTCCATGCTGTATATAAACTGTGTGAGAATGTTCAATAAAGAATAAGGTTCCAAAACATATACAAGCTAAGTTGTTGGCTAGCTTTGTATGGGGGCGGGTAGGATTTGATATCTATGTTCAAGATTGGAGGAAGCCGTATACTGACGGAAGCCCACAAGTACAGTGTGGGTCTGAGGTTCCGTCACATTGGTGGCAGCGGTGGGATGCTTCCTGCAGTCTGGGACATCCAAACCTCCACCAGGATCCAAGGTCCGGGGAGTAGAATAGGAGAGGTACAGATATCAGCCGCCATGGAAGAGGAATTCGGAAGGAGGTTGCAAGAGATGCGGATACAGCACAGGGGACCAGTGTCAGAGAAGGTCCTCAGCACAGGGGACCGGTGTCAGAGAAGGTCCTCAGCACAGGGGACCGGTGTCAGAGAAGGTCCTCAGCACAGGGGACCGGTGTCAGAGAAGGTCCTCAGCACAGGGGACCGGTGTCAGAGAAGGTCCTCAGCACAGGGGACCGGTGTCAGAGAAGGTCCTCAGCACAGGGGACCGGTGTCAGAGATGATCCTCAGCACAGGGGACCGGTGTCAGAGAAGGTCCTCAGCACAGGGGACCGGTGTCAGAGAAGGTCCTCAGCACAGGGGACCGGTGTCAGAGAAGGTCCTCAGCACAGGGGACCGGTGTCAGAGAAGGTCCTCAGCACAGGGGACCGGTGTCAGAGAAGGTCCTCAGCACAGGGGACCGGTGTCAGAGAAGGTCCTCAGCACAGGGGACCGGTGTCAGAGAAGGTCCTCAGCACAGGGGACCGGTGTCAGAGAAGGTCCTCAGCACAGGGGACCGGTGTCAGAGAAGGTCCTCAGCACAGGGGACCGGTGTCAGAGAAGGTCCTCAGCACAGGGGACCGGTGTCAGAGAAGGTCCTCAGCACAGGGGACCGGTGTCAGAGAAGGTCCTCAGCACAGGGGACCGGTGTCAGAGAAGGTCCTCAGCACAGGGGACCGGTGTCAGAGAAGGTCCTCAGCACAGGGGACCGGTGTCAGAGAAGGTCCTCAGCACAGGGGACCGGTGTCAGAGAAGGTCCTCAGCACAGGGGACCGGTGTCAGAGAAGGTCCTCAGCACAGGGGACCGGTGTGGGCTCCCCTTGCCTGGGAATACCCAGAAGTAGCAGCTGACAGTCCAGAAATCCTGACTGAAGAATGGACTATGTGGCACAGTAATAGTGGCTTTTCTCACCTCCACCCACGGTTTTGAATGCGGAGGTCTTATGGCGGATGCAGTGCTGACTCACCTGGATGAACCTGGATGGAGGAATGCATCTGTCCAGTAGGGGTGAGCTTCGAGTTTGAGTCGAAAGTAAGTTTGACTCGAACATTGCCAATTTGATCGTTCGTCGAAAGACGAACAAATGTGCTTCCTCACAGGAAATTCGAGTTTCCCATAATGCACTACACGCGCGCCGCAACGTGTAGTGTCATTGTGCGGCCGATCAGACAGGGACAGGCACGCGATTCAGGCCGGGAGAGAGTCATTTTTATGGAGTCAGACAGTGCAGAGAGACATTCCTATCAGTGTAGGGAGGGAGAGGTTCCTGTATGAGGTAGGGAGAGATTTCTGTCGTTACATCAGATATCAGTCACAGTATTGTTCATCGATCAGTTTCTGCAACATTCTATAATATTCATAGAGCTGTAGGAATAGAGATCACTGCTGATATCAGCCACAGTAACCTTTGCTCAGTTGTGGATCTTTCTATAGGGATCACAGATCATCCATCTATAGGATTATAGATTACATCAGATATCAGTGAGAGTATTGATAATCGGTCAGTTGCGTACATCTATAACCACCACAGCTCATCTATAGGGCTATCAATTACATCATATCAGGTCATTGAGTATCTATTGGTCAGTTGCGTATGCCCTATATTGATCTGTATCAACATCATGTCCGAAAGGCCGACAAGGAGAGGCCGATGCTCACAGGCCACGAAAAGAGGGCGAGCAGCCTTTGTGTCCACAGTGAAAAGTGGTGGTCACAATCGACATAGTACATCCTCTGCAGATGGGGCACGCCCGTCCTTTATTTCCGGTGCTGCCCGTGCTATTCAGCCACAACATGTGGAAGAGTTGGTGGAGGGGATCAAAAAGCCGTCCTCATCCTCCTCTTCCTCTGACACCGACACTCCCAGTAGTTTGCCTTCCATCGCAGCTGCCAAAGCGGCCCGTTCCACGGGCTCCTTCTCCACAGCTACTCCTTCAGTTGCCCCACCATCATGCACGGAGGAGTCACCTGAACTATTCGATCATAGTGTCAGTGACATGCTCCTGGAGGATGCGCAGCAATTTGAAAGCTGTGATGTTGGTTCCCAGGTTGATGAAGGGAATAACGTGAGCCCAGAGAGAGGGGGTGACGATGACAGACTAGAGACCAGCAGTCATGTTGCCACAGCTGAAGCGTATTGCCAAGTTTGCTCCAGTGACGAGGGGGGAGGGGATGATGAGGTCACTGACTGTACTTGGGTGCCTGACAGGATAGAGGAGGAAAGTGAGGGAGAGGAGGAGGAGGAGGAGTGGGAGGATGAGGAGGACGCACAACTCCAACGAGGCAGGATGTGCTACCAGGGGCCGACATAGCAGTAGCCAACCTATTGCGTCACAGCACAGAGCTCCACAGGTGCAGGGTGCTGCAAAATCCCAGCGGACTCCAAAATATTCATTAGTGTGGGCTTTTTTCAGCACATGTGCAGTAGACCGCAGCGTTGCTGTTTGCAACATCTGTCTAAAGCGGATCAAGCATGGCCAGAACACCAGCCGCTTGGGCACCACATGCTTGACAAGGCATATGACGACCTGCCATGTAGTATGTTGGCAACAGCACCTGAAAGAGGCACCAGATCAAAACAAGCATACATCACCTTTCTCCTCATCTACGACCTCTAACCCTACTATACCTCATGTCTTCTCAAATACCAGCATTGAGAGGGATGATGGTATAGCAATGAGTGGCACAGAGACTTGCACCCAATCTGCTAGCAGTACACCACCGCTTGATTTGAGCAGCAGGCAAATTTCACTACCCCAGTATTTGAACCATAGAAAGAAATACTGTCCCAGCCATCCACATGCTCAACGTCTTAATGCTAGCTTGGCCAAATTGCTAGCATTACAGTTGCTGCCTTTTCAGCTGGTAGACTCAGCTCCCTTTCACGAATTTGTGGAATGTGCAGCACCACAGTGGCAGGTCCCAAAAATGCATTTCTTTTTGCGTAAGGCTATTCCGGCTCTCTACCATCATGTGGAAGGTAGTGTTTTGGCTTTGTTGGACAAAGCGGTCAGCAGGAAGGTGCACATTACTGCTGACTCTTGGTCCAGCACGCATGGACAGGGACGTTACATTTCTTTCACGGCGCACTGGGTAACTCTGCTGGCAGCTGGGAAGGATGTAGGACAGGGTTTGATCTTGCAGCTTGTTTTGCCACCACGCCTCCAAAAAGCTGGTGCTGGTTCTGCCACATCTGGCTACTCCACCACCTACTCCTCCATGTCCTCTTCTGCTCAATTCTCCTCTACAGCAGCAGTGCTCCCTAAGCATTCAAGGGGCTACGCAAGCAGTCAGGCTAAAAGATGCCATGCTGTGCTTCAGCTGGTCTGTCTAGGGGATAGTAGTCACACCGATGCAGAGATTCTGTCAGCTCTGCAGGGGCAGGCTCAGAGATGGTTGACGCCAGGACAGCTTGAGCCAGGAATGGTTGTATGGCACCAACCTTCTCTCTGCCCTCTGACAGGGACACTTGACACATGTTCCAAGCTTGGCACATGTTCTGAATCTGGTGGGGCAGCGTTTCTTGACCAGCTACCCGGGCTTCCAAGATCTCCTGAGGCAGGCCAGAAAAGTCTGTGGCCATTTCCGGCGTTCAATTCAACCTGCCCACCAGGTGGAACACAACGTTGGCAATGCTGCAGCGGCTGCACATGCAGCAGAGGGGCATCAATGAGTACCTGTGTGAGTATAGGACAAGGTCAGGGGAGCTTGGCTTTTTTTCATCACGCCAGTGGCTTTTGATTAAGGATGCATGCATAGTCCTGTCACCATTTGAGGAGGCCACAAAGATGGTGAGCCGGGACGATGCATGCATCAGTGACACTATCCCGCTAGTCTACATGCTGGAGCACACACTGCGTGGAATCATGGACAGGGCACTTGAGGCAGAACAGCGGCAGGAAGAGGAAGACTTCCTTTCCTCACATGGCCCCCTTTATGCAGATATCATTCCTGCAGGGCCACATAACACACAGGAGGAAAAGGAGGAGGATGAGGATTTCGGCAGCATGGATGTAGAGGAAGAGGATAGCATACAGCAGTCTTCAAGGGATGGCTTTGATTCCCCAGAAACCCCAGGAGTTGTACGTGGTTGGGAGAGGTTGCTCCTGCTGACAATGTCATCCTTAGTGACCCAGAGGACTCAGAAGCTCATGCCTCCTCCAACTTACGTTGCATGGGCTTCCTGATTCTGCAAAGCCTGTGATAGGACCCGATGATTTGTGCTATCAAGGAGAAGGATGGTTACTGGTTGGTAACCCTTCTTGATCCACGTTACAAGGGTAAGGTTGCAGAGCTCATCCTGCCTTCGCAGAGGATGAAACATCTTGAGGAGGCCTTAAAAAAAAATTTGTGTACCACCTTTCCAGACACTGGGAGGTCAACATTCTCCGGACGTGTTTCTGAGGCATGGTTCAGCCAAAGGAGGAGCAGTGGAGAAGGCGGCCGGCTGACCGATGCCTTTAAATAGTTCTTTTGTCCTCAGCAGCACCCAGGGCTGTTAGTTTTAAGCAACCATCGCCAGCGTCTCCATCATATGGTGCATGATTATCTAGGCGCAAGAGCAGACTTGGAGACCTTTCCAGCTGCGCATCAACTGGCTTACTGGGTCTTGAGGATGGACCACTGGCCAGAACTTGCTCAATATGGAATGGAGCTACTGACCTGTCCTGCTTCCAGCGTGCTTTCCGAATGGACGTTCAGTGCTGCTGGAGGTTTTGTGATGGACAAAAGAGTGCGTCTGTCCACAGACTCTGTTGATCAGCTGACTTTCATCAAAATGAACCAGTCCTGGATCAACAAGAGCTATCAAGTCCCTGATGCTGATGTAACAGATTGAATGTGCTAGGGGTCTGCCATCCCTTGAAGACTCAATATGCTGCCTATCCTATTCCTTTACCTTTATTCTGCTAGCTTCCAACAATGTTTTTGGTTTAGGTCACTACCAACCCCCAAGGCCTAATTGTTCTGCACTTGTATGACAGGTGCATACAGTTGAAATGTCGTATGTCATTTTTACAGCAGGCCCTGTCCCTGTGCCCTGATAACTGTGAGTGGTTACAGTGTTCAGGCACCACCAACACCAAAGGTCCAATTTTTGGCAACATGCTTTTTTAAACTTGCTTGGCATTCTTACCAGCAGGTCCCTTTCCTGCATCCAGCAAGAGTAACTGCGAGAGGTTTCGGTGTTCAGGCCCCACCAACAAACAAGGCCCAATTTTTGGCACCTGTATGACAAGTACATGCGATTTGAAATTTGTATGTATATTTATATATGACATTTTTTGCTTTAGAAATGTCAGTATAGCTGCAGCAGGCTACATACATCGTAGAGATGCGCTACTTTACAGACACATTCAGGGGACCCCCCAGGCACGATATTTGAAGGAATTTTTCATTTTTATAGTTTCACTTTAAGCCTCATTAAAATCAGTAAATCACTGCTCCTTTAAAAACTATCGTTTTTAAAAACTTTTTTTTCATTGCTACATGTTCCTCAGGTCAGGACCCGGACCCCCATAAACTTTTTGGGGCAATAACTTGCATTTAAGCCTTCAAAATGAGGCCGTTTTATTTTCGAGGTTCAAGTCCTATAGACTTCAATGGGGTTCGTTTGTTTGAACAAACTTTTCCTCTGTTCGCGATGTTCTGGTGCGAACTGAACCGGGGGTGTTTGACTCATCACTACTGTCCAGCCACTGGATAAAGGTATAGGAGAAGAGGAAGCCATCTTCATTCCTCAACCATGGATAACAGATTTAATTGACTTTTTATTGGAGGATGATATGGATGATAAGTCACCTGCCAAAGTGTTGGCACTGGGCCCAAGTGCCACCAGCCCATGCCCTGGACTTTCAGCAATTCCAGAGACTGGGGATTTAATAGACTTTTCTGCTGAGGAGAAACATCCCAGTGAGCCTCCAGCAGAAGAGCGGCATCCAGGCCTAGCGCTGCTGACCTCTGCCTGCAACAATTGGTGACCCAGGAAGATGCGTGCAAGGCCACTGACTTTTCTGTTTACTTCCCTGCGGAACTGCTGGCATCAGAGCCTAACATCACTGAGCTCTGCCCAACACCAACAGCAGCTTCAGCCTCCCTGAGAGAAGAGGCAGCCGGCCTTTCTACTACACCACTGACAGGGACCTGGGATTTCCTGCCAGCACCATCTGTGGAGTTACAAGAAACTTCTACAGCAGAAGCGCTGACAACTGGACAGAGGGTCCAAGAACTCTGCCCTACACCTGTGGCAGTTCCAGAGACCCAGGGTGAGAAGGTGGCGGTCACTTCCCAGCAGCAGATCAGTATCCAGGGGGAGAAGAGAGAGGAGGTTATCTCAGTAATGTCCTATGTGTGTCTCCTCTCGGTAATGTCCTATGTGTGTCTCCTCTCAGTAATGTCCTATGTGTGTCTCCTCTCAGTAATGTTCTATGTGTGTCTCCTCTCAGCAGTGTCCTATGTGTGTCTCCTCTCAGTAATGTCCTATGTGGGTCTCCTCTCAGTAATGTCCTATGTGTGTCTCCTCTCAGCAGTGTCCTATGTGTGTCTCCTCTAAGTAATGTCCTATGTGTGTCTCCTCTCGGTAATGTCCTATGTGTGTCTCCTCTCAGCAGTGTCCTATGTGTGTCTCCTCTAGGTAATGTTCTATGTGTGTCTCCTCTCAGCAGTGTCCTATGTGTGTCTCCTCTCAGTAGTGTCCTATGTGTGTCTCCTCTCAGTAATGTCCTATGTGTGTCTCCTCTCAGTAATGTCCTATGTGTGTCTCCTCTCGGTAATGTCCTATGTGTGTCTCCTCTCAGTAATGTTCTATGTGTGTCTCCTCTCAGCAGTGTCCTATGTGTGTCTCCTCTCAGTAATGTCCTATGTGGGTCTCCTCTCAGTAATGTCCTATGTGTGTCTCCTCTCAGTAGTGTCCTATGTGTGTCTCCTCTCAGTAATGTCCTATGTGTGTCTCCTCTCAGCAGTGTCCTATGTGTGTCTCCTCTAAGTAATGTCCTATGTGTGTCTCCTCTCGGTAATGTCCTATGTGTGTCTCCTCTCAGCAGTGTCCTATGTGTGTCTCCTCTAGGTAATGTTCTATGTGTGTCTCCTCTCAGCAGTGTCCTATGTGTGTCTCCTCTCAGTAGTGTCCTATGTGTGTCTCCTCTCAGTAATGTCCTATGTGTGTCTCCTCTCAGCAGTGTCCTATGTGTGTCTCCTCTAGGTAATGTTCTATGTGTGTCTCCTCTCAGTAATGTCCTATGTGGGTCTCCTCTCAGTAATGTCCTATGTGTGTCTCCTCTCAGCAGTGTCCTATGTGTGTCTCCTCTCAGTAATGTCCTATGTGTGTCTCCTCTCAGTAATGTCCTATGTGTGTCTCCTCTCAGCAGTGTCCTATGTGTGTCTCCTCTCAGCAGTGTCCTATGTGGGTCTCCTCTCAGTAATGTCCTATGTGGGTCTCCTCTCAGTAATGTCCTATGTGTGTCTCCTCTCAGTAATGTCCTATGTGTGTCTCCTCTCAGTAATGTCCTATGTCGGTCTCCTCTCAGTAATGTTCTATGTGTGTCTCCTCTCAGTAATGTCCTATGTGTGTCTCCTCTCAGCAGTGTCCTATGTGTGTCTCCTCTCGGTAATGTCCTATGTGTGTCTCCTCTCGGTAATGTTCTATGTGTGTCTCCTCTCAGTAATGTCCTATGTGTGTCTCCTCTCAGCAGTGTCCTATGTGTGTCTCCTCTCGGTAATGTCCTATGTGTGTCTCCTCTCGGTAATGTCCTATGTGTGTCTCCTCTCAGCAGTGTCCTATGTGTGTCTCCTCTCAGCAGTGTCCTATGTGTGTCTCCTCTCAGTAATGTCCTATGTGTGTCTCCTCTCAGTAATGTCCTATGTGTGTCTCCTCTCAGTAATGTCCTATGTGGGTCTCCTCTCAGTAATGTCCTATGTGTGTCTCCTCTCAGTAATGTCCTATGTGTGTCTCCTCTCAGTAATGTCCTATGTGTGTCTCCTCTCAGTAATGTCCTATGTGTGTCTCCTCTCAGCAGTGTCCTATGTGGGTCTCCTCTCAGTAATGTCCTATGTGGGTCTCCTCTCAGTAATGTCCTATGTGTGTCTCCTCTCAGTAATGTCCTATGTGTGTCTCCTCTCAGTAATGTCCTATGTGTGTCTCCTCTCAGTAATGTCCTATGTGGGTCTCCTCTCAGTAATGTCCTATGTGGGTCTCCTCTCGGTAATGTCCTATGTGTGTCTCCTCTCGGTAATGTCCTATGTGTGTCTCCTCTCGGTAATGTCCTATGTGGGTCTCCTCTCAGCAGTGTCCTATGTGTGTCTCCTCTCAGTAATGTCCTATGTGTGTCTCCTCTCAGTAATGTCCTATGTGTGTCTCCTCTCGGTAATGTCCTATGTGGGTCTCCTCTCAGCAGTGTCCTATGTGTGTCTCCTCTCAGCAATGTCCTATGTGGGTCTCCTCTCAGCAATGTTCTATGTGGGTCTCCTCTCAGCAGTGTCCTATGTGGGTCTCCTCTCAGTAATGTCCTATGTGGGTCTCCTCTCAGTAATGTCCTATGTGTGTCTCCTCTCAGTAATGTCCTATGTGTGTCTCCTCTCAGTAATGTTCTATGTGTGTCTCCTCTCAGTAATGTCCTATGTGTGTCTCCTCTCAGTAATGTCCTATGTGGGTCTCCTCTCGGTAATGTCCTATGTGGGTCTCCTCTCAGTAATGTTCTATGTGGGTCTCCTCTCGGTAATGTCCTATGTGTGTCTCCTCTCAGTAATGTTCTATGTGTGTCTCCTCTCAATAATGTCCTATGTGTGTCTCCTCTCAGTAATGTCCTATGTGGGTCTCCTCTCAGTAATGTCCTATGTGGGTCTCCTCTCGGTAATGTCCTATGTGTGTCTCCTCTCAGTAATGTCCTATGTGTGTCTCCTCTCGGTAATGTCCTATGAGGGCCTCCTCTCAGTAATGTCCTATGTGTGTCTCCTCTCGGTAATGTCCTATGTGTGTCTCCTCTCGGTAATGTCCTATGAGGGTCTCCTCTCAGTAATGTCCTATGAGGGTCTCCTCTCGGTAATGTCCTATGTGTGTCTCCTCTCGGTAATGTCCTATGTGTGTGTAGTGGTGTGCCCCTTTATCCAGATGCAGGTGCAAGTCCCTTTAACTCAATTCCCCACAATCCACTGGGCTCCCAGCATCCCCTGAGTTCCAGGACATGCCCAGGGAGTATAAATGCCAGCTCCGCCCAGCTTCCTGTGCTCAGAGAGATCCTGCCTGATGGGACAGCAGTGACTGGGCAAGTGAGCTGTCCCCAGGTGCTGGGTCCTCATTCGATCAGTCTGGTGTGTGGGCCACCAGCAGTGAGCACAAGAGCACACAGCATCTATCCAAGCCCCAGTCACTGGAGAGGACTCTGTTACAGTCCATGTGGAGAAGCTGTCCAAGCAGTGGGTTGGTCCTATCTACGGCCCCCAGAGCCTCCTGACCAAAGTCAGCATCAGCAGTGCCTGTGTGACGTCTGTGCCAGCAAGAAATCCCCACAGCTCCCAGTCTGCTGAATGAACGATCAATCTCTGGGAACACGTGAGAAATCTTCAGATCTTTATCCTATCTGTAAACTGAACTCAGAACACTCTGCTGCCATCTAGTGGCCATTACTAGAACTGCAATAGAATTGTTTTCACATGTTTTATGAATGTTTCTCCCTTCCTCATATTGCTGTTTTGTACTGCAAACCCCTGTCCACATGATCTCCTGTGTAATCTACGTTCCACATTGTTAAGTAAAGTAGAAATTGCACATCACCACTGGTCTGATCATTGGCTGATACCGTTACATAACACTTGGCGTCACGAACAGGATCAGCCATGTCAGTCAGTGGTGAGGGAAGCAGCACTGAGGGTGTCAAACAGTCTGCCATAGCTTCCCTATTACTGGCAGGATTGCTACCACAGCAACTGCCTAAGTACACAGGACCAGATCAGGACTTGGATGACTGGATTAGGAGATTGCGGGGCTTGATCCGGTCATAATGGGGTCCCACCCACACAGCAGGCAGATCTGGCCATTAATGCCCTTGAAGGGGAAGCAAGGAAGTTAATTTTGCACCTTCCAGCAGAGGACCAGGATTCCCTAGACAAGATAATCAGCCGCTTGGAAGCAGTGTATACCCAACCGGTTGCATTAGGGGATCTTAGGACTCGCTTTATCAGTAGAAGGCAGAGAGTGGGAGAATCCATTCCGCAGTACGCTCTGGAACTGCAGGATATAGCAGCCGAGATCCGACGCAATGAGAGGAGGCGAGCAGGACGTGCTGGCTGGAGTGATACAGACGGGTGGCTGAAGGATCAGTTTTTGGATGGACTTCTGTCTGACAAAGTCAGGGAAAAGCTACAAGAAAAGGACAGAAGTAACCCAAACTTAAAATTCCATGAAATTTTAGAAGCAGCTATCCTGTATTCAGAGCCCAGACGTGCCAGTGTGGACGTTCTCATGGCCAGCACAGGGGATAAACCGCCACAAACTGAACAAATAGCTCCATGGGAGGTGGCCATCCACAAGCTGATGGAAGGAATGGCCCAGCTCCAGACAGAACTTGCCACGCTGAGGCGCGAGCGAGATAATCCAAGGGGGCCAAGGGAGAACATCCCTTCATGGAGAAACCGATCACCGCCCCGCCGGCGACCAAAAAGGGAGAGGTCACCCTCCCCATGTTGGGGCTGTCAACAAAAGGGACATTGCTTGAGGGACTGTCCTGATCAAATACCAAGGGGGCCATTAAACCCAGAGCGCCCCGCCGCTAGGAGTCAAGCAGTGGGGCAGTCCAGCAAAACGACTCCCCAGTCACACACGGAGGACGTGGGGGTCGATTGCCCTGTGGTACATGGGTACTTCGATGGCCAAGAGATCGAGTGTCTCTTCGACACTGGCTCCCAAGTCACTATTCTACCAGAACCTTTGTTCCAGCAATACTTCCCAAAGAAGAAAATGAGTCGAGATACCCCATGGTCCTCACTGACAGCTGCCAACGAACTTCCTATAGAAGTGGTTGGGATTACCTGGATGAAGGTAAAACTGTGGGGACAGGACCTTGGCCAAAAAGGTGTGGTGGTTACACGTGTATCCGGAAAAGGACAGCCGCAGGTGATATTGGGCATGAATATCATCCAGGGGCTGAAGCCCGAGCCGTTGAAACGATGTCCTACCCACCTGGGACCACCTAAAGAAGTTAGAAATCTGCTTCTTACCTTGGCAGCACTAAAGGACAAACACGTGGCCGATGCCCTATCACGGTACCCTTCAGTACAACCACAGCGAGATGTGGATGAAGAGGCTGAAGAAGAAGAAATTCCACCCGTAATGAGGGCTAGACCTAAGAATCAACCACGGGTGGACCTCATCCATGTATTGAAAGAGTATAACTGGGCGGAAATACAGAAGAATGATCCTGTGATTACCCCAGTAAGAGAGGCGATGCAGTTAAAGCGGTGGCCCAGTAGAAGAGAAAGATCGCGACTGCTGCCAGAGACACAAAAACTGTTGGGTGAATGGTCACGTTTCCTCTTGAGAGATGGCATATTGTATCGCAGAATAATGTTCCCCCATGACTCTTCGGTAACCTGGCAGGTCGTACTGTCACGGGCCAGAGCTAGACAAGTGGCAGAAAGAATTCATGTGGAAGGAGGACATTGGGGTGTCCACAAGACATTCGCCTGGTTCAAAAGGCAAGCCATGTGTGTGGGGCTGTTCCAGTTGATCAATCAGATATCTCGGCACTGTGCGGTATGTTCCGTGACAAAAGGGGCTGAGGCCCTGGTGCCTCCCATGACTTGGAACACGTCTGCCCCATTGGAAGTACTAACAGTAAAATTTCTCACCCTTGACATGTCAGAAGATGGACATCGCTATGTCCTTGTTATGGTGGATCACTTTACTAAGTTTGCAGTAACCGTGCCAACTCATGACCAGACTGCAAAGACTGCAGCCCAAGCAGTGTGGAAGCATTTCTGTCTCCCTTATGGCTGCCCTCAGAAGATACATTCAGATCAAGGGCCCTGCTTTGAAAGTGAGTTCTTCCAGGAGTGGTGTCGTGCCTTAGGTGTCAAAAAGACGCATACGACCCCATACCACCCACAGGGTAACGGAGCATGTGAGAGGTTTAATAGTACCCTGACACAGCTGTTGAGAGGACTGGCCCCTGAGAAACGAACCAGATGGACCCATTACTTGGCTGAAGTGGTTTGGAAGTATAACCATACTGTGCACTCAGCGACAGGTCGCTCTCCTTACCATGTGATGTTCAGCCGTACTCTTGGGGGACCCACAGATCTATGGGGTGTTGTCCCCACTGAAGAACTGGAGTATACTCCAGCATCCTGGATTCAAAAGTGGAGGCGACGCCTGTCAGAAGTCCAACAGTTCGTAAAGGATGGAACCTGGGTGGAACAAGAAGAGTCAGGAACGGAGGTCCATGACCTGAAACCTGGAGACAGGGTCCTGATCCGGCGCAAAGGTGCACATCAGCAGGGTAAGCTACAAACTCCATGGGAGGAAATGCCTGGAGTTGTGTTACGGCAACCCATCCGAGGAGTGCCAGTCTATGACATACAGAAGCAAAATACTCAAGACAGGCCAAGACGGCTACACCGCAGGCTCCTTAAGCCTATTGAAAGCTACAGGGAGATTCATGGGAGCTCATCTAGAGAGCCGGAAGAACAGGTTTCAGAGCCACCAGTAACGACCCCAACAGAGAATCAGTGTTGGCTATTCCCTGTTCCCCCACTGCTACCTCCAAGTCTCTCAGGAGAGATTACAGGTACAGACGATGCCGTACAGCCCAATGATTGCCCAGCTCAGATTCCTACTCCTGCTGTGGAGCCCTCTGACCCACTGTCTATGGAGAGGCCTGAAAGTGAGGATGCACCTTTGCCTGCTCCTGGAGAAGAGCCTGAACCTCAAACCTTTAGATGTTCTCAGAGGCACAACTTTGGGAAACCACCTGAACGCTTTGCACAAGGGGACTTTGTATGGTCTGTGAACTTGCCTGGGATCGCAAGTTCAAGTGGGGTGGAGTGTAGTGGTGTGCCCCTTTATCCAGATGCAGGTGCAAGTCCCTTTAACTCAATTCCCCACAATCCTCTGGGCTCCCAGCATCCCCTGGGTTCCAGGACATGCCCAGGGAGTATAAATGCCAGCTCCGCCCAGCTTCCTGTGCTCAGAGAGATCCTGCCTGATGGGACAGCAGTGACTGGGCAAGTGAGCTGTCCCCAGGTGCTGGGTCCTCATCTGATAAGTCTGGTGTGCGGGCCACCAGCAGTGAGCACAAGAGCACACAGCATCTATCCAAGCCTCAGTCACTGGAGAGGACTCTGTTACAGTCCATGTGGAGAAGCTGTCCAAGCAGTCGGTTGGTCCTATCTACGGCCCCCAGAGCCTCCTGACCAAAGTCAGCATCAGCAGTGCCTGTGTGAAGTCTGTGCCAGCAAGAAATCCCCACAGCTCCCAGTCTGCTGAATGAACGATCAATCTCTGGGAACATGTGAGAAATCTTCAGCTCTTTATCCTATCAGTAAACTGAACTCAGAACACTCTGCTGCCATCTAGTGGCCATTACTAGAACTGCAATAGAATTGTTTTCACATGTTTTATGAATGTTTCTCCCTTCCTCATATCGCTGTTTTGTACTGCAAACCCCTGTTCACATGATCTCCTGTGTAATCTACGTTCTACATTGTTAAGTAAAGTAGAAATTTCCCATCACCACTGGTCTGATCATTTGGCTGATACCGTTACATAACATGTGTCTCCTCTCAGTAATGTCCTATGTGTGTCTCCTCTCAGTAATGTCCTATGTGTGTCTCCTCTCAGTAATGTCCTATGTGTGTCTCCTCTCGGTTATGTTCTATGTGTGTCTCTTGTGCCATGACCTGTGACATACCTGTGCCATGACCTGTGACATGCCTGTACCATGACCTGTGACATGCCTGTACCATGATCTGTGCCATGACCTGTGACATGCCTGTACCATGACCTGTGACATGCCCTTACCATGACCTGTGCCATGCACTTACCATGACCTGTGACATGCCTGTACCATGACCTGTGCCATGCCCTTACCATGACCTTTGACATGCCTGTACCATGACCTGTGCCATGCCCTTACCATGACCTGTGCCATGCCTGTGCCATGACCTGTGCCATGCACTTACCATGACCTGTGACATGCCTGTACCATGACCTGTGCCATGCCCTTACCATGACCTTTGACATGCCTGTACCCTGACCTGTGCCATGACCTGTGACATGCCTGTACCATGACCTATGCCATGCCCTTACCATGACCGGTGCCATGCCCTTGATGAGATGCAACAAAGAGGAGAGCCGCTCAGGTGTCAGTTCAATGCCTGGTGCAGGTCAGATCCGCCGTCCAAGCAATAGAAAATCCAAGAAAAGAAGACCGCACTCAGGGTATGTAAGATGAAAACAATCAAAACTCCTTTATTCTTCTTCGGTACAGCAGACAGACAGTGCAATGCACAGGACAGACGTGTCGGGTTGACGCGTTTCACGATAAAAATCGCTTACTCATAACCACACACTATGGAACCGTGGACGCCGGCACACATTTGTAAGTAAACCAAAAGGGAGGTGACCGAGGAATGTAATTGCGTACACCTTGAATTGATTGATGAGAAACAGATGCAGGTTCAGCAAGTCCACAGTTCCATAGTGAAGACAATTAGATACAAAAAAACTCCTTCTCCACATGGGGAAATGGAGGAATACATACAAACAATGTAAAACCATATGTGTAACTGATACAAAAATATAAATAGAAAAATTGGAACCACTAAATAAACCATATGTAAATAGATAAAAAACCCCAATCATTAAATGCTTTAACCTCTGGTGGCACAGACGTAGTAAGATAGAAAAACAAATATATATAAAAACTGGTCGTCAGAATTGTAGAGAGCGTCTCTCAGATTAAAGCGGTGGCTGTATGGAGACTTAAAAGAGGGTGAAAAAAGATAATTCTTTAATCAACATGCCAGATCTTATACTGATATTAATCCAGTAAAAAGATAACACCCACATGTGTGAAAAATGTTATATATGGAATATACAATATAAACATATTGAATATGTTAAAATTGAAAAACGTGTGAAAAAATATGTGAAAAAAAATGAATAAAATGTGTAAAATCAAGGTAAGTGAAGACACATATTAATAGTGAAAAAATATATGTATGTAGGTATATATACCTGCATAGATATAAAATGACGTAAGAAAAGATAAAATGAAGGAAAAATGATTTATGATAGTGTATGGTATTGATGACCAGGTGAAAATAAAGTAAGAACAGATAACATAGCGTCCAGTGTATTTCGTGATCAATCAAAGTTGATCCATGTAAGAAAAAAGGGGGGGAAACGGAATGAAACCTAATATAGTGTGAACCTGGTGTAAACAATAGTGAAATAGAATAAAAATATGGGTGTGACGTGTCACTAAAGACGACTCACATATAAAAAGTGTCACCAGAGGATAAGCATTAATCTTGTCCACTTGTCCTTCATGGAAATACTTTTAGGTCTTCGGTCAATGAAAAAATGTTTCATTTAGACAAGTTCCTTAACTGTAATTCACAATATGTTATATATCTCATAACCTGCAAAGCCTGCTTGATACAATATGTAGGTAGAACTACTCGCAGGCTCAAAGATAGGTTTAGGGAGCACCTAAGCGATATTAGGCTATCGAAATCAACCAATGTGGCACGCCACTTCAACAAGGACCATGGAGGTGACATGTCCCTGGTACAGGTCCAGGTTATAGAGCGTATTATAAAACCAATCAGAGGAGGGGACATTTTTCATTTACTTTGCAAAAAAGAGGTCTCTTGGATTTTTAGGCTTCAAACTCGTATTCCACAGGGACTCAACTTTGAGTGGGATGTCATTCATTTCTATGAGTGAATCCTTCCCCCAATGTTATAATCCCCGTATCCCTCCTCCTTTTGGTTTTTGTTTTTCAGTTTTTTAGCTTTTTGGGCTCTTGGTCATGACTTTTCCAGCCATTTATAGTTGTGGGTTAAGACCTGGGTGCCATCTAGTATGGTTTAAAGACTCTGCTATGTAGCTTCATATAGTTTTTGAGATTCTTTCTTCTCCGACAAAAAAACGTTTTTTCTGGGTCCTTTGTCCCACGTCAAGTTATTGCCATTCTTCTTGTTTGAGGGTTTATTCGAGGCTTTTAGAGTTTCTTTGAGCCTTCTTTCTTTTGTCATGTTCTGCGCATTAGTCACTTTTTTTGTATTGTCATATATCGCTATTTACTAATGGGCATTCATTTAAGGTCAATATGCTGTCTGAGTGTCTAAATGACTATAAGTTAAAACTATTATTTTTAACATTTTTTGACAATTAATAATAGTGACCATTGGAAGAGGGGGTCTTCCTTTTTTCTTTGACACCAATGCCGCCATGTTGTACATTTTTTCTATATTATATAGTACATTTACTATATACAAACTTTTCATATAGACTAAATTAATGTTCACCGTTTACCTTTATCCATTTGCAAAGTACTTTATTACATGTTCACATGTCCCATACACATAAATGAGAACACGTCTTTACAGATTAGCTATTTGTTATTTATATTTATATATATATGTATGTTCCGATTTTTGAATGTGTCTTTAATTTATGCATTTGGTCGATACTAATTATTTACATTAGTTAACCTGTACATGGCGACATTGGTGCCAGTCTAGATACATCTATAAATTAGGAACCCACAGGCTTTTTTAATGCTTATCCTCTGGTGACACTTTTTATATGTGAGTCGTCTTTAGTGACACGTCACACCCATATTTTTATTCTATTTCACTATTGTTTACACCAGGTTCACACTATATTAGGTTTCATTCCGTTTCCCCCCCTTTTTTCTTACATGGATCAACTTTGATTGATCACGAAATACACTGGACGCTATGTTATCTGTTCTTACTTTATTTTCACCTGGTCACCAATACCATACACTATCATAAATCATTTTTCCTTCATTTTATATTTTCTTACGTCATTTTATATCTATGCAGGTATATATACCTATATATACATATATTTTTTCACTATTAATATGTGTCTTCACTTACCTTGATTTTACACATTTTATTCATTTTTTTTCACATATTTTTTCACACGTTTTTCAATTTTAACATATTCAATATGTTTATATTGTATATTCCATATATAACATTTTCACACATGTGGGTGTTATCTTTTTACTGGATTAATATCAGTATAAGATCTGGCATGTTGATTAAAGAATTATCTTTTTTCACCCTCTTTTAAGTCTCCATACAGCCACCGCTTTAATCTGAGAGACGCTCTCTACAATTCTGACGACCAGTTTTTATATATATTTGTTTTTCTATCTTACTACGTCTGTGCCACCAGAGGTTAAAGCATTTAATGATTGGGGTTTTTTATCTATTTACATATGGTTTATTTAGTGGTTCCAATTTTTCTATTTATATTTTTGTATCAGTTACACATATGGTTTTACATTGTTTGTATGTATTCCTCCATTTCCCCATGTGGAGAAGGAGTTTTTTTGTATCTAATTGTCTTCACTATGGAACTGTGGACTTGCTGAACCTGCATCTGTTTCTCATCAATCAATTCAAGGTGTACGCAATTACATTCCTCGGTCACCTCCCTTTTGGTTTACTTACAAATGTGTGCCGGCGTCCACGGTTCCATAGTGTGTGGTTATGAGTAAGCGATTTTTATCGTGAAACGCGTCAACCCGACACGTCTGTCCTGTGCATTGCACTGTCTGTCTGCTGTACCGAAGAAGAATAAAGGAGTTTTGATTGTTTTCATCTTACATACCCTGAGTGCGGTCTTCTTTTCTTGGATTTTCCGGTGCCATGCCCTTACCATGACCTGTGACATGCCCATACCATGACCTGTGACATGCACTTACCATGACCTGTGACATGCACTTACCATGACCTGTGACATGCCCATACCATGACCTGTGCCATGCACTTACCATGACCTGCGACATGCCTGTAACATGACCTTTGACATGCCTGTACCATGACCTGTGCCATGCCCTTACCATGACCTGTGCCATGCCCTTACCATGACCTGTGCCATGCCTGTACCATGACCTGTGACATGACCTGTGACATGCCTGTACCATGACCTGTGACATGTCTGTACCATGACCTGTGCCACGCCCTTACCATGACCTGTGACACGCCTGTACCATGACCTGTGCCATGCCTGTACCATGACCTGTGCCATGCCCTTACCATGACCTGTGACATGCCCTTACCATGACCTGTGCCATGCCTGTACCATGACCTGTGCCATGCCTGTACCATGACCTGTGCCATGCCTGTACCATGACCTGTGCCATGCCTGTGCCATGCCTGTGCCATGCCTGTACCATGACCTGTGACATGCTTGTACCATGACCTGTGCCATGCCTGTACCATGACCTGTGTCATGACCTGTGACATGAACTGTGCCATGACCTTACCATGACCTGTGACATGCATATACCATCACCTGTGACATGCCTGTACCATCACCGGTGCCATGCCCTTACCATGACCTGTGCCATGCCTATACCATCACCTGTGACATGCCTGTACCATCACCTGTGCCATGCCCTTACCATGACCTGTGCCATGCCTGTACTATGACCTGTGCCATGCCTGTGTCATGACCTGTGCCATGCCTGTACCATGACCTGTGCCATGACCTGTGACATACCTGTACCATGACCTGTGACATGCCTGTACCATGACCTGTGACATGCCCTTACCATGACCTGTGACATGCCCTTACAATGACCTGTGACATGCCTGTACCATGACATGTGACATGCCCTTACCATGACCTGTGACATGCCTGTACCATGACCTGTGACATGCCCTTACCATGACCTGTGACATGCCCTTACAATGACCTGTGACATGCCTGTACCATGACATGTGACATGCCCTTACCATGACTTGTGACATGCCTGTACCATGACCTGTGCCATGCCTATACCATCATCTGTGCCATGCCTGTACCATCATCTGTGCCATGACCTGTGCCATGCCCTTACCATGACCTGTGCCATGCCTATACCATCTCCTGTACCTTGACCTATGACATGCCTGTACCTTCACCTGTGCCATGCCTATACCATCACCCATGCCATGCCTATACCATCAGCTGTGCCATGCCCTTACCATGACCTGTGCTATGCCTATACCATCTCCTGTACCATCACCTGTGCCATCACCTGTGCCATGCCTGAACCATGACCTCAAAGTCATGCAAGTTTTTACCACGTTTTTTGCTGCAAAGCAATACCTATTACATTTTTCTTCTTGCGCCCCCCCCCCCCCCCAAAAAAAAAATTTTAAGCACCAGCCGCCACTGCTCCTCTCAGTGATATCCAGTGTTGGTCCGAACAAAATTCATAGAAATAATACAAGCCTGACTCATAGAGAGTTAACCACTTGCCGACTGCGCACAGTATATTTATAGATCTACGTCACTCGCCTGTCACTCCTTCTAGAGCCAATAGCGGGCGATCACCCGCCTCGGCTCGTTCACGGAGGAGTGCGGGCGTGTGACTGGCGGACCCGATGTCCGCCGGTCACACTACGATCGCCGGTACAGCGGCAGAAAGGCGGAGCGGCTTATGTAAACAAGCCACTTGTCTGTTCTCCCTGTGTAAAAATGAAGATCAGACCGTTCTACTATGTAGAACCGTTGATCTTTTTTTTTACACCAATAGGAATGTCCCACTACAGTTAGAAGCACGCCCCTAGGACACACTTAACCCCTCCCTGTCCAATACTGTTAACCCCTTCCCTGCCAGTGTCATTTTGCAGTAACAGTACATATACTGTATATAGCACTGATTACTGCAGTAATGTCACTGGTACCCCCAAAAGTGTCAAAAATGTCAGTCAAGGGTCCGATCTGTCCGCCGCAATGTCGCAGTACCGCAAAAAAATCGCAGATCGCCGCCATTACTCGTTAAAAAAAAAAACACCAAAAATGACAGAAATCTTTCCCTTTGTTAATAAACGCGATAACTTTTGCGCAAACCAAAATCAAAATACGCTTTTTGCGATTTTTTTTACCAAACATAGGTAGCATAAAACAAATTGGCCGAAAATGTTAAAAAATTTTGATTTTTAAATTTTTTTTGGGGGGAATTTCATATAAAAAAATGTGAAAAATATTGTTATTTTTGCAAAAATTACGCTCTTTTTTTGTTTATAGCGCATGATCAAAAAATCGCACAGGTGATCAAATACCACCAAAAGAAAGCTCTGTTTGTGGGAAAAAAAGGACGTGAAATTCGTTTAGGTACAGCATCGCACGACCGCGCAATTGTCCGTTAAAGTCACGCAGTAAAAAATCGCAAAATACCCCCTGGTCTTTTAGCAGGAAAATCCTCCGGTGGTAAAGTGGTTAATATTCCCCCATAGAGGAACATGTGATGTCTTACAAGAATGGGAAGGACGCAGTGGTGGGATTCAGCCGGTTCGCACCGGTTCCATAGAACCGGTTACTAACTTTCTGCAAGTTCGCAGAACCGGCTGATCCCTCTGTGCGTCTAAGGAAGCGCAGTACAATTGAATGTACCGCGCAGCCGCAGACGTGGCAGCCGAGGAGCAGAGCAGTGCGCCCCGACCCACCCATTCTGTGACAATAGCGAATGAAAATTCGCTATTGTCACACGGATCCTCCTCCTGGCCAATCAGGGAGCGGGTCCTCCCGCTTCCTGATTGGCCGAAAGGCAAACCCCGTGCCATTGGAGGAGGAGGAGGCGGGAGGACTCGGAGACGCGGGGAGCCGGGGACTGAAGAGAAGCCGTCCGTGAGGTAAGTGCATGGGGATCGCTGGCACTGCAATTATTGGGGGCAATGCTGTGGCACTCTGCATTTATTGGGTGCAATGCTGTGGCACTCTGCAATTATTGGGGGCATTGCTGTGGCACTCCGCAATTATTGGGTGCAATGCTGTGGGCACTCTGCAATCATTGGGGGCAATGCTGTGGGCACTCTGCAATTATTGGGGGCAATGCTGTGGGCACTCTGCAATTATTGGGGGCAATGCTGTGGGCACTCTGCAATTATTGGGGGCAATGCTGTGGCACTCCGCAATCCTTTGGGGCAATGCTGTGGCACTCTGCATTTATTGGGTGCAATGCTGTGGGCACTCTGCAATTATTGGGGGCAATGCTGTGGCACTCTGCAATTATTGGGGGCAATGCTGTGGGCACTCTGCAATTATTGGGGGCAATGCTGTGGCACTCTGCAATTATTGGGGGCAATGCTGTGGCACTCTGCAATTATTGGGGGCAATGCTGTGGGCACTCTGCAATTATTGGGGGCAATGCTGTGGCACTCTGCAATTATTGGGGGCATTGCTGTGGCACTCTGCATTTATTGGGTGCAATGCTGTGGCACTCTGCAATCATTGGGGGCAATGCTGTGGGCACTCTGCAATTATTGGGGGCAATGCTGTGGCACTGCAATTATTGGGGGCAATGCTGTGGGCACTCTGCAATTATCGGGGGCAATGCTGTGGGCACTCCACAATCATTGGGGGCATGCTGTGGGCACTCTGCAATCATTGGGGTACAATGCTGTGGCACTCTGCAATTATTGGGGGCAATGCTGTGGGCACTCTGCAATTATTGGGGGCAATGCTGTGGCACTCCGCAATCCTTTGGGGCAATGCTGTGGCACTCTGCATTTATTGGGTGCAATGCTGTGGGCACTCTGCAATTATGGGGGGCAATGCTGTGGCACTCTGCAATTATTGGGGGCAATGCTGTGGCACTCTGCAATTATTGGGGGCATTGCTGTGGCACTCTGCATTTATTGGGTGCAATGCTGTGGCACTCTGCAATCATTGGGGGCAATGCTGTGGGCACTCTGCAATTATTGGGGGCATTGCTATGGCACTTTGCAATCATTGGGGGCAATGCTGTGGGCACTCTGCAATTATTGGGGGCAATGCTGTGGCACTGCAATTATTGGGGGCAATGCTGTGGGCACTCTGCAATTATTGGGGGCAATGCTGTGGGCACTCTGCAATTATTGGGGGCATGCTGTGGGCACTCTGCAATCATTGGGGGCATGCTGTGGGCACTCTGCAATTATTGGGGGCAATGCTGTGGCACTGCAATTATTGGGGGCAATGCTGTGGGCACTCTGCAATTATTGGGGGCAATGCTGTGGGCACTCTGCAATTATTGGGGGCAATGCTGTGGCACTCTGCAATTATTGGGGGCAATGCTGTGGCACTCTGCAATTATTGGGGGCAATGCTGTGGGCACTCTGCAATTATTGGGGGCAATGCTGTGGCACTCCGCAATCCTTTGGGGCAATGCTGTGGCACTCTGCATTTATTGGGTGCAATGCTGTGGGCACTCTGCAATTATTGGGGGCAATGCTGTGGCACTCTGCAATTATTGGGGGCAATGCTGTGGGCACTCTGCAATTATTGGGGGCAATGCTGTGGCACTCTGCAATTATTGGGGGCAATGCTGTGGCACTCTGCAATTATTGGGGGCAATGCTGTGGGCACTCTGCAATTATTGGGGGCAATGCTGTGGCACTCTGCAATTATTGGGGGCATTGCTGTGGCACTCTGCATTTATTGGGTGCAATGCTGTGGCACTCTGCAATCATTGGGGGCAATGCTATGGCACTTTGCAATCATTGGGGGCAATGCTGTGGGCACTCTGCAATCATTGGGGGCATGCTGTGGGCACTCTGCAATTATTGGGGGCAATGCTGTGGCACTGCAATTATTGGGGGCAATGCTGTGGGCACTCTGCAATTATCGGGGGCAATGCTGTGGGCACTCTGCAATTATTGGGGGCAATGCTGTGGGCACTCTGCAATCATTGGGGGCAATGCTGTGGGCACTCTGCAATTATTGGGGGCAATGCTGTGGGCACTCTGCAATTATTGGGGGCAATGCTGTGGGCACTCTGCAATTATTGGGGGCAATGCTGTGGCACTCCGCAATCCTTTGGGGCAATGCTGTGGCACTCTGCATTTATTGGGTGCAATGCTGTGGGCACTCTGCAATTATTGGGGGCAATGCTGTGGGCACTCTGCAATTATTGGGGGCAATGCTGTGGGCACTCCACAATCATTGGGGGCAATGCTGTGGGCACTCTGCAATCATTGGGGGACAATGCTGTGGGCACTCTGCAATCATTGGGGTACAATGCTGTGGCACTCTGCAATTATTGGGGGCAATGCTGTGGGCACTCTGCAATTATTGGGGGCAATGCTGTGGGCACTGTGCAATTATGGGGGGCAATGCTGTGGCACTCTGCAATTATTGGGGGCATTGCTGTGGCACTCTGCATTTATTGGGTGCAATGCTGTGGCACTCTGCAATCATTGGGGGCATTGCTATGGCACTTTGCAATCATTGGGGGCAATGCTGTGGGCACTCTGCAATCATTGGGGGCATGCTGTGGGCACTCTGCAATCATTGGGGGCATGCTGTGGGCACTCTGCAATTATTGGGGGCAATGCTGTGGCACTGCAATTATTGGGGGCAATGCTGTGGGCACTCTGCAATTATCGGGGGCAATGCTGTGGGCACTCCACAATCATTGGGGGCATGCTGTGGGCACTCTGCAATCATTGGGGTACAATGCTGTGGCACTCTGCAATTATTGGGGGCAATGCTGTGGGCACTCTGCAATTATTGGGGGCAATGCTGTGGCACTCCGCAATCCTTTGGGGCAATGCTGTGGCACTCTGCATTTATTGGGTGCAATGCTGTGGGCACTCTGCAATTATGGGGGGCAATGCTGTGGCACTCTGCAATTATTGGGGGCATTGCTGTGGCACTCTGCATTTATTGGGTGCAATGCTGTGGCACTCTGCAATCATTGGGGGCATTGCTATGGCACTTTGCAATCATTGGGGGCAATGCTGTGGGCACTCTGCAATCATTGGGGGCATGCTGTGGGCACTCTGCAATCATTGGGGGCATGCTGTGGGCACTCTGCAATTATTGGGGGCAATGCTGTGGCACTGCAATTATTGGGGGCAATGCTGTGGGCACTCTGCAATTATCGGGGGCAATGCTGTGGGCACTCCACAATCATTGGGGGCATGCTGTGGGCACTCTGCAATCATTGGGGTACAATGCTGTGGCACTCTGCAATTATTGGGGGCAATGCTGTGGGCACTCTGCAATTATTGGGGGCAATGCTGTGGCACTCCGCAATCCTTTGGGGCAATGCTGTGGCACTCTGCATTTATTGGGTGCAATGCTGTGGGCACTCTGCAATTATGGGGGGCAATGCTGTGGCACTCTGCAATTATTGGGGGCATTGCTGTGGCACTCTGCATTTATTGGGTGCAATGCTGTGGCACTCTGCAATCATTGGGGGCATTGCTATGGCACTTTGCAATCATTGGGGGCAATGCTGTGGGCACTCTGCAATCATTGGGGGCATGCTGTGGGCACTCTGCAATCATTGGGGGCATGCTGTGGGCACTCTGCAATTATTGGGGGCAATGCTGTGGCACTGCAATTATTGGGGGCAATGCTGTGGGCACTCTGCAATTATTGGGGGCAATGCTGTGGGCACTCTGCAATTATTGGGGGCAATGCTGTGGGCACTCTGCAATTATCGGGGGCAATGCTGTGGGCACTCCACAATCATTGGGGGCATGCTGTGGGCACTCTGCAATCATTGGGGGCAATGCTGTGGGCACTCTGCAATTATTGGGGGCAATGCTGTGGGCACTCTGCAATTATTGGGGGCATGCTGTGGACACTCTGCATTGATTGGGGGCAATGCTGTGGGCACTCTGCAATCATTGGGGGCAATGCTGTGGGCACTCTGCAATCATTGGGAGCAATGCTGTGGGCACTCTGCAATCATTGGGGGCATGCTGTGGGCACTCTGCAATTATTGGGGGCAATGCTGTGGCACTCTGCAATTATTGGGGGCAATGCTGTGGGCACTCTGCAATCATTGGGGGCATGCTGTGGGCACTCTGCAATCATTGGGGGCATGCTGTGGGCACTCTGCAATCATTGGGGGGCATGCTGTGGGCACTCTGAAATCATTGGGGGCAATGCTGTGGGCACTCTGCAATTATTGGGGGCAATGCTGTGGGCACTCTGCATTGATTGGGGGCAATTCTGTGGGCACTCTGCAATCATTGGGGGCAATGCTGTGGGCACTCTGCAATCATTGGGAGCAATGCTGTGGGCACTCTGCAATCATTGGGGGCAATGCTGTGGCACTCTGCAATTATTGGGGGCAATGCTGTGGGCATTCTGAAATTATTGGGGGCAATGCTGTGGGCATTCTGAAATTATTGGGGGCAATGCTGTGGGCACTCTGCAATCATTGGGGGGCATGCTGTGGGCACTCTGCAATCATTGGGAGCAATGCTGTGGGCACTCTGCAATTATTGGGGGCAATGCTGTGGCACTCTGCAATTATTGGGGGCAATGCTGTGGCACTCTGCAATTATTGGGGGCAATGCTGTGGGCATTCTGAAATTATTGGGGGCAATGCTGTGGGCACTCTGCAATCATTGGGGGGCATGCTGTGGGCACTCTTCAATCATTGGGGGCAATGCTGTGGGCACACTGCAATGATCATTGGGGGCAATGCTATGGCACTCTGCAATGATTGGGGGCAATGCTGTGGTCACTGTGCATTGAAAAGAAAAGAGAGACAGGCGCCACTGTAGTAAGCCAAAAATATTTATTGCACAACATTACATAGTGACTTACACATTAGTAAGCTCCAGTCCGTGTAGCAGCGTCTCCAGCCGCACGATCCGGCCATCCACCGGCCCAGAGGTGACATCACAGGAAGCTGATCCGAGAAACGCTTGAGGAAGGAGCCGAGTGCGCATGCTCCGAAACGCGTTGCGTCATTTCCGGGAGCCTGCGTTCCACTGCGGCTTCCGGTGTTACCAGTTCCTCGGACCAGCTTCCTGTGACGTCACCTCCAGGCCGGTGGACGGCCGGATCGTGCGGCTGGAGACGCTGCTACACGGACTGGAGCTTACTAATGTGTAAGTCACTATGTAATGTTGTGCAATAAATATTTTTGGCTTACTACAGTGGCGCCTGTCTCTCTTTTCACTTCTGCCAGCGGATTCTTCTGAGTTATTCCTGCCAGTGCTGCCTTGTACCCAGCCATTCGGGACAGTTCATACTAAGAATTTGGAGACATCCCCTGCACCCCTCTTACAGCGGTGGACTCTCTCTCCTCTTGCTTGGTCAGAAGCGCCCAACAACTACTTTCTTTGGACAGTGCATTAAAAGGGGGCACGCTGGTCATTCTGCATTAAAAGGGGGGCACGCTGGTCATTCTGCATTAAAAGGGGGCACGCTGGTCATTCTGCATTAAAAGGGGGCAAGCTGGTCATTCTGCATTAAAAGGGGGCACGCTGGTCATTCTGCATTAAAAGGGGGCACGCTGGTCATTCTGCATTAAAAGGGGGCACACTGGTCATTCTGCATTAAAAGGGGGGCACGCTGGTCATTCTGCATTAAAAGGGGGCACGCTGGTCATTCTGCATTAAAAGGGGCAAGCTGGTCATTCTGCATTAAAAGGGGGCACGCTGGTCATTCTGCATTAAAAGGGGGCACGCTGGTCATTCTGCATTGAAAGGGGGGCACGCTGGTCATTCTGCATTAAAAGGGGGCACGCTGGTCATTCTGCATTAAAAGGGGGCACGCTGGTCATTCTGCATTAAAAGGGGGCACGCTGGTCATTCTGCATTAAAAGGGGGCACGCTGGTCATTCTGCATTGAAAGGGGGGCACGCTGGTCATTCTGCATTAAAAGGGGGCACGCTGGTCATTCTGCATTAAAAGGGGGCACGCTGGTCATTCTGCATTAAAAGGGGGCACGCTGGTCATTCTGCATTAAAAGGGGGCACGCTGGTCATTCTGCAGGGAAAGTCGGAACTGGTTACTAAAATTTTTGAATCCCACCACTGGAAGGACGATAGATGGATGAGTTAATATGGCGGCAGACACAGATGGGCAGTGTGCGTGTTGCCCTGGGTGTTACCGCTATGTACATAGAAGATAAGAAATACACACAAAGATAAGGACAAAATTATGAAGGGTGTCACCTCACTATTATTCTGTGTCACCTTCACATCATTTACCACCCTGCCCCCACCTTGTGATTGACATGTGATGGCCTCATTGGCACAGTTAGAGATTGGCTCCAGTTTTTCGGTCTCAAACATGTTTGAGTTTTGGCCGAAATTGCAGATTCTGGAACACCCACACAGGTGGGTCATTTACCTGAATCCTGTCTTGGGATGGATCCCTCCCCAGGACAATGCGGATTGGAGGAATTCTATTGTATAAAGTACACCCCTCTGTCTCTGCACAAAGGTTACATTCAATGTCCCCCCCCCTAGAGTCCCCGTCCCCTCCACTAGGCATCTCTGGGGACATTTCCTTCCATTCAGGACATGTGGATTCCATTATTCCGATAACTTCTGCAGGAAAAAAAATTATTATGAGGAACTGGAGAATCCGGTCCCAAATCCATGGAGCTCGAACTTAGAACTGAAACCCTTTGAAGTCTATGGGGGGGATCTTGATACAAATGCTGGCCATTGTCAAGGGTATTACACAAACTATAGTAAAAAAAAGGACATGGGGAGCTGGGCACGCCAAGAGGCACAGTGAGCGGTATGTACAGGAGAGGAGTGGGGGGGGGTATGACAGTGAGCGGTATGTACAGGAGAGGAGTGGGGGGGGGTATGACAGTGAGCGGTATGTACAGGAGAGGAGTGTGGAGGGTATGACAGTGAGCGGTATGTACAGGAGAGGAGTGGGGGGGGGGGGGGTATGACAGTGAGCGGTATGTACAGGAGAGGAGTGTGGAGGATATGACAGTGAGCGGTATGTACAGGAGAGGAGTGTGGAGGGTATGACAGTGGGCAGTATGTACAGGAGAGGAGTGTGGAGGGTATGACAGTGAGCGGTATGTACAGGAGAGGAGTGTGGAGGGTATGACAGTGAGCGGTATGTACAGGAGAGGAGTGTGGGGGGTATGACAGTGAGCGGTATGTACAGGAGAGGAGTGTGGAGGGTATGACAGTGAGCGGTATGTACAGGAGAGGAGTGTGGAGGGTATGACAGTGAGTGGTATGTACAGGAGAGGAGTGTGGAGGATATGACAGTGAGCGGTATGTACAGGAGAGGAGTGTGGAGGATATGACAGTGAGCGGTATGTACAGGAGAGGAGTGTGGAGGATATGACAGTGAGCGGTATGTACAGGAGAGGAGTGTGGAGGGTATGACAGTGAGTGGTATGTACAGGAGAGGAGTGTGGAGGATATGACAGTGAGCGGTATGTACAGGAGAGGAGTGTGGAGGATATGACAGTGAGCGGTATGTACAGGAGAGGAGTGTGGAGGATATGACAGTGAGCGGTATGTACAGGAGAGGAGTGTGGAGGGTATGACAGTGAGCGGTATGTACAGGAGAGGAGTGTGGAGGGTATGACAGTGAGTGGTATGTACAGGAGAGGAGTGTGGAGGGTATGACAGTGGGTGGTATGTACAGGAGAGGAGTGTGGAGGGTATGACAGTGAGCGGTATGTACAGGAGAGGAGTGTGGAGGGTATGACAGTGGGTGGTATGTACAGGAGAGGAGTGTGGAGGGTATGACAGTGAGCGGTATGTACAGGAGAGGAGTGTGGAGGGTATGACAGTGGTCGGTATGTACAGGAGAGGAGTGTGGAGAGTATGACAGTGAGCGGTATGTACAGGAGAGGAGTGTGGAGGGTATGACAGTGGGCAGTATGTACAGGAGAGGAGTGTGGAGGGTATGACAGTGAGCGGTATGTACAGGAGAGGAGTGTGGAGGGTATGACAGTGAGTGGTATGTACAGGAGAGGAGTGTGGAGGGTATGACAGTGAGCGGTATGTACAGGAGAGGAGTGTGGAGGGTATGACAGTGGTCGGTATGTACAGGAGAGGAGTGTGGAGGATATGACAGTGAGCAGTATGTACAGGAGAGGAGTGTGGAGGGTATGACAGTGAGCGGTATGTACAGGAGAGGAGTGTGGAGGGTATGACAGTGAGCGGTATGTACAGGAGAGGAGTGTGGAGGGAATGACAGTGAGCGGTATGTACAGGAGAGGAGTGTGGAGGGTATGACAGTGAGCGGTATGTACAGGAGAGGAGTGTGGAGGGTATGACAGTGAGCGGTATGTACAGGAGAGGAGTGTGGAGGGAATGACAGTGAGCAGTATGTACAGGAGAGGAGTGTGGAGGGTATGACAGTGAGCGGTATGTACAGGAGAGGAGTGTGGAGGATATGACAGTGAGCGGTATGTACAGGAGAGGAGTGTGGAGGATATGACAGTGAGCGGTATGTACAGGAGAGGAGTGTGGGAGGTATGACAGTGGGCGGTATGTAGAGGAGAGGAGTGTGGAGGATATGACAGTGAGCGGTATGTACAGGAGAGGAGTGTGGAGGATATGACAGTGGGCGGTATGTACAGGAGAGGAGTGTGGAGGGTATGACAGTGAGCGGTATGTACAGGAGAGGAGTGTGGAGGATATGACAGTGAGCGGTATGTACAGGAGAGGAGTGTGGAGGATATGACAGTGAGCAGTATCTCCACCTGGCCTGTCTGGGATTCAGACTTTTAGCATTCTGTAGGTACTGTAAATTCTTGTGATCGGTGAAGATCGTTATGGGGTGAGGAGAACCTTCCAAAAGATGACGCCACTCTTCCAGTGCCAATTTGATTGCGAGAAGTTCCCGGTTGCCGATGGCATAATTTCTCTCTGCCTGAGAAAATTTTTTGGAAAAGAACGCACATGGTTGACGTTTCTTCTCAAAGAGTTGAAGCAGAGCTCCCACCCCCACTGAAGAAGCGTCCACTGCAATAAAGAAAGCATCCTCAGGATTAGGTCTCCTCAAGAGAGGTCCGGAGACAAAGGCCTGTTTCAGATCGTGAAACGCAGCAACAGCTTCGGAGGGCCAGACTTTGGCATTAGCACCCTTCTTGGTCAAAGCGATAATAGGCGCGGCAATGGAAGAGTAATTTCTTATAGTAATTTGTGAAGCCAAGAAAGCGCTGTGTGGCCTTAAGGCTAGCAGGAAGGGGCCAGTTGGTAATGGCTAAGACCTTCCCAGGATCCATACGAAGACCCAAACTTGAGACAAAGCATCCTAGAAATAGGACCTCAGAACATTCAAAGGAACATTTCTCCAGCTTGGCATAGAGATTATTCTCTCTAAGGCGCTGGAGTACAGTGCGGACATGGTTTCTGTGGACACGCAGATTTTCCGAAAAGATCAGAATGTCATCCAGATAGATGACAACAAACTGGTACAGCAGGTCCCTGAAGATTTCATTGACAAAGTTTTGAAACATAGCTGGGGCATTATTCAGCCCAAAAGGCATGACCAGATATTCGTAGTGACCGTCCCGAGTGTTACACGCCGTCTTCCATTCATCACCTTCTCGAATTCGAATGAGGTTGTACGCCCCTCTGAGATCCAACTTGGTGAAAATGGAGGCACCCTCAACCTATCGAATAGTTCAGATATTAAGGGCAAGGGGTATCGGTTCTTAATAGTAACAGCGTTTAAGCCTCGATAATCAATGCAGGGTCTCAAGGTGCCATCCTTCTCGGCGACAAAAAAGAACCCTGCTCCTGCAGGCGATGAGGATTTCCGGATGAAACCTTTCTCAAGATTCTCTGCGACATACTCAGACATGGCCTGGGTCTCTGGGATGGACAATGGGTAGGTACGACCCCTGGGCAGAGTTGCCCCGGGAATAAGGTCAATGGCACAGTCAAAAGACCTATGGGGAGGAAGCACCTCAGCTGATTTCTTACAAAACACATCCCGGTAATCTCTGTACGCAGCGGGAAGGTCAGAAGATACCGATGTGGTAGCAACCGGAAGTCTCTCCTTAGGGGTCACCTTGGAAAGACATGACGAGAAACATGAGGGGCCCCAAGCCAGGATCCGCGCAGAGACCCAGTCCACATGGGGAGAGTGGAGTCATAGCCATGAAGGAAGAGGTAAACTGCCAAACATTATTGCAAGTTCATGACACTGTGTTCAAGACTGGGAGGAAGCCGTATACTGACGTAAGTCCACAAGTACAGTGTGGGTTGAGGTTCTGTTACACTCAGGTACTTTGATGGGCTGGTGACAGGTACTGGGGTACTTAGATGGGCTGCAGATAGGTACTCAGGTACTCTGGGCTAGTGACAGATACTTGGGTACTCTAATGGGCTGGTGACAGGAACTCGGGTACTCTGATGGGCTGGTGAAAGGTACTCGGGTACCCTAATGGGCTGGTCACAGGTACCCGGGTACTCGGGGCTAGTGACAGGTACTCGGCTACTCTGATACTCGGGTACTTTGATGGGCTGTTGACAGGTACTCGGGTACTCTGATGGGCTGGTGACAGGTACTCGGGTACTTTGATGGGCTGGTGACAGGTACTCGGGTACTTTGATGGGCTGGTGACAGGTACTTGGGTATTCTGGTGGGCTGGTGACGGGTACTCGGGTACTTTGATGGGCTGGTGACAGGTCCTCTTTATTACTGGGCAATCAGTGTGTTTTTACTGTGCAGTGTAATCGGTAACCGCCTGTTACTGCAATCTCCTCCTCACACAGGATCGGTGTGTGAGGAGGAGGACCTGGTAACAGGCAGGTACCGGGTTTGTTGATATTTGTGACCAGCTGTGACTGGACACAGCCGGTCATGTGGAGAAGAGCCAATTTCATTGGCTCTTTCCCATGATCAGGGCTGGGCTGTGTCAAAGCGTGCATGAGTGGCAAGAGCGAGGACAACACATGTGACCAGCTGTGATTGGACACAGACGGTCATGTTACATAGTTAGTGAGGTTGAAAAAAGACATCAGTCCATCCAGTTCAACCTATGATGTGTGTGTGTGTTTGCTTTTAACCGTACATTGTATACCCCTGTATGTTGTACATTGTATATCCCTGTATGTTGTACATTGTATACCCCTGTATGTTGTACATTGTATACCCCTGTATGTTGTACATTGTATACCCCTGTATGTTGTACATTGTATACCCCTCTGTATGTTGTACATTGTATACCCCTGTATGTTGTACATTGTATACCCCTCTGTATGTTGTACATTGTATACCCCCTGTATGTTGTACATTGTATATCCCTGTATGTTGTACATTGTATACCCCTGTATGTTGTACATTGTATACCCCTGTATGTTGTACATTGTATACCCCTGTATGTTGTACATTGTATACCCCTGTATGTTGTACATTGTATACCCCCTGTATGTTGTACATTGTATACCCCTGTATGTTGTACATTGTATACCCCTGTATGTTGTACATTGTATACCCCCTGTATGTTGTGGTCTCTAAGGTGCCCATCTAATAGTTTTTTTGAAACTATCGATGCTCCCTGCTGATACGACTGCTTGTGGAAGAGAATTCCACATCCTTACTGCTCTTACAGTGAAGAACCCCTTACGTATTTTAAGGTTAAACCGCCTTTCCTCTAGTTTTAGTGAGTGGCCACGTGTCTTATTGTATTTCCTTTCTCTGAATAGTTTGTTCCTTATGCTCGGGTCACCAGTACAGTATTTGTACATTGATATCATATCCCCCCTCAGTCGTCTCTTCTCCAGAGAGAATAAGTTCAGTGCTTGTAGTCTTTCCTCATAGCTGATGTCCTCCATTCCCCTAATTATTTTTGTTGCCCTTCTCTGGAATCTCTCCAGTTCCAGCACATCCTTCCTGAGGACCGGTGCCCAGAACTGGACAGCATACTCCAGATGTGGCCGGACCAGAGTCTTGTAGAGTGGGAGAATAATCTCTTTATTTCTGGAGCGAATCCCCTTTTTTATACATCCCAGTATTCTGTTGGCTTTGCTTGCAGCGGCTTGGCATTGCATGCCACTGCCAAGCCTGTTGTCTACCAGTACCCCCAGGTCCTTTTCCATCCTAGACTCCCCCAGAGGTTCCCCCCCTAGTGAGTAGCTTGCTTTCTGGTTTCTGGCCCCCAAGTGCATTACTTTACATTTTTCAACATTAAACCTCATCTGCCATGTAGTTGCCCCCCTCCCCCACCCCGTTATTTTGTTCAGGTCCGCTTGTAAGGTTTCCACATCCTGCATAGAAGATATTGGCATGCCTAATTTAGTATCATCTGCAAATACTGAGATTGTACTAGATATCCCCTCCTCTAGATCATTTATGAATAAATTAAACAGGATTGGTCCCAGGACAGAACCCTGGGGGACCCCACTTTCCACACCCGCCCAATCTGAGTACTCCCCATTAATCACCACCCTCTGGACTCTCCCCTGGAGCCAGGTCTCTATCCAGGTACTCACCTTATGGTCCATACCTACCTTCCTTAGTTTGTATAGTAAGCGTTTGTGGGGAACGGTGTCAAAGGCCTTTGCAAAGTCCAGATACACCACATCCACAGGCCTTCCTTTATCCAGATACACCACATCCACAGGCCTTCCTTTATCCAGATACACCACATCCACAGACCTTCCTTTATCCAGATACACCACATCCACAGACCTTCCTTTATCCAGATACACCACATCCACAGGCTTACCTTTATCCAGATACACCACATCCACAGGCCTTCCTTTATCCAGATACACCACATCCACAGACCTTCCTTTATCCAGATACACCACATCCACAGGCCTTCCTTTATCCAGATACACCACATCCACAGGCTTACCTTTATCCAGATACACCACATCCACAGGCCTTCCTTTATCCAGATACACCACATCCACAGGCCTTCCTTTATCCAGATACACCACATCCACAGGCTTACCTTTATCCAGATACACCACATCCACAGGCCTTCCTTTATCCAGATACACCACATCCACAGGCTTACCTTTATCCAGATACACCACATCCACAGGCCTTCCTTTATCCAGATACACCACATCCACAGACCTTCCTTTATCCAGATACACCACATCCACAGGCCTTCCTTTATCCAGATACACCACATCCACAGGCCTTCCTTTATCCAGATACACCACATCCACAGGCTTACCTTTATCCAGATACACCACATCCACAGGCCTTCCTTTATCTAGGTGGCAGCTCACTTCATCGTAGAAGGTTAATAGATTGGTTTGGCAAGAACGATTTTTCATGAATCCATGCTGATTACTACTTATAATACCGTTTTCATTACTAAAGTCTTGTATGTGGTCCCTTATCATCCCCTCCAAAATTTTGCAGACTACTGATGTTAGGCTGACCGGCCTATAGTTCCCCGGGATATATCTCGGCCCCTTTTTAAATATTGGTACCACGTTGGCTTTTTTCCAATCAGCTGGCACCATACCCGTCTGTAAACTATCCTTAAAGATCAAGAATAATGGTCTGGCAATCACCTGGCTGAGCTCTTTAAGAACCCTCGGGTGCAAGCCATCCGGTCCCGGTGATTTATTTATGTTAAGTTTCTCTAGTTTAGTTCTAAGTCTATCCTCTGTTAGCCATGGCGGCACTTCCTGAGGTGTATTATTTAGTTCGGCCTTACAAGCTGGGTTCGTGTAGCCCCCCGATTCTTTTGTGAAGACTGAAGAGAAGAAATTATTTAACACTTCCGCCTTTTCTCTGTCCTCAGTGGCCATTTTTCCTTTGTCATCTTTTATGGGGCCAATGTGCTCTGGCCTCGCTTTCTTACTGTTTATATACTTAAAGAACTTCTTGGGGTTCTTTTTACTCTCCTCCGCTATATGTCTCTCGTGTTCTATTTTAGCCGCCCTGATTTCGTCTTTACATTTCTTATTACACTCTTTGTAATGCTTAAATGCTGCCAATGACCCCTCAGTCTTGTATTTTTTGAAGGCCTTTTCTTTAGCTCTAATATACATTTTTATGTTGGAGTTTAGCCACCCAGGGTTTAGTTTTGCTCTTTTAAATTTATTTCCCTGTGGAATGCACTGGCCAATCCCTTTGTTTAGTATGCTCTTGAAGCACTCCCTACGTCACTGGCTCTTTACCCTGATCGGGGATGGGCTGTGTTCTGAGGGACACGCCACATCCCCAATCGCCATGCTGTGCGCCCCCTGGGGGCACGAGAGAGTGGACATCCGCCCGGAGGGGGGAGAATTTCCTGCCGGCGTCATTTTGCACTGGTAGGAAAGCGGTTTATTAGCACAACTATTAATACAAACAGTGATCTACCCCCTCCTCCGACTATAGCAGGAGACCTACTTACAATAATCACATTATGGCCGGGGACCCCAGTGTCTGAGCGGATTACGTTAACATCTACAGTCATTGCTGGTTTGAGGCCTAGAGACCCCAAAAATGGAACCTCCAGTTCCCAGAGTCGGTGTGTTTTGGGGAGACATGAACTTGAATCAGAAAGAAGACCTCTCCATTGATCCCCCACCATACACCTTCCAAAGAGTAGTGTTCCCTTAAATGCCAGGGCCCATAGTCAGTGGGTGAGAGGCTCCCAGTCCTCTCCAAAAGCCCCTGTCTGTCACAAGGTGCAGCGGGTAAGTGAGGGTGGGAGGATGTGTGGGGGAGGTGGGCACAGCCTTGCCTTGGGGAATGGCACAGTGGGGGTTGTAGAAGGCTGAGCTCTATGTACTGTATATAGGATGGGATTGCAAGGCTCTGTGTCTATGTTGGGTCACACGGCGTCCTTGACTGGAAATCTATTACAAAGCAATAATGACATCTGAGAAAACAGAAAATGTTTGCCGAGTGCGGAGGAATGGGAAATGATAGATAAGGGAAGGGGAGACAAGGAGCGTCCGGCGTGGTATTGTTTACACGGGAATTATGGAATATTATGGGACGGGAAGTGAATTAAGTCGATGAGGGAAGATATTGAGAGAGTTCTGGGCTGTATGTGAGATGAGGAGGTGACAGTAAGTGTAGTCGGTGGAGGTCGTAGATCAGGATGGAGGGTGTAAATGGAGGTCATAGATGGGGATGGAGGTTGTAGATCGGGAGGGAGGGTGTGGATGAAGTTGGAGGGTGTAGATGGGGGTGGAGGTCATAGATGGGATGGAAGTTGTGGATGAAGGTGGAGGGTTTAGATCAAGGTGGAGGATGTGGATGAACATGGAGGGTGTAGATGGAGGTCATAGATAGGGGTGGAGGTGGTAGATCGGGAGGGAGGGTGTGGAGGTGGTAGATATGGATGGTGGGTGTAAATGGAGGCAGAGGTCATAGATGGGGGTGGAGGGTGTGGATGAAGGTGGAGGGTGGGGGTGGTATTATTAGATGTGAGTCGCGTGCCATCTGTCCTTATCTCTAGAGACGGAAATCACTTTATAACTGAGAGAACCGCTGAGGATATAAAGAGGCAGCAATCCGTCTCTAGGAGCTTCATAATCATCGAGAGAGACAGGTAAGTCAATCTACCCCCAATCTACGATCTACCCCCGACTCTCCTCATACCCCACACACCGTCTCTCCTCATACCCCACACACACCGACTCTCCTCATACCCCCCACACACCGACTCTCCTCATACCCCCCACACACCGACTCTCCTCATACCTCACACACACCGACTCTCCTCATACCCCCCACACACCGACTCTCCTCATACCCCCCACACACCGACTCTCCTCATACCCCCCACACACCGACTCTCCTCATACCCCCCACACACCGACTCTCCTCATACCTCACACACACCGACTCTCCTCATACCCCCCACACACCGACTCTCCTCATACCCCACACACACCGACTCTCCTCATACCTCACACACACCGACTCTCCTCATACCCCCCACACCGATTCTCCTCATACCCCACACACACCGACTCTCCTCATACCCCACACACCGACTCTCCTCATACCCCACACACACCGACTCTCCTCATACCTCACACACACCGACTCTCCTCATACCCCACACACACCGACTCTCCTCATACCCCACACACACCGACTCTCCTCATACCTCACACACACCGACTCTCCTCATACCCCCCACACACCGACTCTCCTCATACCCCACACACCGACTCTCCTCATACCCCCACACACCGTCTCTCCTCATACCTCCCACACACCGACTCTCCTCATACCCCCCACACACCGACTCTCCTCATACCCCCCACACACCGACTCTCCTCATACCCCCCACACACCGACTCTCCTCATACCCCCCACACACCGACTCTCCTCATACCCCCCACACACCGACTCTCCTCATACCCCCCACACACCGACTCTCCTCATACCCCACACACCGACTCTCCTCATACCCCCCACACACCGATTCTCCTCATACCCCCACACACCGACTCTCCTCATACCCCCACACACCAACTCTCCTCATACCCCCCACACACCGACTCTCCTCATACCCCCACACACCAACTCTCCTCATACCCCCACACACCGACTCTCCTCATACCCCCACACACCAACTCTCCTCATACCCCCCACACACCGACTCTCCTCATACCCCCCACACACCGACTCTCCTCATACCCCACACACCGACTCTCCTCATACCCCACACACCGACTCTCCTCATACCCCCACACACCAACTCTCCTCATACCCCCCACACACCGACTCTCCTCATACCCCCCACACCGATTCTCCTCATACCCCCCACACACCGACTCTCCTCATACCCCACACACCGACTCTCCTCATACCCCACACACCGACTCTCCTCATACCCCCACACACCGACTCTCCTCATACCCCCCACACACTGACTCTCCTCATACCTCACACACCGACTCTCCTCATACCCCCCACACACCGACTCTCCTCATACCCCACACACCGACTCTCCTCATACCCCACACACCGACTCTCCTCATACCCCCACACACCAACTCTCCTCATACCCCACACACCGACTCTCCTCATACCCCCACACACCGACTCTCCTCATACCCCCACACACCAACTCTCCTCATACCCCCCACACACCGACTCTCCTCATACCCCCCACACCGATTCTCCTCATACCCCACACACACCGATTCTCCTCATACCCCCACACACCGACTCTCCTCATACCCCACACACCGACTCTCCTCATACCCCCCACACACCGACTCTCCTCATACCCCCACACACCGACTCTCCTCATACCCCCACACACCGACTCTCCTTATACCCCACACACCGACTCTCCTCATACCCCCCACACACCGACTCTCCTCATACCCCACACACCGACTCTCCTCATACCCCCACACACCGACTCCCCTCATACCCCCACACACTGACTCCCCTCATACCCCCACACACCGACTCTCCTCATACCCCACACACCGACTCTCCTCATACCCCCACACACCGACTCTCCTCATACCCCCACACACCAACTCTCCTCATACCCCCACACACCGACTCTCCTCATACCCCCACACACCAACTCTCCTCATACCCCACACACCGACTCTCCTCATACCCCCACACACCGACTCTCCTCATACCCCCACACACCGACTCTCCTCATACCCCACACACCGACTCTCCTCATACCCCCACACACCGACTCTCCTCATACCCCCACACACCAACTCTCCTCATACCCCACACACCGACTCTCCTCATACCCCCACACACCGACTCTCCTCATACCCCCCACACACCGACTCTCCTCATACCCCCACACACCGACTCTCCTCATACCCCACACACCGACTCTCCTCATACCCCCACACCGACTCTCCTCATACCCCCCACACACCGACTCTCCTCATACCCCCACACACCGTCTCTCCTCATACCCCACACACCGACTCTCCTCATACCCCACACACCGACTCTCCTCATACCCCCACACACCAACTCTCCTCATACCCCACACACCGACTCTCCTCATACCCCCACACACCGACTCTCCTCATACCCCCACACACCAACTCTCCTCATACCCCCCACACACCGACTCTCCTCATACCCCCCACACCGATTCTCCTCATACCCCACACACACCGATTCTCCTCATACCCCCCACACACCGACTCTCCTCATACCCCCACACACCGTCTCTCCTCATACCCCCACACACCGACTCTCCTCATACCCCCACACACCAACTCTCCTCATACCCCACACACCGACTCTCCTCATACCCCCACACACCGACTCTCCTCATACCCCCACAAACCAACTCTCCTCATACCCCACACACCGACTCTCCTCATACCCCCACACACCGATTCTCCTCATACCCCACACACCGACTCTCCTCATACCCCCACACACCAACTCTCCTCATACCCCACACACACCGACTGTCCTCATACCCCCACACACCGATTCTCCTCATACCCCACACACCGACTCTCCTCATACCCCCACACACCAACTCTCCTCATACCCCCACACACCAACTCTCCTCATACCTCACACACCAACTCTCCTCATACCCCACACACCGACTCTCCTCATACCCCACACACCGACTCTCCTCATACCCCCACACACCGACTCTCCTCATACCCCACACACCGACTCTCCTCATACCCCCACACACCGACTCTCCTCATACCTCACACACCGACTCTCCTCATACCCCACACACCGACTCTCCTCATACCTCACATACCGACTCTCCTCATACCCCCCACACACCGACTCTCCTCATACCCCACACACCGTCTCTCCTCATACCCCACACACCGACTCTCCTCATACCTCACATACCGACTCTCCTCATACCCCCCACACACCGACTCTGCTCATACCCCACACACCGACTCTCCTCATACCCCCACACACCGACTCTCCTCATACCCCACACACCGACTCTCCTCATACCCCACACACCGACTCTCCTCATACCCCCACACACCGACTCTCCTCATACCCCACACACCGACTCTCCTCATACCCCCCACACACCGACTCTCCTCATACCCCACACACCGACTCTCCTCATACCCCACACACCGACTCTCCTCATACCTCACACACCGATTCTCCTCATACCCCACACACCGACTCTCCTCATACCTCACACACCGACTCTCCTCATACCCCACACACCGACTCTCCTCATACCTCACACACCGACTCTCCTCATACCCCACACACCGACTCTCCTCATACCCCCCACACACCGACTCTCCTCACACCCCACACACCGACTCTCCTCATACCCCCACACACCGACTCTCCTCATACCCCACACACCGACTCTCCTCATACCCCACACACCGACTCTCCTCATACCCCCACACACCGACTCTCCTCATACCCCACACACCGACTCTCCTCATACCCCACACACACCGACTCTCCTCATACCCCCACACACCGACTCTCCTCATACCCCACACACCGACTCTCCTCATACCTCACACACGACTCTCCTCATACCCCCACACAGGGCCGGACTGGCCGACCGGGATAGCGGGAAATTTCCCGGTGGGCCGCCGGCCCTGGGGCCGCTTTAAGATTCATTTGGCCGCTTTAAGACGCGGCCGCTATTGGGACCGCGCCGCGGCCGCACTGTGACGGCCGCTGCAGCCCCGCCCCGGTGAAGTCTTTCCAACGTGACGTCAGCCGCTATGAGCGGCATGACATCACATCTGGCGGGAGCGGCTGCGGGAGCGGGATCATGTGACCCAGGCTCAGCAAGACGGACCGTCACGGCGCCGAGAGTCCCACACCACATCCAGTACTGTCTGGCAGTACACACACAGACGGCAGCAGCATGATCGACGGACCAAGTTAGTAATAAAAATCAGCAGCAGTGCAATTATTGGTCCCATCCTCCGACCTCCACCAGACCACCACTGCCCCCTGGCCCCTACTGATCTCGCCACACCTGCCACTGATTCCCCCCACCACCCCTGCCACTGATGCCACCACCCCTGCCAATGATGCCACCACCCCCACTGATCCCACCACCCCTGCTACTGATCCCCATCCCCTTCACCACCACCACTGCCACCGATCCCATCCTCCCCACCACCCCTGCTACTGATCCCCATCCCCTTCACCACCACCACTGCCACCGATCCCATCCCCCCCACCACCCCTGCCACTGATCCCATCCCCCCCCACCACCCCTGCCACTGATGCCACCACCCCTGCCACTGATGCCACCACCCCTGCCACTGATCCCCATCCCCCTCACCACCACCACTGCCACCGACCCCACCCCCCTCATCACCACCACCGCTGCCACCCCCTCACCGCCACCCCCTCACCACCACCCCCGCTGCCACCAAACCCACCCCCCTCATCATCACCATCGCTGCCACCCTCTCACCACCACCCCTGCTGCCACCGATCCCACCCCCCTCACCATCACCGCTGCCACTTATCCCACCCCCCTCACCATCACCACCGCTTCCACTGATTCCACCCCCCTCACCACCACCCCTGCTGCCACTCATCCCACCCCCCTCATCATGTCTGCAACCTCTGACCTCTCCTGTACCATGTCCACACAGCCTCTGACCTCTCCTGTATCATGTCTGCACAGCCTCTGACATCTCTTGTACCATGTCTGCACAGCCTCTGACCTCTCCTGTACCATGTCCGCACAGCCTCTGACATCTCCTGCACCATGTCCTCACAGCCCCTGACCTCTCCTGTACCATGTCCACACAGCCCCTGACCTCTCCTGTACCATGTCCGCACAGCCTCTGACCTCTCCTGTACCATGTCCGCACAGCCCCTGACATCTCCTGCACCATGTCCGCACAGCCCCTGACCTCTCCTGTACCATGTCCGCACAGCCCCTGACATCTCCTGTACCATGTCCGCACAGCCCCTGACCTCTCCTGTACCATGTCCGCACAGCCCCTGACATCTCCTGTACCATGTCCACACAGCCCCTGACCTCTCCTGTACCATGTCCACACAGCCCCTGACCTCTCCTGTACCATGTCCGCACAGCCCCTGACATCTCCTGCACCATGTCCTCACAGCCCCTGACCTCTCCTGTACCATGTCCGCACAGCCCCTGACATCTCCTGCACCATGTCCTCACAGCCCCTGACCTCTCCTGTACCATGTCCTCACAGCCCCTGACCTCTCCTGTACCATGTCCGCACAGCCCCTGACATCTCCTGCACCATGTCCTCACAGCCCCTGACCTCTCCTGTACCATGTCCGCACAGCCCCTGACATCTCCTGCACCATGTCCTCACAGCCCCTGACCTCTCCTGTACCATGTCCGCACAGCCCCTGACATCTCCTGCACCATGTCCACACAGCCCCTGACCTCTCCTGTACCATGTCCGCACAGCCCCTGACATCTCCTGCACCATGTCCTCACAGCCCCTGACCTCTCCTGTACCATGTCCGCACAGCCCCTGACATCTCCTGCACCATGTCCTCACAGCCCCTGACCTCTCCTGTACCATGTCCGCACAGCCCCTGACATCTCCTGCACCATGTCCTCACAGCCCCTGACCTCTCCTGTACCATGTCCGCACAGCCCCTGACATCTCCTGCACCATGTCCGCACAGCCCCTGACATCTCCTGCACCATGTCCTCACAGCCCCTGACCTCTCCTGTACCATGTCCACACAGCCTCTGACCTCTCCTGTATCATGTCCGCACAGCCTCTGACATCTCTTGTACCATGTCCTCACAGCCCCTGACCTCTCCTGTACCATGTCCGCACAGCCCCTGACATCTCCTGCACCATGTCCGCACAGCCCCTGACATCTCCTGCACCATGTCCTCACAGCCCCTGACCTCTCCTGTACCATGTCCGCACAGCCCCTGACATCTCCTGCACCATGTCCTCACAGCCCCTGACCTCTCCTGTACCATGTCCACACAGCCTCTGACATCTCCTGTACCATGTCCGCACAGCCCCTGACATCTCCTGTACCATGTCCACACAGCCTCTGACCTCTCCTGTATAATGTCCACACAGCCTCTGACATCTCCTGCACCATGTCCACACAGCCCCTGACCTCTCCTGTACCATGTCCACACAGCCCCTGACCTCTCCTGTACCATGTCCACACAGCCCCTGACCTCTCCTGTACCATGTCCACACAGCCTCTGACATCTCCTGTACCATGTCCGCACAGCCCCTGACATCTCCTGTACCATGTCCGCACAGCCCCTGACATCTCCTGTACCATGTCCACACAGCCCCTGACCTCTCCTGTACCATGTCCGCACAGCCCCTGACCTCTCCTGTACCATGTCCGCACAGCCCCTGACATCTCCTGCACCATGTCCTCACAGCCCCTGACCTCTCCTGTACCATGTCCGCACAGCCCCTGACATCTCCTGCACCATGTCCTCACAGCCCCTGACCTCTCCTGTACCATGTCCTCACAGCCCCTGACCTCTCCTGTACCATGTCCGCACAGCCCCTGACATCTCCTGCACCATGTCCTCACAGCCCCTGACCTCTCCTGTACCATGTCCGCACAGCCCCTGACATCTCCTGCACCATGTCCTCACAGCCCCTGACCTCTCCTGTACCATGTCCGCACAGCCCCTGACATCTCCTGCACCATGTCCACACAGCCCCTGACCTCTCCTGTACCATGTCCGCACAGCCCCTGACATCTCCTGCACCATGTCCTCACAGCCCCTGACCTCTCCTGTACCATGTCCGCACAGCCCCTGACATCTCCTGCACCATGTCCTCACAGCCCCTGACCTCTCCTGTACCATGTCCGCACAGCCCCTGACATCTCCTGCACCATGTCCTCACAGCCCCTGACCTCTCCTGTACCATGTCCGCACAGCCCCTGACATCTCCTGCACCATGTCCGCACAGCCCCTGACATCTCCTGCACCATGTCCTCACAGCCCCTGACCTCTCCTGTACCATGTCCACACAGCCTCTGACCTCTCCTGTATCATGTCCGCACAGCCTCTGACATCTCTTGTACCATGTCCTCACAGCCCCTGACCTCTCCTGTACCATGTCCGCACAGCCCCTGACATCTCCTGCACCATGTCCGCACAGCCCCTGACATCTCCTGCACCATGTCCTCACAGCCCCTGACCTCTCCTGTACCATGTCCGCACAGCCCCTGACATCTCCTGCACCATGTCCTCACAGCCCCTGACCTCTCCTGTACCATGTCCACACAGCCTCTGACATCTCCTGTACCATGTCCGCACAGCCCCTGACATCTCCTGTACCATGTGCACACAGCCTCTGACCTCTCCTGTATAATGTCCACACAGCCTCTGACATCTCCTGCACCATGTCCACACAGCCCCTGACCTCTCCTGTACCATGTCCACACAGCCCCTGACCTCTCCTGTACCATGTCCACACAGCCCCTGACCTCTCCTGTACCATGTCCGCACAGCCCCTGACCCCTCCTGTATCATGTCCGCACAGCCCCTGACCTCTCCTGTACCATGTCCACACAGCCTCTGACATCTCCTGCACCATGTCCACACAGCCCCTGACCTCTCCTGTACCATGTCCTCACAGCCTCTGACCTCTCCTGTACCATGTCCACACAGCCTCTGACATCTCCTGTACCATGTCCGCACAGCCCCTGACCTCTCCTGTACCATGTCCACACAGCCTCTGACATCTCCTGTACCATGTCCGCACAGCCCCTGACCTCTCCTGTACCATGTCCACACAGCCTCTGACATCTCCTGTACCATGTCCACACAGCCTCTGACATCTCCTGTACCATGTCCACACAGCCCCTGACCTCTCCTGTACCATGTCCACACAACCTCTGACCTCTCCTGTATCATGTCCGCACAGCCTCTGACATCTCCTGTATCATGTCCACACAGCCTCTGACATCTCCTGTACCATGTCCGCACAGCCCCTGACATCTCCTACACCATGTCCGCACAGCCCCTGACATCTCCTGTACCATGTCCGCACAGCCCCTGACATCTCCTGTACCATGTCCGCACAGCCCCTGACATCTCCTGTACCATGTCCGCACAGCCCCTGACATCTCCTGTACCATGTCCGCACAGCCCCTGACATCTCCTGTACCATGTCCGCACAGCCCCTGACATCTCCTGTACAATATCTGCACAGCCTCTGACATCTCCTGTACCATGTCCGCACAGCCCCTGACATCTCCTGCACCATGTCCGCACAGCCCCTGACATCTCCTGTATCATGTCCGCACAGCCTCTGACATCTCCTGTACCATGTCCGCACAGCCTACAACATCTCCTGTACCATGTCCACACAGCCCCTGACATCTCCTGTATCATGTCCTCACAGCCCCTGACCTCTCCTGTACCATGTCCGCACAGCCCCTGACATCTCCTGCACCATGTCCGCACAGCCCCTGACATCTCCTGCACCATGTCCTCACAGCCCCTGACCTCTCCTGTACCATGTCCACACAGCCTCTGACCTCTCCTGTATCATGTCCGCACAGCCTCTGACATCTCTTGTACCATGTCCTCACAGCCCCTGACCTCTCCTGTACCATGTCCGCACAGCCCCTGACATCTCCTGCACCATGTCCGCACAGCCCCTGACATCTCCTGCACCATGTCCTCACAGCCCCTGACCTCTCCTGTACCATGTCCGCACAGCCCCTGACATCTCCTGCACCATGTCCTCACAGCCCCTGACCTCTCCTGTACCATGTCCACACAGCCTCTGACATCTCCTGTACCATGTCCGCACAGCCCCTGACATCTCCTGTACCATGTGCACACAGCCTCTGACCTCTCCTGTATAATGTCCACACAGCCTCTGACATCTCCTGCACCATGTCCACACAGCCCCTGACCTCTCCTGTACCATGTCCACACAGCCCCTGACCTCTCCTGTACCATGTCCACACAGCCCCTGACCTCTCCTGTACCATGTCCGCACAGCCCCTGACCTCTCCTGTATCATGTCCGCACAGCCCCTGACCTCTCCTGTACCATGTCCACACAGCCTCTGACATCTCCTGCACCATGTCCACACAGCCCCTGACCTCTCCTGTACCATGTCCTCACAGCCTCTGACCTCTCCTGTACCATGTCCACACAGCCTCTGACATCTCCTGTACCATGTCCGCACAGCCCCTGACCTCTCCTGTACCATGTCCACACAGCCTCTGACATCTCCTGTACCATGTCCGCACAGCCCCTGACCTCTCCTGTACCATGTCCACACAGCCTCTGACATCTCCTGTACCATGTCCACACAGCCTCTGACATCTCCTGTACCATGTCCACACAGCCCCTGACCTCTCCTGTACCATGTCCACACAACCTCTGACCTCTCCTGTATCATGTCCGCACAGCCTCTGACATCTCCTGTATCATGTCCACACAGCCTCTGACATCTCCTGCACCATGTCCGCACAGCCCCTGACATCTCCTGCACCATGTCCGCACAGCCCCTGACATCTCCTGTACCATGTCCGCACAGCCCCTGACATCTCCTGTACCATGTCCGCACAGCCCCTGACATCTCCTGTACCATGTCCGCACAGCCCCTGACATCTCCTGTACCATGTCCGCACAGCCCCTGACATCTCCTGTACCATGTCCGCACAGCCCCTGACATCTCCTGTACAATATCTGCACAGCCTCTGACATCTCCTGTACCATGTCCGCACAGCCCCTGACATCTCCTGCACCATGTCCGCACAGCCCCTGACATCTCCTGTATCATGTCCGCACAGCCTCTGACATCTCCTGTACCATGTCCGCACAGCCTACAACATCTCCTGTACCATGTCCACACAGCCCCTGACATCTCCTGTATCATGTCCGCACAGCCCCTGACATCTCCTGTACCATGTCCGCACATCCTCTGACATCTCCTGTACCATATCCGCACAGCCCCTGACATCTCCTGTACCATGTCCACACAGCCTCTGACATCTCCTGTACCATGTCCGCACAGCCCCTGACATCTCCTGTACCATGTCCGCACAGCCTACAACATCTCCTGTACCATGTCCGCACAGCCTCTGACATCTCCTGTACCATGTCCGCACAGCCCCTGACATCTCCTGTATCATGTCCGCACAGCCCCTGACATCTCCTGTATCATGCCCGCACTTTTACCACTTTTAACTATAATTTGCTCTTTTATATATAAAGCCCTGCTTTTATATCTATCTTATCTATGATAGTACACTCTTCAAATTTGCTTTAAAATGCATGGTTTTCCCTTTTATGAACAAGAAAATAATGGCGTTATGGTGTTGGGCCGGTATAATAATGCTATGGGGCTGGTATGACATTTTTTCCAGGGCTGAATTTTATTCCCAGTCCGGCCCTGCCCCCACACACCGACTCTCCTCATACCCCACACACCGACTCTCCTCATACCCCACACACCGACTCTCCTCATACCCCACACACACCGACTCTCCTCATACCCCACACACACCAACTCATCTCATACCCCCACACACCGACTCTCCTCATACCCCCCACACACCGACTCTCCTCATACCCCCCACACACCAACTCTCCTCATACCCCCACACCGACTCTCCTCATACTTCACACACACCGACTCTCCTCATACCCCACACACCGACTCTCCTCATACCCCACACACCGACTCTCCTCATACCTCACATACCGACTCTCCTCATACCCCACACGCCGACTCTCCTCATACCCCACACGCCGACTCTCCTCATACACCACACACCGACTCTCCTCATACCCCACACACACCGACTCTCCTCATACCCCCACACACCGACTCTCCTCATACACCACACACCGACTCTCCTCATATCCCCACACACGACTCTCCTCATACCCCCACACACAGACTCTCCTCATACCCCACACACAACGACTCTCCTCATACCCCACACACCGACTCTCCTCATACCTCACACACCGACTCTCCTCATACCCCACACACCGACTCTCCTCATACCCCCACACACCGACTCTCCTCATACCCCCACACACCGACTCTCCTCATACCCCACACACCGACTCTTCTCATACCTCACACACCGATTCTCCTCATACCCCACACACCGACTCTCCTCATACCTCACACACGACTCTCCTCATACCCCCACACACCGACTCTCCTCATACCCCACACACCGACTCTCCTCATACCCCACACACCGACTCTCCTCATACCTCACACACCGACTCTCCTCATACCCCCACACACCGACTCTCCTCATACCCCACACACCGACTCTCCTCATACCCCCACACACCGACTCTCCTCATACCCCACACACCGACTCTCCTCATACCTCACACACCGACTCTCCTCATACCCCCACACACCGACTCTCCTCACACCCCACACACCGACTCACCTCAAACCCCACACACACTGACTCTCCTCATACCCCACACATCGACTCTCCTCATACCCCGACTCTCATCATACCCCCACACACCGACTCTTCTCATACCCCCACACACTGACTCTGCTCATACCCCCACACACTGCCTCTCCTCATACCCCACACACCGACTCTGCTCATACCCCACACAACGACTCTCCTCATACCCCACATACTGACTCTCCTCATACCCCACACACTGCCTCTCCTCATACCCCCACACACCGACTCTCCTCATACCTCACACACCGACACTCCTCATACCCCCACACACACCGACTCTCCTCATACCCCACACACCGACTCTCCTCATACCCCCACACACCGACTCTCCTCATCCCCCACACACTGCCTCTCCTCATACCCCACACACCGACTCTCCTCATACCCCACACACCGACTCTCCTCATACCCCACACACCGCCTCTCCTCTTACCCCCACACACCGACTCTCCTCATACCTCACACACCGACACTCCTCATACCCCCACACACTGACTCTCCTCATACCCCACACACCGACTCTCCTCATACCCCACACACCGACTCTCCTCATACCCCACACACCGACTCTCCTCACTGCCACATCAGCTAATCATTATAGAAGAAAATGCTTCCTCATTGTTCATCCTTTCCACCAATTCTATGCAGGTAACATGGCGGCTTCCTGGCTCGCAGTTTTGCTTCTGGGCTCCTTTGCCATCACACAGATTGCAGAAGGTAAATATGAAACTACTGCTACTCCTTACACAGATTAGGGATGATCGAACTTTTGAAAAGTTTGGTTCGACCAGAACACCCGAATTTCCTGAAAGTTCGGTTCGGATTCCAGAACCCCATTGAAATCAATGGGACCCGAACTTCTGGAATCAAACAACACTATTTTGAAGCCCTAAAACCCAATAAATGCCCCTAAAAAGTGCCTAGGGTTCTGGGTCATGCCCCAGGGACTAGTAATCACACAAAAGAAAGTTCTTAAAAATTTAAATTTTTGATAGAGAGCCAATTATTGAAAAAATTATTGAAAAAAAAAATGAGATTTCTTTGGATTTAGTGTCTGGGGGGTCTAAAAGGTGTCCCTGTGAAGTTTCAGCTCTGTAGCATGTCCAGAACCAGAAAAAAAAAAAGATTGTTTGTATTAGAATTAATATAGAACAGGGATATGGCTCCGCTATTTTCACACCTTGCCGGTTTTGTAGCAAGCGTTTTTTTGGCCATTTTTTGGGCATCTTTGGAGGCAGGCATAACATCTGAACTTCTGTGTAGGGGTATATATACACACACACATGTATGTATATATATACATATATAGGTGTGAAAGTAGCAGAAACCTATGCTTGCGCTAATGAAATAATTAACACCCATATGGCTTCTCTGCTATAACACCTATATATGTGTATGTGTATAAATACATATAAGTGTGTGTGTGTATATACCCCTATACAGAATTTCAGATGTTTTGCCTGCCTCCAAAGACCCCAAAAAAATGCCCAAAAAAAACGCCTGCAAAAACACACCTTAGCGTTTTTTTTTTTGGCGCAGGCGTTTTTTTGGCCATTTTTTGGGCGTCTTTGGAGGCAGGCATAACATCAGAACTTCTGTATAGGGGTATATATACACACACACATATATAGGTGTGAAAGTAGCAGAACACTATGCTTGCGCTAATGAAATAATTAACACCCATATGGCTTCTCTGCTATGACACCTATATATGTGTGTATGTGTATAAATACATATAAGTGTGTGTGTATTATATATCCCTATACAGAAGTTCAGATGTTTTGCCTGCCTCCAAAGACCCACAAAAAATGCACAAACAAATGCCTGCTGCAAAAACACACCTGGGCATTTTTGTAGCTGTCGTTTTTTTGGGCATTTTTGGGCATCTTTGGAGGCAGGCATAACATCAGAACTTCTGTATAGGGATATATATACACACACACTTATATGTATTTATACACATATATAGGTGTTATAGCAGAGAAGCCATATGGGTGTTAATTATTTCATTAGCGCAAGCATAGTGTTCTGCTACTTTCACACCTATATATGTGTATGTGTATATATACATACATGTGTGTGTGTATATATACCCCTACGCAGAAGTTCAGATGTCATGCCTGACTCCAAACATGTCCTCAAAAAAGCCCTATAAACACCTGCAGCAAAAAGCAGGGTGACAGGGGAGAAGCCATATCGCTGTTCTATAAGTGACCTAAGATAAACGATCTTTTCTCTATAGCGGTCACCCTGACATGGAAGGGTTTTGTCACCCTGCCATAGCAGTCAGAGTCAGTTAACCCTACACTACACTACGGTCCCCTGACACTTCACACTTTCCCTACAGAAACTAGATTATTAAATCTAACTATAGTGGTAAATAGCACCCTAACTACACTAGATATCCCTTTCCTCACACTAATAAATGCTAAATGACACTTTTAAAGCAGAAGTAACAGAACTGCTTCCACTCTCTTCCAAGTCCCTATATTACAATGCTAGGAATTTGGCGGGGCTATCTTATATACTGGGGGGCGTATTCACTAATGATTGGCCTCTGGACCCCCTAGTCACTCCAATCACATTCCTAGCATTCTCCTGCCCCCTCAATTGGCTTTTACTGATGGTTCTGGTCCAATCATGGGCTTTTAAAGCCCAGTTCCTGTCCCATTGCATTTTGGTCGGTTCTGGTTGCCGAATTCCGAACTTTTTCAGCAAAGAGTTCGGAATTCGGCCGAACCTCGAACAGCCAATGCTTGGGTCGAACCGATGGTCGACCCAAACCGTTCGATCATCCCTAACACAGATTACTAACAGGCCTAGTCACTACCCCCCCTACACTGATCCCTACTACCCCCTCACACAGAGGCCTAGTCACTATCCCCCTACACTGATCCCTACTACCCCACTCAAACAGAAGCATAGTCACTATCTGCCTACACTGATCCCTACTACCCCGCTCACAAAGAGGCCTAGTCACTTACCTCCCTACACAGTACATTACTACCCCCCTCACACAGAGGCTTAATCACTACCCCCCTACACTGATCCCTACTACCCCCCTCACACACAGGCCAAGTCACTACCCCCTCTACATGGATCTCTACTACCCCGCTCACACAGAGGCCTAGTCACTACCCCCCCTACACAGTACATTACTACCCCCCTCACACAGAAACCTAGTCACTATCCTCCTACACAGTACATTACTACCCCCCTCACACAGAGGCCTAGTCACTATCCTCCTACACAGTACATTACTACCCCCTCACACAGAGACCTAGTCACTATCCTCCCTACACAGTACATTACTACCCCCCTCACACAGAGGCCTAGTCACTATCCTCCTACACAGTACATTACTACCCCCTCACACAGAGGCCTAGTCACTATCCTCCTACACAGTACATTACTACCCCCCTCACACAGAGACCTAGTCACTATCCTCCTACACAGTACATTACTACCCCCTCACACAGAGGCCTAGTCACTATCCTCCTACACAGTACATTACTACCCCCCTCACACAGAGGCCTAGTCACTATCCTCCTACACAGTACATTACTACCCCCCTCACACAGAAACCTAGTCACTATCCTCCTACACAGTACATTACTACCCCCTCACACAGAGGCCTAGTCACTATCCTCCTACACAGTACATTACTACCCCCCTCACACAGAGGCCTAGTCACTATCCTCCTACACAGTACATTACTACCCCCTCACACAGAGACCTAGTCACTATCCCCCCTACACAGTACATTACTACCCCCCTCACACAGAGGCCTAGTCACTATCCTCCTACACAGTACATTACTACCCCCCTCACACAGAGACCTAGTCACTATCCTCCTACACAGTACATTACTACCCCCTCACACAGAGGCCTAGTCACTATCCTCCTACACAGTACATTACTACCCCCTCACACAGAGGCCTAGTCACTATCCTCCTACACAGTACATTACTACCCCCTTCACACAGAGACCTAGTCACTATCCTCCTACACAGTACATTACTACCCCCTCACACAGAGGCCTAGTCACTATCCTCCTACACAGTACATTACTACCCCCTCACACAGAGGCCTAGTCACTATCCCCCTACACTGATCCCTACTACCCCCTCACACAGAGGCCTAGTCACTATCCTCCTACACAGTACATTACTACCCCCCTCACACAGAGACCTAGTCACTATCCTCCTACACAGTACATTACTACCCCCTCACACAGAGGCCTAGTCACTATCCTCCTACACAGTACATTACTACCCCCTCACACAGAGGCCTAGTCACTATCCTCCTACACAGTACATTACTACCCCCTCACACAGAGGCCTAGTCACTATCCTCCTACACAGTACATTACTACCCCCCTTACACAGAGACCTAGTCACTATCCTCCTACACAGTACATTACTACCCCCTCACACAGAGACCTAGTCACTATCCTCCTACACAGTACATTACTACCCCCTCACACAGAGGCCTAGTCACTATCCTCCTACACAGTACATTACTACCCCCTCACACAGAGGCCTAGTCACTATCCTCCTACACAGTACATTACTACCCGCTCACACAGAGACCTAGTCACTATCCCCCCTACACAGTACATTACTACCCCCCTCACACAGAGGCCTAGTCACTATCCTCCTACACAGTACATTACTACCCCCCTCACACAGAGACCTAGTCACTATCCTCCTACACAGTACATTACTACCCCCTCACACAGAGGCCTAGTCACTATCCTCCTACACAGAACATTACTACCCCCTCACACAGAGGCCTAGTCACTATCCTCCTACACAGTACATTACTACCCCCCTCACACAGAGACCTAGTCAGTATCCTCCTACACAGTACATTACTACCCCCTCACACAGAGGCCTAGTCACTATCCTCCTACACAGTACATTACTACCCCCTCACACAGAGGCCTAGTCACTATCCTCCTACACAGTACATTACTACCCCGCTCACACAGAGGCCTAGTCACTATCCCCCTACACTGATCCCTAATACCCCCTCACACAGAGGCCTAGTCACTATCCCCCTACACTGATCCCTACTACCCCCTCACACAGAGGCCTAGTCACTATCCCCCTACACTGATCCCTACTACCCCGCTCAAACAGAAGCATAGTCACTATCTGCCTACACTGATCCCTACTACCCCGCTCACAAAGAGGCCTAGTCACTTACCTCCCTACACAGTACATTACTACCCCCCTCACACAGAGGCCTAATCACTACCCCCTACACTGATCCCTACTACCCCCCTCACACACAGGCCAAGTCACTACCCCCCCTACATGGATCTCTACTACCCCACTCACACAGAGGCCTAGTCACTACCCCCCCTACACAGTACATTACTACCCCCCTCACACAGAAACCTAGTCACTATCCTCCTACACAGTACATTACTACCCCCCTCACACAGAGGCCTAGTCACTATCCTCCTGCACAGTACATTACTACCCCCTCACACAGAGACCTAGTCACTATCCTCCTACACAGTACATTACTACCCCCCTCACACAGAGGCCTAGTCACTATCCTCCTACACAGTACATTACTACCCCCCTCACACAGAGACCTAGTCACTATCCTCCTACACAGTACATTACTACCCCCTCACACAGAGGCCTAGTCACTATCCTCCTACACAGTACATTACTACCCCCCTCACACAGAGGCCTAGTCACTATCCTCCTACACAGTACATTACTACCCGCTCACACAGAGACCTAGTCACTATCCCCCCTACACAGTACATTACTACCCCCCTCACACAGAGGCCTAGTCACTATCCTCCTACACAGTACATTACTACCCCCCTCACACAGAGACCTAGTCACTATCCTCCTACACAGTACATTACTACCCCCTCACACAGAGGCCTAGTCACTATCCTCCTACACAGTACATTACTACCCCCTCACACAGAGGCCTAGTCACTATCCTCCTACACAGTACATTACTACCCCCCTCACACAGAGACCTAGTCACTATCCTCCTACACAGTACATTACTACCCCCTCACACAGAGGCCTAGTCACTATCCTCCTACACAGTACATTACTACCCCCTCACACAGAGGCCTAGTCACTATCCTCCTACACAGTACATTAGTACCCCGCTCACACAGAGGCCTAGTCACTATCCCCCTACACTGATCCCTACTACCCCCTCACACAGAGGCCTAGTCACTATCCCCCTACACTGATCCCTAATACCCCCTCACACAGAGGCCTAGTCACTATCCCCCTACACTGATCCCTACTACCCCGCTCAAACAGAAGCATAGTCACTATCTGCCTACACTGATCCCTACTACCCCGCTCACAAAGAGGCCTAGTCACTTACCTCCCTACACAGTACATTACTACCCCCCTCAAACAGAGGCCTAATCACTACCCCCCTACACTGATCCCTACTACCCCCCTCACACACAGGCCAAGTCACTACCCCCCCTACATGGATCTCTACTACCCCACTCACACAGAGGCCTAGTCACTACCCCCCCTACACAGTACATTACTACCCCCCTCACACAGAGGCCTAGTCACTATCCTCCTACACAGTACATTACTACCCCCTCACACAGAGACCTAGTCACTATCCTCCCTACACAGTACATTACTACCCCCCTCACACAGAGGCCTAGTCACTATCCTCCTACACAGTACATTACTACCCCCTCACACAGAGGCCTAGTCACTATCCTCCTACACAGTACATTACTACCCCCCTCACACAGAGACCTAGTCACTATCCTCCTACACAGTACATTACTACCCCCTCACACAGAGGCCTAGTCACTATCCTCCTACACAGTACATTACTACCCCCCTCACACAGAGGCCTAGTCACTATCCTCTTACACAGTACATTACTACCCCCTCACACAGAGACCTAGTCACTATCCCCCCTACACAGTACATTACTACCCCCCTCACACAGAGGCCTAGTCACTATCCTCCTACACAGTACATTACTACCCCCCTCACACAGAGACCTAGTCACTATCCTCCTACACAGTACATTACTACCCCCTCACAAAGAGGCCTAGTCACTATCCTCCTACACAGTACATTACTACCCCCCTCACACAGAGGCCTAGTCACTATCCTCCTACACAGTACATTACTACCCCCCTCACACAGAGACCTAGTCACTATCCTCCTACACAGTACATTACTACCCCCTCACACAGAGGCCTAGTCACTATCCTCCTACACAGTACATTACTACCCCCTCACACAGAGGCCTAGTCACTATCCTCCTACACAGTACATTACTACCCCCCTCACACAGAGGCCTAGTCACTATCCTCCTACACAGTACATTACTACCCTCTCACACAGAGACCTAGTCACTATCCCCCCTACACAGTACATTACTACCCCCCTCACACAGAGGCCTAGTCACTATCCCCCCTACACAGTACATTACTACCCCCTCACACAGAGGCCTAGTCACTATCCTCCCTACACAGTACATTACTACCCCCCTCACACAGAGACCTAGTCACTATCCCCCCTACACAGTACATTAATACCCCCTCACACAGAGACCTAGTCACTATCCCCCCCTACACAGTACATTACTACCCCCCTCACACAGAGGCCTAGTCACTATCCTCCTACACAGTACATTACTACCCCCCTCACACAGAGACCTAGTCACTATCCCCCTACACAGTACATTACTACCCCCCTCACACAGAGACCTAGTCACTATCCCCACTACACAGTACACTACTACCCCTCTCACACAGAGACCTAGTAACTACCCCCCCTACACAGTACATTACTACCCCCCTCACACAGAGACCTAGTCACTGTACTCCTACACAGTACATTACTACCCTCTCACACAGAGACCTAGTCACTATCCCCCCTACACAGTACATTACTACCCCCCTCACACAGAGACCTAGTCACAATCCTGCCTACACAGTACATTACTACCCCCTCACACAGAGATCTAGTCACTATCCCCCCTACACAGTACATTACTACCCCCTCACACAGAGACCTAATCACTATACTCCTACACAGTACATTACTACCCCCTCACACAGAGACCTAGTCACTATCCCCCCTACACAGTACATTACTACCCCCCTCACACAGAGACCTAGTCACTATCCCCCCTACACAGTACATTACTACCCCCCTCACACAGAGGCCTAGTCACTATCCTCCTACACAGTACATTACTACCCCCTCACACAGAGGCCTAGTCACTATCCTCCTACACAGTACATTACTACCCCTTCACACAGAGACCTAGTCACTATCCTCCTACACAGTACATTAATACCCCCTCACACAGAGACCTAGTCACTATCCTCCTACACAGTACATTACTACCCCCCTCACACAGAGGCCTAGTCCCTATCCTCCTACACAGTACATTACTACCCCCTTACACAGAGGCCTAGTCACTATACTCCTACACAGTACATTACTACCCCCCTCACACAAGAGGCCTAGTCACTATCCTCCTACACAGTACATTACTACCCCCTTACACAGAGGCCTAGTCACTATCCTCCTACACAGTACATTACTACCCCCTTACACAGAGGCCTAGTCACTATCCTCCCTACACAGTACATTACTACCCCCCCCTCACACAGAGACCTAGTCACTATCCTCCCTACACAGTACATTACTACCCCCCTCACACAGAGACCTAGTCACTATCCCCCCTACACAGTACATTACTACCCCCTCACACAGAGGCCTAGTCACTATCCCCCCTACACAGTACATTACTACCCCCCTCACACAGAGACCTAGTCACTATCCCCCCTACACAGTACATTACTACCCCTCACACAGAGACCTAGTCACTATCCTCCTACACAGTACATTACTACCCCCTCACACAGAGACCTAGTCACTATCCCCCCTACACAGTACATTACTACCCCCTCACACAGAGGCCTAGTCACTACCCTCCCTACACAGTACATTACTACCCCTCACACAGAGACCTAGTCACTATCCTCCTACACAGTACATTACTACCCCCCTCACACAGAGGCCTAGTCACTATCCTCCCTGCACAGTACATTACTACCCCCTCACACAGAGACCTAGTCACTATCCTCCTACACAGTACATTACTACCCCCCTCACACAGAGACCTAGTCACTATACTCCTACACAGTACATTACTACCCCTCTCACACAGAGACCTAGTAACTACCCCCCCTACACAGTACATTACTACCCCCTCACACAGAGACCTAGTCACTGTACTCCTACACAGTACATTACTACCCTCTCACACAGAGACCTAGTCACTATCCCCCCTACACAGTACATTACTACCCCCCTCACACAGAGACCTAGTCACAATCCTGCCTACACAGTACATTACTACCCCCTCACACAGAGACCTAGTCACTATCCCCCCTACACAGTACATTACTACCCCCTCACACAGAGACCTAGTCACTATCCCCCCTACACAGTACATTACTACCCCCCTCACACAGAGACCTAGTCACTATACTCCTACACAGTACATTACTACCCTCTCACACAGAGACCTAGTCACTATCCCCCCTACACAGTACATTACTACCCTCTCACACAGAGACCTAGTCACTATCCCCCCTACACAGTACATTACTACCCCCTCACACAGAGACCTAGTCACTATCCTCCCTACGCAGTACATTACTACCCCCTCACACAGAGACCTAGTCCCAATCCTGCCTACACAGTACATTACTACCCCCTCACACAGAGACCTAGTCACTATCCCCACAGAGTACTATTACTCCCCCTACACAGCGAGCTTTAGCACCCCCCACAGAGTATTTTAGCATTTTATTTCTCCCCCTACACACAGCTCCATCCCCCATTTATCAGTAATGATTGGTCTTGCACCCATTGTAATGTTTCTTCTTGCTCCAGGTAGTAAGGCGCGGAGTAGTTGCCCCCCCGGGTGGTTCTTTTACAAGGCGAACTGTTATGGATATTTCCGATACCCGCTAAGCTGGGCTGACGCTGAGGTAAGGAGTTTATTCCTATTACTCTAAATACCCCCCCCCCCAGGCTCCTCCTCCTCTGTGACGCCACTTCGCTGTTACGTGATGGAAAACATCACCAGAAGAGGGCGGAGTCCACGCTGAATAATGATTGGAGGATGAGAGGGGGGAGAATTTCCAAGGGGGAGGGGAAAAACTGTGCCAGGGACCTACAACCTTCAACCCGCCATGCCTACAGAATGGTGGGAAGCTACTGACTGACTACTCAGGGGCCACACCTACACAGCTTCCCTTAGGGGCCACAACTACACCCTGCACAGCCAGACCCAGGGGCCCCATCTACACCCTTCACAGCCAGACCCAGGGGTCCTATCTACACCCTGCATAGCCTCCCCCAGGGGCCCCATCTACACCCTGCACAGCTTCCCCCAGGGGCCACATCTACACCCTGGACAGTTTCCCCCAGGGGCCACATCTATCCCCTTCACAGCTTCCCCCAGGGGCCACATCTACACCCTGCACAGCCAGCCCCAAGTGCCACATCTTCACCCTGCAGAGTCAGCCCCAGGGGCCACATCTACACCCTGCACAGCCAGCCCCAGGGGCCACATCTACACCCTGAACAACCAGCTCCAGGGGCCACATCTACACCCTGCACAGCCAGCCCCAGGGGCCACATTTACACCCTGTACACCCGGCTCCAGGGGCCAAATGTACACCCTGCACAGCCAGCCCCAGGGGCCACAACTACACCCTGCACCGCCAGCCCCAGGGGCCACATCTATATACCCTGCACAGCCAACCCCAGGGGCCACATCTTCACCCTGCACAGCCAGCCCCAGGGGCCACATCTACACCCTGCACAGCCGACCCCATCTACACCCTGCAAAGCTTCTCCAAGGGGCCACACCTACACCCTGTACAGCCAGCCCCAGGGGCCACAACTGCACCCTGCACAGCCAGCCCCAGGGGCCACATGTACACCCTGCACTGCCAACCCCAGGGGCCATAACTACACCCTGCACAGCCAGCCCCAAGGGCCACATCTACACCCGGCACAGCCAGCCCTAGGGGCTACACCTACACCCTGCACAGCCAGCCCCAGGGGCCACAACTAAACCCTGCACAGCCAGCCCCAGGGGCCACAACTAAACCCTGCACAGCCAGCCCCATGGGCCACATCTACACCCTGCACTGCCAGCCCCAGGGGCCACAACTACACCCTGCACAGCTTCCCCCAAGGGCCACATCTACACCCTGCACTGCCAGCCCCAGGGCCACATCTACACCCTGCACTGCCAGCCCCAGGGGCCACATCTACACCCTGCACAGCCAGCCCCAGGGGCCACATCTATACCCTGCACAGCCAACCCCAGGGGCCTCATATACACCCTGCACAGCCAGCCCCAGGGGCCACATCTACACCCTGCACAGCTTCCCCAGGGGCCACAACTACACCCTGCACAGCCAGCCCCAGGGGTCAAATCTACACCCTGCACAGCCAGCCCCAGGGGCCACATCTACACCCTGCACAGCCATCCCCATGGGCCACATCAACACCCTGCACAGCCAGCCCCACGGGTCACATCTACACCCTGCACAGCTTCCCCCAAGGGCCACAACTACACCCTGCACGGCTTCCCCCAGGGGCCACAACTACACCCTGCACAGCCAGCCCCAGGGGCCACATCTACACCCTGCACAGCCATCCCCAGGGGCCACCTGCACAGCCAGACCCAGGGGCAACATCTACACCCTGCATAGCTAGCCCCAGGGGCCACATCAACACCCTTCCCAGCCAGCCCCAGGGGCCACATCTACACCCTGCACAGCCAGCCCCAAGGGTTACATTCACACCCTGCACAGCCAGCTCCAGGGACCACATCTACACCCTGCACATCCAGTCGCAGGGACCACTTCTACAGCCTGCACAGCCAGCTCCAGGGACCACTTCTACACCCTGCACAGCCAGCCCCAGGGACCACATCTACACCCTGCACAGCCAGCCCCAGGGACCACATCTACACCCTGCAAAGCCAGCCCCAGGGTCCACATCTACGCCCTGCACAGCTTCCCCCAGGGGCCACATCTACACCCTGCACAGCCAGCCCCAGAGGCCACATCTACACTTTGCACAGCCTGCCCTAGGGGCCACATCTACACTCTGCACAGCCAGCCCAAGGGGCCACATCTAAACCCTGCTCAGCTTCCCCCAGGGGCCACATCTACTCCCTGCACAGCATCCCCCAGGGACATCTACACTCTGCACAGCTTCCCCTAGGGGCCACATCTACACCCTGCACAGCTTCACTCAGGGGCCTCATCTACACTCTGCACATCCTCCCCCAGTGGCTACATCTGTGACGGTACTCCCTGTCACTGGGTATGAAAGACAGTAAAACACATAGCAGATGCTAATAGAAGCTCAACCACCTGTCTTTCACACGTTGTTGAATATGCTGATATACTCACCTGTTATCTACAATGGGTTCTGTGTTTCCACTTATGATAATGTGTATTGTACGTCAATGTCAGAGACGGACAGTCTGTCACTGGTGGTCTCTTCCTATTGTTTGTGTATTGAGGTGTGATGTGTATTCTGTTCAGCCTGTCTGTCCCATTGGTAACTGTTAATGAACTCACGTATTGTTTCTGTTCAGTTGGCTAGATAATTTGTTCAGGTTAATTCTATTTCTGTATACAATTTCATCTGCATATGATAATGTAATCAAGCAACCCCTGAGCTGATGGGGTAATCTGATCAGGAGGGGGATGTCCATGCTGTATAAAATCTGTTTGAGTTGTTTTTCAATAAACGAGAAGGTTCCAAAACTTGTACGATCTAAGTTGTCAGCTAGCTTTTTATGGGGGCAGTTAGGATATCTGATATCTACTGTATACATCCCATACGTTTACCTTAACCACTTAAGCCCCAGAAGATTTTACCCCCTTCCTGACCAGGGGGTATTTTGCGATTCGGCACTGCGTGACTTTAACGGACAATTGCGCGGTCGTGCGACGCTGTATCTAAACGAATTTGACGTCCTTTTTTTCCCACAAACAGAGCTTTCTTTTGGTGGTATTTGATCACCTGTGCGATTTTTTGATCATGCGCTATAAACAAAAAAAGAGCGTCAATTTTGCAAAAATAACAATATTTTTCACATTTTTTTATATGAAATTCCCCCAAAAAAATGTAAAAATCAAAATTTTTTAACATTTTCGGCCAATTTGTTTTATGCTACATATGTTTGGTAAAAAAAAAAACGCAAAAAGCGTATTTTGATTGGTTTGCGCAAAAGTTATTGCGTTTACTAACTAAGGGAAAGATTTTTGTCATTTTTGGTGTTTTTTTTTTTAACGCGTAATGGCGGCGATCTGCGATTTTTTTGCGGTACTGCGACATTGCGGCGGACAGATCGGACCCTTGACTGACATTTTTGACACTTTTGGGGGTACCAGTGACATTACTGCAGTAATCAGTGCTATACATATGCACTGTTACTGCAAAATTACACTGGTAGTGAAGGGGTTAACTTTATTTGAGAGGGAGGGGCTGTGTGTGTCCCTAGGGGCGTGATTCTAACTGTGATTGGCTGTCTGTTGAGCTGTAGAAACAGTGATCAACAGTTCTACATAGTAGAACCGTGTGATCACAGTTTCTACACAGGGGAGAATGACAGGCGGCTTGTTTACACAAGCTGCCTGACTTTCTCCCTCTGCAGCGGCGATCGCAGAGTGACCGGCGGACATCGGGTCCGCCGGTCACACGCGCGGGGGGTCCGTGACCACGCGGGAGCGGGAGCGCGCCGGCGGTGGCGCGCGCTCACTCCCTAGACCCTCACAGGCTAGCGACGTAGACCTACGTCACTTTGCCTGTGAGGGGCTGACTGCCGACGTAGATAGGTGTGCGGCAGTCGGCAAGTGGTTAAGGCAGACAGAAACAACAATTGAACAATAGAAAGCAGGTACTTAACAATTAAAAACCCTACCCCACTAGCAAGGGTCTATGAGACACTCTTTGCAATATTCTAGCAATCTGTTAAGTCAAACCGTTTATCTTTATATATTTCCTGAGGGATATTGTCCAGAAATATTATTGTCCCAAGTGATAGAGCCCTTTACTCTCCCAACACAAACCACACATATAGAACCCAGGATAACCGGGGTAACACGAAAGGCTGAGTTTGGTGTGGTTGTACAACGAGTCTGATTAGTGCAGACCCAACTGGAGTTCTTGGTCACCCCGTGCCCCTAATAGACACAGGGTTACTTACACATAAGAGGGGCCAGGGAAGCTGGACAAGGAGTCTCCCAAGCTCCCTAAAGCAATCTGGGTTCCACAAGTCCCCCAACCAAAGTAACTCACGTCACACCCTCTGTACAGTCTTAGATTAGCTTTTAGTTGCATTAATGAGGAAATTGCAAATAACCTTGAATCCAGCTTATACTCTCCCCCCTATTGTCTATAGACAGTGCCTAGTAGACAGGAAGTCCTCAATATACAGTGGGTGATCAGAGAGAATATATGGTCCTGCCAATACATGTGGCCCCTCAGGGGTGGAAGTAGATGGGAGGGGGCCCCATAATATTGATGAGCAGGCCTCTCTGACAACCTTATGTCTTCACAGTACGACTGCCAGTCATATGGACATGGAGCACATCTGGCCTCCATTTTGGACTCTGCTGAAGCTGCTATCATTGCTTCCCACATCTCTGCCTACCAGAAGAACCAGCCAGTGTGGATCGGACTTCATGACCCTGAGCAGGTGAGAGGAGCGATATCCGGGATGAACGAAGAAAGATACAGGGTTAGAGGAGAGAGATCGGTGGTGAGAGGAGAGAGATACATGGTAAGAGAAGAGAGGTCCGTGGTAAGAGGAGAGAGGTCCGAGTTTGGGAGATCTGTGGTGAGAGGAGAGAGGTCTATGGAAAAAAGATCTGTTGTAAGATAAAAGAGAGATCTGTGGTGAGAGAAGAGAAATCCGTGGTGAAAAGAGAGAGGTCCGTGGTGGGAGTAGAGAGATCAATGGAGAGAGAAACATATTGGGAGAGAGGTCCGTGGTGAGAGGAGAGAGATCCATGGAGAGACATCTGTGGTGAGAGGGCAGAGGCCCATGGAGAGAGATCTATGGTGGGAGGAGAGAGGTCCATGGTGAGAGATGCGTGGTGAAATATCCGTATTGGGAGGAAAGAGGTCCATGGTGAGAGATCTGTTGTGGGAGGAGAGAGGTTCATGGAGAGAGGCCCATGGTGAGAGGAGAGAAGTCCATGGAGACAGATCCATGGTGAAAGGAGAGAGGTCCATGGAGAGAGATCTGCGGTGAGAGGTCTATGGAGAGAGATCTGTGGTAGGAATAGAGAGATCCATGGACAGAGATGGGTGATGCCTCCCATCAGAGACCAGAGACCTCTGGTGAGAGGAGAGTGGTCTATGGTGAGAGATGTGTGGTGAGAGAATAAAGATCCATGGAGAGATATCTGTGGTGAGAGGACAAAGGTCCGTGGTGAGAGATCTGTGGTGGGAGGAGAGGTCCATGGAGAGAGCTCCGTGGTGAGAGAAGAGAGGTGGGGGGAGGAGAGAGGTGCATGGTGAAATATCTCTGGGGGGGGGGGAGCGAGATTCATGGAGAGATATCTTTGGTCAGAGAGATCAGAGAGGTCCATAGAGAGAGAGATCCATCGTGAGAGGAGAGAGGTCCATGGTGAGAGATGCATGATGAGAGATCTGTGGTGGAAGGAGAGAGGTCCATGGTGAGATATGCATGATGAGAGATCTGTGGTGGAAGGAGAGAGGTCCATGGTGAGAGATGTGTGGTGAGAGATCCATGGAGAGGGATCTGTGGTGGGAGGAGAGAGGTCCATGGAGAGATATCTGTGGTGAGAGGAGAGAGGTCAATGGTTAGAGATCTGTGGTGGGAGGAGAGAGGTCCATGGTGAGAGATCTGTGGTGGGAAGAGAGAGGTCCATGGAGGCAGATCCATGGTGGGAGGAGAGAGGTCCATGGAGAGAGATCCGTGGTGGGAGGAGAGAGGTCCATGGAGAGATCTGTGGTGAGAGGAGAGAGGTCCATGGTGAGAGGAGAAAGGTCCATGGTGAGAGATGCATGATGAGAGATCTGTGGTGGAAGGAGAGAGGTCCATGGTGAGAGATGTGTGGTGAGAGATCCATGGAGAGGGATCTGTGGTGGGAGGAGAGAGGTCCATGGAGAGATATCTATGGTGAGAGGAGAGAGGTCAATGGTTAGAGATCTGTGGTGGGAGTTGAGAGTTCCATGGTGAGAGATCTGTGGTGGGAAGAGAGAGGTCCATGGAGACAGATCCATGGTGGGAGGAGAGAGGTCCATGGAGACATATTCATGGTGGGAGGAGAGAGGTCCATTGTGAGAGGAGAGAGGTCCATAGAGAGAGATCCGTGGTGGGAGGAGAGAGGTCCATGGAGAGATCTGTGGTGAGAGGAGAGAGGTCCATGGTGAGAGGTCCATGGTGAGAGATGCATGATGAGAGATCTGTGATGGAAGGAGAGAGGTCCATGGTGAGAGATGTGTGGTGAGAGATCCATGGAGAGGGATCTGTGGTGGGAGGAGAGAGGTCCATGGAGAGATATCTATGGTGAGAGGAAAGAGGTCAATGGTTAGAGATCTGTGGTGGGAGGAGAGAGTTCCATGGTGAGAGATCTGTGGTGGGAAGAGAGAGGTCCATGGAGACAGATCCATGGTGGGAGGAGAGAGGTCCATGGAGACAGATTTGTGGTGGGAGGAGAGAGGTCCATTGTGAGAGGAGAGAGGTCCATAGAGAGATTCGTAGTGGGAGGAGAGAGGTTCATGGAGAGAGATCTGTGGTGAGAGGAGAGAGGTCCATGGAGAGATCTGTGGTGAGAGGAGAGAGGTCCATGGTGAGAGGAGAGAGGTCCATGGTGAGAGATGCATGATGAGAGATCTGTGGTGGAAGGAGAGAGGTCCATGGTGAGAGATGTGTGGTGAGAGTTCCATGGAGAGGGATCTGTGGTGGGAGGAGAGAGGTCCATGGAGAGATATCTGTGGTGAGAGGTCAATGGTTAGAGATCTGTGGTCGGAGGAGAGAGGTCCATGGTGAGAGATCTGTGGTGGGAAGAAAGAGGTCCATGGAGACAGATCCATGGTGGGAGGAGAGAGGTCCATGGAGAGAGATCCGTGGTGGGAGGAGAGAGGTCCATGGAGAGATCTGTGGTGAGAGGAGAGAGGTCCATGGTGAGAGATGCATGATGAGAGATCTGTGGTGGAAGGAGAGAGGTCCATGGTGAGAGATGTGTGGTGAGAGATCCATGGAGAGAGGTCCATGGAGAGGGATCTGTGGTGGGAGGAGAGAGGTCCATGGAGAGATCTGTGGTGAGAGGAGAGAGGTCAATGGTTAGAGATCTGTGGTGGGAGGAGAGAGGTCCACGGAGAGATACATGGTTAGAGGTCCATGGTGGATAATTCAGGAACACTATGTTGCACACAGCACTAGGATTGACAGAGCAGTGCCAGGGACGAAGTCTCCAATGTGGTCCATAATGTGGTATTTTTCTGATTAAGGTATTTTCGGAAGAAATACTATATTATAGGCAGTAGATGGAGCTGATGATCACAGGAAATCAAAGTACAAAGCAAACTACGGCTGGGTGAATACCCCTGGCTGAATCCCACAGAGGAGTCGTATTATGGGGGTTCAGCTCACCATGTGACCGGTACTATAGTCTTTCAGAAGTTGAGGGTTCCAGGGATGGGACCTCCCCACATGAAGCTCTGTTGCGTTGTCTCTAAACATTCATCATTTCTCTTTAGAACGGTCGCTGGAAGTGGAATGACGGCTCCATGTACAATTACCGCTCCTGGTTGCCGGGTCAGCCGGACAATCATAAGAAGGACGAATACTGTGGAGAGCTGTCCTGTATAGAGAGTATGTATTTGATAGGGGGAGGGGGGGGGTTCACCTGGGCAGGGGACTATTTTCGGGGGGGCTCTGATTACCAAACGTTCCTACTTTTGGATGAATGGGTTCAGGCTGTGTCGTGGAAATTATTGTGATTGGCGCATAGAAATTTGCTTCTAATAAAATTGTAGAGAACTTTGCTGCGCTTAAAAGCACATTTGCGGATATTAATACGCGCCAAGCGCCATTAATCCCTCGTACTGGAAGTACAATATGCAGCTCTTTTCGATAAAGAAATCCCAGCGAGCTCGGTGGCAAAGAGTAAAACAGGCACAAGCTGTGTCACAGTCGTTGCCAAAAGATCAAGTCCTCCTCCAACTCAGGACTCTTCTTTATTTATAGTCAGGAAACAATGGTTTACAGTGGGAGGAGACGACTATAAAACACAACCAATCACACACATCTATACATTCAAAAGTTCAATAGAAAGGGGAGTGTATGTTCATGAACGAGTGGAGCCGCGAGCCTGAGTGTCCCGCCGTTGGGTGCACGAGCGACCATGCACTATTGCTAACGATGGGACCCACGTGTAGTAAAATGGCCACCAAACATTATACGATGGAACTAGCGTGATCTCATGAACGAGGCCACGAAAATACATATGCATGCACTCCCATCATAACCTGTTAGAGTGAATCCTTTATAGTTCATAAAAACCATATTTGATAGTGATGATGCTACTATTCTAGTAAATGGGACGATATCTGCAAAGGAAAGCAGCAGTATTTCAGTCATGCGGATCGAGCATAATAGAAAGCTGCCAGCCATTATTCCTGGTAAAGGGCAGATACTTATTAATTCCACATCACAAACATATCTCCGCCAGTGAATACCGGGGCCCCGGCTGGCTGATATACATTTGTACAGTGGAGTTCGCATTGCACTGCCATAGATCTGGACTGGCGTTCTCTCCAGCAGTAGCCGCCCAGAGCGTCCGCTGTTTGGGAGATCAGGTGAGTGGTATGCAGTCTCCATTTAATGGAAGGTTTCCACATCTACAAGTCTTTCCTCAATGCCAGGTAAAGCATTATTCTCTGTACATAGTGATTACCGGTAAACTGACACAGAGACATAATGGCAATTTATATAAAACACTTCCTGAAAAATGTCCACACAAATATTAATAAAATTTCCACAACAGCCGAGGACTTGCTGGATTGGGGAATAAATCCTGCAGGAAGGATGTAAGGTAGCCAGACACACCAACCAGAAGGAAGGCCACCATTAAGGGGGGAGGGTGATGTGAAATACATCTGAGATTGTTACTGTATATAGAATGGAGCAGCCAGAGGGGTTCCACATGACAAGGAGAGGCCCAGAATTCCATATACAGGGGAGGTGATGGGGAATTCCCATTGGCTGGATCAATTCCAATACACAACAAAGGCGCCCCGAATACCACGGTCATTACTGATGCCAATCTCTCTCTTACAGAGTTCATAAAGTGGAATGACAGCAACTGCCGGCTGGCCAAACAGTACGTGTGCAAATACAAACCGTGATCCCTGTCGGACCACAAAAGACGCTCCATGTGCCGGATGTCTACCGAGATCACTCATCTATGGTCATCAATGGGCCTCCATGGCCATCTATGGTCCTTTACAGTCATTAATGGGCCTCAATGGTCCTTTACTGTCATCAATGGTCCTCTATGGGCATCAATGATCATCTATGGTCCTCTATGTTCATCAATAGGCCTCTATGTTCATCAGTGGTTGTCTATGGGCATCTAGGATCATCGATGGGCCTCTATGGTCATCAATGGTTATCTATAATTCTCAATGGGCCATCCTACCAAACCTCTTCCCATGTAACTCTTCCTTTATTTTCATAAAGATTTTATTGTTCATGACTTGTTCTCCTCATTTATTCATAAAGGGTGGGGTGTGGGAGGGGAGAAGGTTATATCACCCTAGAGACAACCAATAGAATGAACCAGAACAAGAGTACCTGTCACCCTACCTATAGCCAATCAGACAAGAGAATGCAGCTCCGGTCTTATCACATCTCCAATAAGAATGGAATCCAGTAGAAGGAAATACCATGGCCCCGCCTACCTACCCCCACCGGCCCGGAACACAAAACCAGGATGAGGATGACTGGCCTGGAGCACTACCGATAGAGTCACCTATAAGACCCCACAGTCACTGCTCCTCATACACCGATCACACCCCACCCCTCCTCATACACCCCACCTCTCCTCATACACCGATCACACCTCTCCTCATACACCGATCACACCTCACCTCTCCTCATACACCGATCACACCCCACCTCTCCTCATACACAATCACACCTCACCTCTCCTCATACACCGATCACACCTCACCTCTCCTCATACACCGATCACACCCCACCTCTCCTCATACACCGATCACACCTCACCTCATACACCGATCACACCTCACCTCTCCTCATACACCGATCACACCTCACCTCTCCTCATACACCGATCACACCTCACCTTGTCGTGGAAATTAATAGGGCTTGGAGCATAGAAACCTGCTCAGTGCGCCCAAGATTATTACGAACCAAACGCTATTAATAGCTTGTACTGAAAAGTACAATTGTACCGCTCTTTTGTATAAAGGTTTCCAAGCGCTCGGCAGCAAAGTAATTGAACAGACAAGCTTGCTGTAGTCAATTCGATGCTCTCTGGAGGGTTCCTCTAAGTAACTACCTCCTCCAGGACACATCAGGTTTATTTAACAAAAGGGAGTTTCAGGGAGTGGCTTCAAGACCACCAATCACAGAACATGTATACATTCAAAAAGCACAATAGAAACTGAGGAGTACATGCCCATGAATGGACACGAGCGAACAAAGGGCTCAACTGCCAAAAGGGGCACATGGCTTTTCATTGTTCATTCATGTCAATCCATAAACATGGATCCATTACCTGTTAGTGGATCTTCATCAAACATGATTCACATATAAAGCATATTTGATAGTGACCATTCTATTTGTTCCAGTTGATGAGGCTTTATCTGCATAAGATAATAGCGGCAGCCCCTCAGTCACACCGATCGAATGTGACTAAAAGGTGCCATCCATTAATCTTGGTAAAATTATAAGAATTTCCATATCACAAACATAACTCAGCAGTACAGGGCCCCGAACTGCGGATATAGATCTGAGCGATGGACTCTCTTTGCTACTAGTATGGTGCCATCTCATCCAATGGAAGGTTTTCACTAACAAGTCTTTCCTGCAATGACAGTTAAAGCGACAATCACTGTAAATAGCGATTATCGGTAAAACCGACACTGGGAGACATTATGACTATTTAACTAAAGAAATGTCCACAACCAAAATTTCCACAACAGCCCCTCCTCTTTGTCATATGCTCCCATGTGTCCCTTGATGAATCTTCTTCTTCTTCCAAATAAACAGAACAGTTCTTCTCACGATAAAAACAATCCATTTCAAAAAGTTTATAAAAAGAAAAAAGATAACGGGTAAAAACAATCCATCGAAAGGAAACACTTGGGTTCCCTTCTTCGGGAGATGACTTCAGAGGGAGGGCATGAGATGATGGGATGCGTTGACCAGCGGTCGGGCTGGAGTCCTTGGCATCAGATGCAGGGGTGGAATCTTGGGGCGTCTTGTCTCAGCAATCAGGACGAGGTCATCTGCTCGGGCTTTGGTGACTCAGTCGACCAGACAACAGGATCATATAGGAGGAATAGAGACAAGAACAACATATGTATATATACTTCTATTTTCTTCAACCAAGATCCAATGGAGAAAAAAAAATCCCCAAAACCTCCCAAAGCATTAAAAGGATTCCAACCCTCGCTAGCTATAGCTCTGGTTCTGCCTTGCAGTGAAGTTACCTTATCCATATGGGCTTTGACCTTATCACTGGTGTTTGCTATACCGGAACAGCAGTCTTCCCATACAGAAACCCCCCTTGGAAGCTAAAAGAAAATATAGTATCATTTTCTCCTACAGTAAAAACACCCGGAGTTTCATTGGTGAGATGACTGCTATACCTGTCCCACAGGTTGTAGATCCTACGAATCTAGTTCCAGTGGCAAAACTAAAGTTAAAGCCCATCCGTGGACTACCTGATTGTCCCGATACCCAAATTGTATTGACCAGAAAAGAACAGGAGCCAGAGCTAACATTAAAACTAAAATTGATGTTACCCTCTAGGAATGTGTCATTAAAATCTGTGGACAGGTGTCTCTTGGTTGTCTTCATGATGATACGAATGTCTGCCATTGTTGGGGTGTAATAGCTAGGTGGGGGTTTGGAGCACACCCAGCCATTAGACCGGTTTGCTGTCTTGGCCAGCTAAAAATGCATTGCCCTTGCTAAATATGTAAATAAAAACGATACTGCTCATTATCATTCTTGGATGGAGTTGAGCAGCTTTTTGCAGTGGTTGGCATGGATCCAGAGCCTCAAGGAAGTCGGCGTTGTCAGCTGAACCTGGTAATACCTCAGAATACCTCCGCTCCAATCCTGTCCCTTGACGTTTCCTCACAACGACTCAGTCACCTGGTTGGACAGAATGTACACAGGTTATCGTGTCAGGGTCCGGGAGAGACTCCCGAACCCTATTATGGACCTTTTGGAGCACCCTTCGCCAGGACTTCACCCACCCCGTCAGCTGAGAATGTAAAAATAACAGCTGCTGAGGAAAGTACAATCCAGGCTCTTGGTTGACTCCCAAACAAAAAACTTTGTAGGGTGATAACCCATGGGGCATTCCTGTTGGGGTAAAGAAAACATTCGAGCCATGGCTCTTTCTATTCAGCCGTTCAACCTTACCGCTAATCCATGAAGCGCCGTACATACCTCTGCAAAGATCTGACCGGTGAAGTGCGATCCGACTCGATCGTTCCAGGTAGCCCCCTTGCGACAAACTATCTCAGACAGGATCTTTTTCGTGGTGGCAATGGCATGGTGAACGGGCCAAGCCTCTGGCCATCCAGTATACCTCAAGGCTCTCTAGCTGCTGCATTGATCCAACTACTCCCAGGACACCTGCCTCCGTCTGGAACTCTACGCTACCAGCAGTCCTGCAGCCTGCACGTCCACCGGCACTCGTGCGACTCTGCACTCTGCGCTTCCTGTTTACTCTATCAGGGGCTCTGAGTCAGAGGTGTAAGAGAGGCCTTCCTCCGCACATTCAGGCTCTACCTACCAGGTACGTGACAGTGCCTTCTCGGTCTGCGGTAGTAAAGCCAGGGCTAATCCAATGCTCCTCCACCTATGCACACATAACCATCTTTGGCTGGTGCCCGGGGTAATGAGCTGAGTGGGCCATCATTGTAAAAAGGGATCTGGGTAAACATCATTTACCATCAAGACCCCAGATGTCATCTGGACCCTGTGTAGCCCCCAAAAACATATATCTCCTCTTTTCCTGCACTTCCGCTTCTTAACACATCAGAGGGGATGGCTAGCATCAGGGTGTCTGTCACCGGGCTCAGAGCACCTTCCTCAGCAGCTCTATCTGCCAAGGTGTTTCCATTGGCTTCCATAGTCGTCTCAGTAGTATGAGCCTTTACCTTCAGAATGGTTATCACGTGTGGCAAGCAAAAGGCAATGAACAGCTCTATCAACCCCGCACGTTTCACCGACCTCCCCAAACTAGTCAAGAATCCTCTTGCCTTCCAGACAGGACCACAATCATGTGCCAGCCCAAAAAGCGTATCTCGAATCTGTATAGAAATTGATCTTCTGATCTCTATGTCTTACCATCTGGGGTGTAGTACCCGGAACAATCGATAAAAAGGTTAGCGTCTGGAATGGGGGATCTCCTTCACTGGACTGACAGCCGCTGATTGCCACTCCATCAAAGAAAGACAATCGTGTTGTTCCTACTAAAGTTGGAAATTGATGAGAGAGAGAGCGAAAGAAAGAGAGAGAGATAAAGTTTTGAAAATTACAATTTTTCTGCACGGCCTTCTCCCCCCTTAACAGGAAAAAGAGACGCAGGGTTCAAAAATAGTGCATCGTTTAAGGTTATGAGGACTTTGGGGGTCCTTCAATGTCTGTTTTCTCTGAGTGGTTAGATGTTGGGTACCCAGAGAAATGCAATGACCTAAAAAAAAAAACAAGCTTCTCCTTGCAAAACTGGCCTAGCCCGTCAGAACTACAGTGGGAGTTGTCTCCCCTGGAAGTGCAACCTTGCCTCTAGGGTCTTGAGATCTTAAAACCGTTTTGGCTGCATCAGTGTCAGTGAGGCAAGGGAGGGGCTATTTGAATTCCTCTAGGATGTGAGCTGACACCGGTTTACCAACGCCCTATGATAAGTCATAGTCATTTCTGACCATACCTACCTTTGAAATTTCCAGATTCTCCGGAATAAATTGCCACTTACCCCACGGACCAGCCGGGTTGGTTGGACAATTATGCCTGATGTACCCTGACTTTCCACATCCATAGCAGACCTGTTAAAAGAACTTCTAGTTTGCCACAGAGTTAGAAGGAGAGGGTTCAGCTGTTATGACAGGCTGTTGAGAGATAGAGACACTGTGAGGTGGGAGGGTATTACAAGTATCGAGGTCTTCACTGTGAGCTGAAGAAAATGGAGATTAAAGTGCAGAGACAGTGACAGGTTCAGGGTCAGCGGATCTGGCTCGTCTTGGTAAAGTTAGCCCAGGAAGAGCTTCCTCCACATCTCTCACCAGATCGCTGGGCTCTGCTATCTCATCAGGCCAAGTGTACATAATGCGGTTCTTCCGGACTGAAACCACCTCTTGCACGCCTTGCTGATTGACCATAATAGATCTCTGAAGCCACAATTGCGCTACGCTTAACATCTTTGTTGTTTGGAGCTTAGTCCTAAATTCATTAATGAACTTTTCCCATCTCCAAACATCAAAGGTACCTTCCAAAGGGATACACCAATTGGTTCCCTTGGACCATTTATGCCACTTCCTGAGGGGTCTCATGGCCCGAGCCCCAAACTCAGACTTCACGTGCCGCAAAAGTTGTTTGGCTCATCTGGGGGACCTGCGTTACCCCCCATTGCATGGATGTACCATTACCTATGACGATTAGAATCACTTCCTTGCACCTGGTTTAGGAGCAACACTGCCAGGTGCCAACTTTGACAGTGTTAGCCTGCTTCCGGACTCCAGTTATTTTACACGGCACTGCGCCGGTCAGCTAGAAGACCTCAACCCGGTGGCTTCGTATGGCTATACAGCTCATCAACCCCCACTCGCTCCCCAACTTCCGATTATCTTACACAGCCAAATGTGGGGCGGGTTTTGGTATCTACTCCTAACACGTTGAAGGCTGAAACAAGCGTGTCGCAATCACCCGTTTCACGTAGACCGCTCAAAGTACACACTTTCGTTTCGACCTAACCCGTGCAGCCAAACAATCCCGAAAGCACAATGAAAGTCCTCCCTATACAAACCTTGGCTTCAGTCTATTCCTTGATGTTGCATTAAAAATTAAATTGAGATGCCGGTTACTGATTGCACACTGGAATGTATAACCACTCTACCTAAAATCCAACCTGCAGTACCGAAAACTACCTCTGTGAGGAACAACTGCTACTCAGCAAAAAACAACCCAGAAAACCGAATCCAATAATAAAAATGTATCAGTCACACTCCCCAATGTACTCTTATCATTGGAAAAAACTTAGTTACAACAATAATGAGACAAAATACACCACAAAAAACAGCTTAAACAAAAACTAACAAAAAAAAATAGTTACCCCTGAAAACAGACATAAACACAAAAACAAAAATTGATGGGTTGGAAATGTATATGCTAAATATGAACGAAAAGATGAACAAAGCCGCAAAAAACAACCGCAATGATCTTGTAAAAAAAAAAAAAAAAAAAATCTTCCTAGATGCCGAATTTCAATTAAAATGAAAAAACATTACTTTTAAACTGAAATACAGTGCAAAAATAACTTCACAAAGTTGCCCTTTAAAACTATCAAAAAAGAGAAAAATTTTTGTTAAAGCTCAAAATAGCATTTCAGCCACATGGGTTTTAACACCATTTAACAAAATGGTAACGTGGGGGTGGTCCAAAAAAGAATGGCTGCCACACAAAGGAAATGGCATCACAATCACATGTTACAAAATGGCTGCCATCCGAGCACATGGTCCATACGAAATGGTGGCACAAAACAAAGAGTTTGAGCAACTCTGTGGTACTTCGTATACGACAAAGATATACAAAAAAAACACAGAAAAACAGGATTTACGATCATCTGTATTCAGAAACAATAGCTATCTTCATGGAATGCTGATCTTAGGCTGCACAACACAATCTGCTACTTAAAACAGAAACCTAGTCCAAAACTGTCTGCTCTATGCTCAATTCAAACATCAGAGTCCAAAACAAAACCCAGTTTCACTAATAAACAAGTTCCCGCCAAAAACCAATCCAGCACACACACCAACCAATCTGCTGCCCAAACCAACATCGATCGATAATATATTGTTATCTCATCGAACAAAGCTGATATTACAACAGAGATGTTACAAGGCAATATTTAACACATATATCAAAACCCCAGGATGTATTACGTGGGAACCTTGTATACAGGTTTCTCCCTCAATTAATAGACCTGATCCCTAGCCACAAATATTAAAACTAAACACCCCATCGTTATACAAAAGAGCGAACGCTGCAAATGAAAAGGTTCTTTTGCTAAGCTTTGTTTCTAACTTCCACAGCGGACAAAGAAAGTAAGCCTTGGTTTAAAACAACAAATTTTCAAAAACTGAAATGAAATGTCTAACCACATGGCCGGCCTTTGTTGTAGCAAACCTGACTCACTTCCTTCCAGTTTTCTGCTGTGAAGCCAGAAACTTGTTAGGGCTGCCTGACTCGCCATTACTGTCGTGGAAATTAATAGGGCTTGGAGCATAGAAACCTGCTCAGTGCGCCCAAGATTATTACGCACCAAACGCTATTAATAGCTTGTACTGAAAAGTACAATTGTACCGCTCTTTTGTGTAAAGGTTTCCAAGCGCTCGGCAGCAAAGTAATTGAACAGACATGCTTGCTGTAGTCAATTCGATGCTCTCTGGAGGGTTCCTCTAAGTAACTACCTCCTCCAGTACACATCAGATTTATTTATCAAAAGGGAGTCACAGGGAGTGGCTTCAAGACCACCAATCACAGAACATGTATACATTCAAAAAGCACAATAGAAACTGTGGAGTACGTGCCCATGAATGGACACGAGCGAACAAAGGGCTCAACTGCCACAAGGGGCACATGGCTTTTCATTGTTCATTCATGTCAGTCCATAAACATGGATCCATTACCTGTTAGTGGATCTAATCAAACATGATTCACATATAAAGCATATTTGATAGTGACCATTCTATTTGTTCCAGTTGATGAGGCTTTATCTGCCTAAGATAATAGCAGCAGCCCCTCAGTCACACCGATCGAATGTGAGTAAAAGGTGCCATCTATTAATCTTGGTAAAATGATAAGAATTTCCATATCACAAACATAACTCAGCAGTACGGGGCCCCGAACTACGGACATAGATCTGTGCGATGGACTCTCTTTGCTACTAGTATTGTGCCATCTCATCCAATGGAAGGTTTTCACTAACAAGTCTTTCCTGCAACGACAGTTAAAGCGACAATCACTGTAAATAAAGATTATCGGTAAAACTGACACTGGGAGACATTATGACTATTTAACTAAAGAAATGTCCACAACCAAAATTTCCACAACAACCTCACCTCATACACCGATCACACCTCACCTCTCCTCATACACCGATCACACCTCCCCTATCCTCATACACCGATCACACCTCCCCTATCCTCATACACCGATCACACCTCCCCCTATCCTCATACACCGATCACACCTCACCTCTCCTCATACACCTCACCTCACCTCTCCTCATACACCGATCACACCTCACCTCTCCTCATACACCGATCACCCCTCACCTCACCTCATACACCGATCACACCTCACCTCTCCTCATACACCGATCACACCTCACCTCTCCTCATACACCGATCACACCTCACCTCTCCTCATACACCGATCACACCCCACCCCTCCTCATACACCGATCACACCTCACCTCTCCTCATACACCGATCACACCTCACCTCTCCTCATACACCGATCACACCTCACCTCTCCTCATACACCGATCACACCCCACCCCTCCTCATACACCGATCACACCTCACCTCTCCTCATACACCGATCACCCCTCACCTCACCTCATACACCGATCACACCTCACCTCTCCTCATACACCGATCACCCCTCACCTCACCTCATACACCGATCACACCTCACCTCTCCTCATACACCGATCACACCTCACCTCTCCTCATACACCGATCACACCTCACCTCTCCTCATACACCGATCACACCTCACCTCTCCTCATACACCGATCACACCTCACCTCTCCTCATACACCGATCACACCTCACCTCTCCTCATACACCGATCACACCTCACCTCTCCTCATACACCGATCACACCCCACCCCTCCTCATACACCGATCACACCTCCCCTATCCTCATACACCGATCACACCTCCCCTATCCTCATACACCGATCACACCTCACCTCTCCTCATACACCTCACCTCACCTCTCCTCATACACCGATCACACCTCACCTCTCCTCATACACCTCACCTCACCTCTCCTCATACACCGATCACCCCTCACCTCTCCTCATACACCGATCACCCCTCACCTCTCCTCATACACCGATCACCCCTCACCTCTCCTCATACACCGATCACCCCTCACCTCTCCTCATACACCGATCACACCTCTTCTCTCCTCATACACCGATCACACCTCTTCTCTCCTCATACACCGATCACCCCTCACCTCTCCTCATACACCGATCACACCTCACCTCTCCTCATACACCGATCACACCTCCCCTATCCTCATACACCAATCACACCTCACCTCTCCTCATACACCGATCACACCTCCCCTATCCTCATACACCGATCACACCTCACCTCTCTTCATACACCGATCACACCCCACCCCTCCTCATACACCGATCACACCTCCCCTATCCTCATACACCGATCACACCTCACCTCTCCTCATACACCGATCACACCTCACCTCTCCTCATACACCGATCACACCTCACCTCTCCTCATACACCGATCACACCTCCCCTATCCTCATACACCGATCACACCTCACCTCATACACCGATCACCCCTCACCTCTCCTCATACACCGATCACACCTCACCTCTCCTCATACACCGATCACACCTCCCCTATCCTCATACACCGATCACACCTCACCTCTCATCATACACCGATCACACCTCACCTCTCCTCATACACCGATCACACCTCACCTCTCCTCATACACCGATCACATCCCACCTCTCCTCATACACCGATCACACCCCACCTCTCCTCATACACCGATCACACCTCACCTCATACACCGATCACACCTCACCTCATACACCGATCACATCCCACCTCTCCTCATACACCGATCACACCTCACCTCTCCTCATACACTGATCACACCTCACCTCTCCTCATACACCGATCACCCCTCACCTCACCTCTCCTCATACACCGATCACACCTCACCTCTCCTCATACACCGATCACACCCCACCTCTCCTCATACACCGATCACACCTCACCTCTCCTCATACACCGATCACATCCCACCTCTCCTCATACACCGATCACACCTCACCTCTCCTCATACACCGATCACACCTCACCTCTCCTCATACACCGATCACACCTCACCTCTCCTCATACACCAATCACACCTCACCTCTCCTCATACACCGATCACACCTCACCTCTCCTCATACACCGATCACACCTCCCTTCTCCTCATACACCGATCACACCTCACCTCTCCTCATACACCGATCACACCTCACCTCTCCTCATACACTGATCACACCTCACCTCTCCTCATACACCGATCACCCCTCACCTCACCTCTCCTCATACACCGATCACACCTCACCTCTCCTCATATACCGATCACACCCCACCTCTCCTCATACACCGATCACACCCCACCCCTCCTCATACACCGATCACACCCCACCCCTTCTCATACACCGGTCACACCTCCCCTCTCCTCATACACCGATCACACCTCACCTCTCCTCATACACCGATCACCCCTCACCTCACCTCTCCTCATACACCGATCACCCCTCACCTCTCCTCATACACCGATCACACCTCACCTCTCCTCATACATCGATCACACCTCGCCTCTCCTCATACACCGATCACACCTCACCTCATACACCAATCACACCTCACCTCTCCTCATACACCAATCACACCTCTCCTCATACACCGATCACACCTCACCTCTCCTCATACACCGATCACACCTCACCTCTCCTCATACACCGATCACACCTCACCTCATACACCGATCACACCTCACCTCTCCTCATACACCAATCACCCCTCACCTCATACACCGATCACACCTCACCTCTCCTCATACACCGATCACACCTCACCTCTCCTCATACACCGATCACACCTCACCTCTCCTCATACATCGATCACACCTCGCCTCTCCTCATACACCGATCACACCTCACCTCATACACCAATCACACCTCACCTCTCCTCATACACCAATCACACCTCTCCTCATACACCGATCACACCTCACCTCTCCTCATACACCGATCACACCCCACCTCTCCTCATACACCGATCACACCTCACCTCATACACCGATCACACCTCACCTCTCCTCATACACCAATCACCCCTCACCTCATACACCGATCACACCTCACCTCACATACCGATCACACCTCACCTCTCCTCATACACCGATCACACCTCACCTCTTCTCACACACCGATCACACCTCACCTCTCCTCATACACCGATCACACCTCACCTCTCCTCATACACCGATCACCCCTCACCTCTCCTCATACACCGATCACACCTCACCTCTCCTCATACACCGATCACACCTCACCTCTCCTCATACACCGATCACACCTCACCTCTCCTCATACACCGATCACACCTCACCTCTCCTCATACACCGATCACACCTCACCTCATACACCGATCACACCTCACCTCTCCTCATACACCGATCACCCCTCACCTCTCCTCATACACCGATCACACCTCACCTCTCCTCATACACCGATCACACCTCACCTCTCCTCATACACCGATCACACCTCACCTCTCCTCATACACCGATCACACCTCACCTCTCCTCATACACCGATCACCCCTCACCTCTCCTCATACACCGATCACACCTCACCTCTCCTCATACACCGATCACACCTCACCTCTCCTCATACACCGATCACACCTCACCTCTCCTCATACACCGATCACATCCCACCTCTCCTCATACACCGATCACACCTCACCTCATACACCGATCACACCTCTTCTCTCCTCATACACCGATCACACCTCACCTCTCCTCATACACCGATCACCCCTCACCTCTCCTCATACACCGATCACACCTCACCTCTCCTCATACACCGATCACACCTCACCTCTCCTCATACACCGATCACACCTCACCTCTCCTCATACACCGATCACACCTCACCTCTCCTCATACACCGATCACACCTCACCTCTCCTCATACACCGATCACACCTCACCTCTTCTCACACACCGATCACACCTCACCTCTCCTCATACACCGATCACACCTCACCTCTCCTCATACACCGATCACACCTCACCTCTCCTCATACACCGATCACACCTCACCTCTCCTCATACACCGATCACACCTCACCTCTCCTCATACACCGATCACACCTCACCTCTCCTCATACACCGATCACACCTCACCTCTCCTCATACACCGATCACACCTCACCTCTCCTCATACACCGATCACACCTCACCTCTCCTCATACACCGATCACACCTCACCTCACCTCATACACCGATCACACCTCACCTCTCCTCATACACCGATCACACCTCACCTCTCCTCATACACCGATCACACCTCACCTCTCCTCATACACCGATCACACCTCACCTCTCCTCATACACCGATCACACCTCACCTCTCCTCATACACCGATCACCCCTCACCTCACCTCATACACCGATCACACCTCACCTCTCCTCATACACCGATCACACCTCACCTCTCCTCATACACCGATCACACCTCACCTCTCCTCATACACCGATCACACCTCACCTCTCCTCATACACCGATCACACCTCACCTCTCCTCATACACCGATCACACCTCACCTCTCCTCATACACCGATCACACCTCACCTCTCCTCATACACCGATCACACCTCACCTCATACACCGATCACACCTCCCCTATCCTCATACACCGATCACACCTCCCCTATCCTCATACACCGATCACACCTCACCTCTCCTCATACACCGATCACACCTCACCTCTCCTCATACACCGATCACACCTCACCTCACCTCATACACTGATCACACCTCACCTCTCCTCATACACTGATCACACCTCACCTCTCCTCATACACTGATCACACCTCACCTCTCCTCATACACCGATCACACCTCACCTCTCCTCATACACCGATCACCCCTCACCTCACCTCATACACCGATCACACCTCACCTCTCCTCATACACCGATCACACCTCACCTCTCCTCATACACCGATCACACCTCACCTCTCCTCATACACCGATCACACCTCACCTCTCCTCATACACCGATCACACCTCACCTCTCCTCATACACCGATCACACCTCACCTCTCCTCATACACCGATCACACCTCACCTCTCCTCATACACCGATCACCCCTCACCTCACCTCATACACCGATCACACCTCACCTCTCCTCATACACCGATCACACCTCACCTCTCCTCATACACCGATCACACCTCACCTCTCCTCATACACCGATCACACCTCACCTCTCCTCATACACCGATCACACCTCACCTCTCCTCATACACCGATCACACCTCACCTCTCCTCATACACCGATCACACCCCACCCCTCCTCATACACCGATCACACCTCACCTCTCCTCATACACCGATCACACCTCACCTCATACACCGATCACACCTCTTCTCTCCTCATACACCGATCACACCACACCTCACCTCACATACCGATCACACCTCCCTTCTCCTCATACACCGATCACACCTCACCTCTCCTCATACACCGATCACACCTCACCTCTCCTCATACACCGATCACACCTCACCTCTCCTCATACACCGATCACACCTCACCTCTCCTCATACACCGATCACACCTCACCTCTCCTCATACACCGATCACACCTCTTCTCTCCTCATACACCGATCACACCTCACCTCTCCTCATACACCGATCACACCTCACCTCTCCTCATACACCGATCACACCTCACCTCTCCTCATACACCGATCACCCCTCACCTCTCCTCATACACCGATCACACCTCACCTCTCCTCATACACCGATCACACCTCACCTCTCCTCATACACCGATCACACCTCACCTCACATACCGATCACACCTCACCTCTCCTCATACACCTCACCTCTCCTCATACACCGATCACCCCTCACCTCTCCTCATACACCGATCACACCTCACCTCTCCTCATACACCGATCACACCTCACCTCATACACCGATCACACCTCACCTCACCTCATACACCGATCACACCTCACCTCACATACCGATCACACCTCACCTCTCCTCATACACCTCACCTCTCATCATACACCGATCACACCTCACCTCTCCTCATACACCGATCACACCCCACCCCTCCTCATACACCGATCACACCTCACCTCATACACCAATCACACCTCACCTCTCCTCATACACCGATCACACCTCACCTCTCCTCATACACCGATCACACCTCACCTCTCCTCATACACCGATCACACCTCACCTCTCCTCATACACCGATCACACCTCACCTCTCCTCATACACCAATCACACCTCCCTTCTCCTCATACACCGATCACACCTCACCTCTCCTCATACACCGATCACACCTCACCTCATACACCGATCACACCTCACCTCACCTCATACACCGATCACACCTCACCTCTCCTCATACACCGATCACACCTCACCTCTCCTCATACACCGATCACACCTCCCCTATCCTCATACACCGATCACACCTCACCTCATACACCGATCACCCCTCACCTCTCCTCATACACCGATCACACCTCACCTCTCCTCATACACCGATCACACCTCCCCTATCCTCATACACCGATCACACCTCACCTCTCCTCATACACCGATCACACCTCACCTCTCCTCATACACCGATCACACCTCACCTCTCCTCATACACCGATCACATCCCACCTCTCCTCATACACCGATCACACCCCACCTCTCCTCATACACCGATCACACCTCACCTCATACACCGATCACACCTCACCTCATACACCGATCACATCCCACCTCTCCTCATACACCGATCACACCTCACCTCTCCTCATACACTGATCACACCTCACCTCTCCTCATACACCGATCACCCCTCACCTCACCTCTCCTCATACACCGATCACACCTCACCTCTCCTCATACACCGATCACACCCCACCTCTCCTCATACACCGATCACACCCCACCTCTCCTCATACACCGATCACACCTCACCTCTCCTCATACACCGATCACACCTCACCTCTCCTCATACACCGATCACACCTCACCTCTCCTCATACACCAATCACACCTCACCTCTCCTCATACACCGATCACACCTCACCTCTCCTCATACACCGATCACACCTCCCTTCTCCTCATACACCGATCACACCTCACCTCTCCTCATACACCGATCACACCTCACCTCTCCTCATACACTGATCACACCTCACCTCTCCTCATACACCGATCACCCCTCACCTCACCTCTCCTCATACACCGATCACACCTCACCTCTCCTCATATACCGATCACACCCCACCTCTCCTCATACACCGATCACACCCCACCCCTCCTCATACACCGATCACACCCCACCCCTTCTCATACACCGGTCACACCTCCCCTCTCCTCATACACCGATCACACCTCACCTCTCCTCATACACCGATCACCCCTCACCTCACCTCTCCTCATACACCGATCACCCCTCACCTCTCCTCATACACCGATCACACCTCACCTCTCCTCATACATCGATCACACCTCGCCTCTCCTCATACACCGATCACACCTCACCTCATACACCAATCACACCTCACCTCTCCTCATACACCAATCACACCTCTCCTCATACACCGATCACACCTCACCTCTCCTCATACACCGATCACACCCCACCTCTCCTCATACACCGATCACACCTCACCTCATACACCGATCACACCTCACCTCTCCTCATACACCAATCACCCCTCACCTCATACACCGATCACACCTCACCTCTCCTCATACACCGATCACACCTCACCTCTCCTCATACACCGATCACACCTCACCTCTCCTCATACATCGATCACACCTCGCCTCTCCTCATACACCGATCACACCTCACCTCATACACCAATCACACCTCACCTCTCCTCATACACCAATCACACCTCTCCTCATACACCGATCACACCTCACCTCTCCTCATACACCGATCACACCCCACCTCTCCTCATACACCGATCACACCTCACCTCATACACCGATCACACCTCACCTCTCCTCATACACCAATCACCCCTCACCTCATACACCGATCACACCTCACCTCACATACCGATCACACCTCACCTCTCCTCATACACCGATCACACCTCACCTCTTCTCACACACCGATCACACCTCACCTCTCCTCATACACCGATCACACCTCACCTCTCCTCATACACCGATCACCCCTCACCTCTCCTCATACACCGATCACACCTCACCTCTCCTCATACACCGATCACACCTCACCTCTCCTCATACACCGATCACACCTCACCTCTCCTCATACACCGATCACACCTCACCTCTCCTCATACACCGATCACACCTCACCTCATACACCGATCACACCTCACCTCTCCTCATACATCGATCACCCCTCACCTCTCCTCATACACCGATCACACCTCACCTCTCCTCATACACCGATCACACCTCACCTCTCCTCATACACCGATCACACCTCACCTCTCCTCATACACCGATCACACCTCACCTCTCCTCATACACCGATCACACCTCACCTCTCCTCATACACCGATCACCCCTCACCTCTCCTCATACACCGATCACACCTCACCTCTCCTCATACACCGATCACACCTCACCTCTCCTCATACACCGATCACACCTCACCTCTCCTCATACACCGATCACATCCCACCTCTCCTCATACACCGATCACACCTCACCTCATACACCGATCACACCTCTTCTCTCCTCATACACCGATCACACCTCACCTCTCCTCATACACCGATCACCCCTCACCTCTCCTCATACACCGATCACACCTCACCTCTCCTCATACACCGATCACACCTCACCTCTCCTCATACACCGATCACACCTCACCTCTCCTCATACACCGATCACACCTCACCTCTCCTCATACACCGATCACACCTCACCTCTCCTCATACACCGATCACACCTCACCTCTTCTCACACACCGATCACACCTCACCTCTCCTCATACACCGATCACACCTCACCTCTCCTCATACACCGATCACACCTCACCTCTCCTCATACACCGATCACACCTCACCTCTCCTCATACACCGATCACACCTCACCTCTCCTCATACACCGATCACACCTCACCTCTCCTCATACACCGATCACACCTCACCTCTCCTCATACACCGATCACACCTCACCTCATACACCGATCACACCTCCCCTATCCTCATACACCGATCACACCTCCCCTATCCTCATACACCGATCACACCTCACCTCTCCTCATACACCGATCACACCTCACCTCTCCTCATACACCGATCACACCTCACCTCACCTCATACACTGATCACACCTCACCTCTCCTCATACACTGATCACACCTCACCTCTCCTCATACACTGATCACACCTCACCTCTCCTCATACACCGATCACACCTCACCTCTCCTCATACACCGATCACCCCTCACCTCACCTCATACACCGATCACACCTCACCTCTCCTCATACACCGATCACACCTCACCTCTCCTCATACACCGATCACACCTCACCTCTCCTCATACACCGATCACACCTCACCTCTCCTCATACACCGATCACACCTCACCTCTCCTCATACACCGATCACACCCCACCCCTCCTCATACACCGATCACACCTCCCCTATCCTCATACACCGATCACACCTCCCCTATCCTCATACACCGATCACACCTCACCTCTCCTCATACACCTCACCTCACCTCTCCTCATACACCGATCACACCTCACCTCTCCTCATACACCTCACCTCACCTCTCCTCATACACCGATCACCCCTCACCTCTCCTCATACACCGATCACCCCTCACCTCTCCTCATACACCGATCACCCCTCACCTCTCCTCATACACCGATCACACCTCTTCTCTCCTCATACACCGATCACACCTCTTCTCTCCTCATACACCGATCACCCCTCACCTCTCCTCATACACCGATCACACCTCACCTCTCCTCATACACCGATCACACCTCCCCTATCCTCATACACCAATCACACCTCACCTCTCCTCATACACCGATCACACCTCCCTATCCTCATACACCGATCACACCTCACCTCTCTTCATACACCGATCACACCCCACCCCTCCTCATACACCGATCACACCTCCCCTATCCTCATACACCGATCACACCTCACCTCTCCTCATACACCGATCACACCTCACCTCTCCTCATACACCGATCACACCTCACCTCTCCTCATACACCGATCACACCTCCCCTATCCTCATACACCGATCACACCTCACCTCATACACCGATCACCCCTCACCTCTCCTCATACACCGATCACACCTCACCTCTCCTCATACACCGATCACACCTCCCCTATCCTCATACACCGATCACACCTCACCTCTCCTCATACACCGATCACACCTCACCTCTCCTCATACACCGATCACACCTCACCTCTCCTCATACACCGATCACATCCCACCTCTCCTCATACACCGATCACACCCCACCTCTCCTCATACACCGATCACACCTCACCTCATACACCGATCACACCTCACCTCATACACCGATCACATCCCACCTCTCCTCATACACCGATCACACCTCACCTCTCCTCATACACTGATCACACCTCACCTCTCCTCATACACCGATCACCCCTCACCTCACCTCTCCTCATACACCGATCACACCTCACCTCTCCTCATACACCGATCACACCCCACCTCTCCTCATACACCAATCACACCTCACCTCTCCTCATACACCGATCACACCTCCCTTCTCCTCATACACCGATCACACCTCACCTCTCCTCATACACCGATCACACCTCACCTCTCCTCATACACTGATCACACCTCACCTCTCCTCATACACCGATCACCCCTCACCTCACCTCTCCTCATACACCGATCACACCTCACCTCTCCTCATATACCGATCACACCCCACCTCTCCTCATACACCGATCACACCCCACCCCTCCTCATACACCGATCACACCCCACCCCTTCTCATACACCGGTCACACCTCCCCTCTCCTCATACACCGATCACACCTCACCTCTCCTCATACACCGATCACCCCTCACCTCACCTCTCCTCATACACCGATCACCCCTCACCTCTCCTCATACACCGATCACACCTCACCTCTCCTCATACATCGATCACACCTCGCCTCTCCTCATACACCGATCACACCTCACCTCATACACCAATCACACCTCACCTCTCCTCATACACCAATCACACCTCTCCTCATACACCGATCACACCTCACCTCTCCTCATACACCGATCACACCCCACCTCTCCTCATACACCGATCACACCTCACCTCATACACCGATCACACCTCACCTCTCCTCATACACCAATCACCCCTCACCTCATACACCGATCACACCTCACCTCTCCTCATACACCGATCACACCTCACCTCTCCTCATACACCGATCACACCTCACCTCTCCTCATACATCGATCACACCTCGCCTCTCCTCATACACCGATCACACCTCACCTCATACACCAATCACACCTCACCTCTCCTCATACACCAATCACACCTCTCCTCATACACCGATCACACCTCACCTCTCCTCATACACCGATCACACCCCACCTCTCCTCATACACCGATCACACCTCACCTCATACACCGATCACACCTCACCTCTCCTCATACACCAATCACCCCTCACCTCATACACCGATCACACCTCACCTCACATACCGATCACACCTCACCTCTCCTCATACACCGATCACACCTCACCTCTTCTCACACACCGATCACACCTCACCTCTCCTCATACACCGATCACACCTCACCTCTCCTCATACACCGATCACCCCTCACCTCTCCTCATACACCGATCACACCTCACCTCTCCTCATACACCGATCACACCTCACCTCTCCTCATACACCGATCACACCTCACCTCTCCTCATACACCGATCACACCTCACCTCTCCTCATACACCGATCACACCTCACCTCATACACCGATCACACCTCACCTCTCCTCATACACCGATCACCCCTCACCTCTCCTCATACACCGATCACACCTCACCTCTCCTCATACACCGATCACACCTCACCTCTCCTCATACACCGATCACACCTCACCTCTCCTCATACACCGATCACACCTCACCTCTCCTCATACACCGATCACACCTCACCTCTCCTCATACACCGATCACCCCTCACCTCTCCTCATACACCGATCACACCTCACCTCTCCTCATACACCGATCACACCTCACCTCTCCTCATACACCGATCACACCTCACCTCTCCTCATACACCGATCACATCCCACCTCTCCTCATACACCGATCACACCTCACCTCATACACCGATCACACCTCTTCTCTCCTCATACACCGATCACACCTCACCTCTCCTCATACACCGATCACCCCTCACCTCTCCTCATACACCGATCACACCTCACCTCTCCTCATACACCGATCACACCTCACCTCTCCTCATACACCGATCACACCTCACCTCTCCTCATACACCGATCACACCTCACCTCTCCTCATACACCGATCACACCTCACCTCTCCTCATACACCGATCACACCTCACCTCTTCTCACACACCGATCACACCTCACCTCTCCTCACACACCGATCACACCTCACCTCTCCTCATACACCGATCACACCTCACCTCTCCTCATACACCGATCACCCCTCACCTCTCCTCATACACCGATCACACCTCACCTCTCCTCATACACCGATCACACCTCACCTCTCCTCATACACCGATCACACCTCACCTCTCCTCATACACCGATCACACCTCACCTCTCCTCATACACCGATCACACCTCACCTCTCCTCATACACCGATCACACCTCACCTCTCCTCATACACCGATCACACCTCACCTCACCTCATACACTGATCACACCTCACCTCTCCTCATACACTGATCACACCTCACCTCTCCTCATACACCGATCACACCTCACCTCTCCTCATACACCGATCACACCTCACCTCTCCTCATACACCGATCACACCTCACCTCTCCTCATACACCGATCACCCCTCACCTCACCTCATACACCGATCACACCTCACCTCTCCTCATACACCGATCACACCTCACCTCTCCTCATACACCGATCACACCTCACCTCTCCTCATACACCGATCACACCTCACCTCTCCTCATACACCGATCACACCTCACCTCTCCTCATACACCGATCACACCTCACCTCTCCTCATACACCGATCACACCTCACCTCTCCTCATACACCGATCACACCTCACCTCATACACCGATCACACCTCCCCTATCCTCATACACCGATCACACCTCCCCTATCCTCATACACCGATCACACCTCACCTCTCCTCATACACCGATCACACCTCACCTCTCCTCATACACCGATCACACCTCACCTCACCTCATACACCGATCACACCCCACCCCTCCTCATACACCGATCACACCTCACCTCTCCTCTTACACCGATCACACCTCACCTCTCCTCATACACCGATCACACCTCACCTCATACACCGATCACACCTCTTCTCTCCTCATACACCGATCACACCACACCTCACCTCACATACCGATCACACCTCCCTTCTCCTCATACACCGATCACACCTCACCTCTCCTCATACACCGATCACACCTCACCTCTCCTCATACACCGATCACACCTCACCTCTCCTCATACACCGATCACACCTCACCTCTCCTCATACACCGATCACACCTCACCTCTCCTCATACACCGATCACACCTCTTCTCTCCTCATACACCGATCACACCTCACCTCTCCTCATACACCGATCACACCTCACCTCTCCTCATACACCGATCACACCTCACCTCTCCTCATACACCGATCACACCTCACCTCTCCTCATACACCGATCACACCTCACCTCACATACCGATCACACCTCACCTCTCCTCATACACCTCACCTCTCCTCATACACCGATCACCCCTCACCTCTCCTCATACACCGATCACACCTCACCTCTCCTCATACACCGATCACACCTCACCTCATACACCGATCACACCTCACCTCACCTCATACACCGATCACACCTCACCTCACATACCGATCACACCTCACCTCTCCTCATACACCTCACCTCTCATCATACACCGATCACACCTCACCTCTCCTCATACACCGATCACACCTCACCTCTCCTCATACACCGATCACACCTCACCTCTCCTCATACACCGATCACACCTCACCTCTCCTCATACACCGATCACACCTCTTCTCTCCTCATACACCGATCACACCTCTTCTCTCCTCATACACCGATCACACCTCACCTCTCCTCATACACCGATCACACCTCACCTCTCCTCATACACCGATCACACCTCACCTCTCCTCATACACCGATCACACCTCACCTCTCCTCATACACCGATCACACCTCACCTCACATACCGATCACACCTCACCTCTCCTCATACACCTCACCTCTCCTCATACACCGATCACCCCTCACCTCTCCTCATACACCGATCACACCTCACCTCTCCTCATACACCGATCACACCTCACCTCATACACCGATCACACCTCACCTCACCTCATACACCGATCACACCTCACCTCACATACCGATCACACCTCACCTCTCCTCATACACCTCACCTCTCATCATACACCGATCACACCTCACCTCTCCTCATACACCGATCACACCCCACCCCTCCTCATACACCGATCACACCTCACCTCATACACCAATCACACCTCACCTCTCCTCATACACCGATCACACCTCACCTCTCCTCATACACCGATCACACCTCACCTCTCCTCATACACCGATCACACCTCACCTCTCCTCATACACCAATCACACCTCCCTTCTCCTCATACACCGATCACACCTCACCTCTCCTCATACACCGATCACACCTCACCTCATACACCGATCACACCTCACCTCTCCTCATACACCAATCACACCTCACCTCTCTTCATACACCGATCACACCTCACCTCTCCTCATACACCGATCACACCTCACCTCTCCTCATACACCGATCACCCCTCACCTCTCCTCATACACCGATCACACCTCACCTCTCCTCATACACCGATCACACCTCACCTCTCCTCATACACCGATCACACCTCACCTCTCCTCATACACCGATCACACCTCACCTCATACACCGATCACACCTCACCTCACCTCATACACCGATCACACCTCACCTCTCCTCAAACACCAATCACACCTCCCTTCTCCTCATACATCGATCACACCTCATCCCACCTGGGATGGGATAGGAGGGGGAATGAGGTGGGGGTTGGGATAGTAGGGGGAGGTGAGGTGGGGTATGGGAGGGGGAGGTGAGGTGGGGGTTGGGATAGGAGGGGGGGGTGAGGTGGGGGAATGGTATAGGAGGGGTGAGGTGGGGGTTGGGATGGGAGGGGGTGATTGGGATGGAATTGGGGGGGGGTGAGGTGGGGGTTGGGATGGAATAGGAGGGGGGAGAGGTGGGGTATGGGATGGGAGGGGGATGGGATGGAAGGAAGGGGGGGGTGAGGTGTGGGTTGGAATGGGATAGGAGGGGGAATGAGGTGGGGGGTTGGGATGGGAGGGGGGGCTGAGGTGGGGGATGGAAGGGGGGGTTGGGATAGGAGGGGTGAGGTGGGGGTTGGGAGGGGGGTGAGGTGGGGTTTGGGTTAGGATGGAGGAGGTGAGGTGGGGTTTGGCAGGAGGGGGGTGAGGGGTTGGGTTAGGATGGGATGGAGGGGGGTGTGGGGGGGTTGGGATAGGAGGGGGTGAGATGGGGGTTGGGAGGAGGGGGTGAGGGGGGGTTGGGATGGAGGGGGTGGGGGGGCTTTGGGAGGAGGGGGGTGAGGTGGGGTTGGGATGGGATAGGAGGGGGGTGAGGTGGGGGTTGGGTTAGGATGCACGGAGGTGAGATGGGGTTGGAAGGAGGGGGAGTTGGGTTGGGATAGGAGGGAGTGGGGGTTGGGATGGAGGGGGGTGAGGGGGGGTTGGGTTGGGATACACGGAGGTGAGATGGGGGTTGGGGGGAGAGGGGGGTTGGGATGGAGGGGGTTGGGAAGAGGAGGGGGGTGAGGTGGGGGTTGGGAAGAGGAGGGGTGAGGTGGGGGTTGGGTTAGGATACACGGGGGGGGGGGGGTTGGGACATGAGGGAGTGGGGGTTGGGATGGAGGGGGGTGAGGGGGGGTCGGGACATGAGGGAGTGGGGGTTAGGATGGGATAGGAGGGGGGGTTTGGTTAGGATGGAGGGGAGGGGTTGGGAACGCCCCGCCCGGAACGCCCCGCCCTGTTCCTCTCTCTATACGATAGGAGGCGTGTCGCTGGAATCACCTTTTCCTTTACAGGAGATGTGATTGGTTATCATGATTTCACCGCCCACCTCATGTTATTATTCTAGTGTTGGTTTAAGGAGGAAGCTCCGCCCCCGGGTTTAGTTGGCGCTGTTTCCGGTGACGTCACTTCGGTTGAGACGTTTATTTTGAGTTGTTTAGCGTTGCCCATAAGCAAGATGGCGGCCGGGGACTGGCACGTGATTCGAGCGGGAAGTTCGAATGTCAAAATAACCCGGAAGTGGGGAGAGAAAAGCCGCTAGAACGGTGAGTGAGAGGTTTCCCCACCGAGTGACCGGAGAGGGGGAGGGGTATACAGTGCTATGGAGGTGGGGGAGGGGTGTATGATTACAATGACTCCCCCCTCCCTGATCTGTGTATACAGTGAGGTGTATATAGAGGGGGAGGGGTGGTATTGTGTGGTGGGGAATTCTCTATGATGGGGGAGGGGAGGGATTTTGGCCATTTACACAATCCGCCAATTTCCTGAGACTTTATACTCCGCCCACAGACTATGCCCCTCCCCCAATC